>NC_092144.1:43789322-44103965 GCF_043159975.1 Macaca nemestrina | reverse complement strand
CACTGCTCATCACCCAGCTCAGTGCCAGGCATATGGCAGAACGTTTGCTGAGTGTGCATGTGGCATGGAAGTGTGCATAATCCTGTGGTGAACATTTGCTAAGTGACAGCTGGATGCATGCCAGGACAAGATTTTCCAGTTGATGCTTCTGGGTCCTGGTGCGTCAGTCACTGACTTCTCTCCAGAGTCTTCTGTCTTTTAGCCTTCCCAGTTGGCAAAATGTGTGTGGCTGCATGTGGAAGAAGACCACCTCCTGCCAGTTTCACCCTGAAAATAATTTATTACTTCACCTGATGAGAAGCCCTGAGGTGCTGCTGGCTCCTGGCTTGGTCGATGCCAATCCATGCTAACCCAGTTCTCTATCTGCTTTCTCTCCTCAGTCTAGGGCCCTGGCCAGTACCCTTGTGGGGCAGTAGGCCTCCATGTTCAGCTTCAGTCCCTGGCCTGCCTTACACAACTATCAATAGATGCCATTCATCAGGCAATTTAGTCCTGTGTTTTTCAACCATCATGGGCACCAAAATCACCTGGGGAGCTTTAAAAACTACCAGTGCTCAGTCCTTCTGCTCAGAGAGTTGTTTTAATTTATTCTGTTTTTGGAACTGGGTGTTGCTAGGTAGTTTTGATGCACAGGGTGGTTGAATCCTACTAGCTTAGGTTAATTAGGAAATAGTTTTGGTGAGGCGGGGGAGGGCCCCTTCTGGGGTTTCGTTGCAGTATGTTAAATGTATATACTCCTTTCCACCTCAGACTTTTCTTTTTGTCTTTACCTATATACCATACTCCAGTTGTTTCTCCATGCACAGGGCATCCTGTTCCCAAACCAGAGCTGATCTACCTACTGGAACATGGACAGGACCTGTGGACAGTGAAGAGAGGCCTCTCCCAAAGCACTTGTGCAGGTTGGTGACTTTGAGAGTCTGGCAGCGAGTATCAGGGCAGCCTGCAGACCACCCAGGCATCACTGTGTCTGAAATGCCATGGGCAGCTATTTTGTGGTCTTGAGTGGTCATGGAGCCCTTGACCCCATGGTTCCCCATCTTCCCACTCCATCACACACTCTTCACCTTTATTCAGGTTGGAATATGCTCAGTAGGAGACAGATTCTAGGCTTTAATGATTTGCCACTCACTAGCCTCATGACTCTGGAGGAGTTGTGTGATGTCACTGTGCCTTTGGTATATAAGTTAGGCTGAGTTATTTACCTTCTCTGAAAAATAAACTCCAAAATCCTGGCGACTCAACAGATTTAGTTTAGTTTAGTTTTTTCATCCATGCCATAGTCCAGTGTGGGTCAGCGGGAAAGCCATGTACCTGTATTTATTTAGGGATCACATGCATTCTGTTGTCAATATGCAGCTTTAAGGTTGCCCCGGCCAAGAGGAATGGGAGAGGTGGGCAGTAGTCACTTCCACTTGCACACACACATCACTTCCATTCACATTTCATTGACAAGAACTAGGTATTAGGATACACGTTTTATCAGGCTGGGAAATGTGGTTTAGCTTTTTTATGCCCAAGGAGAAGAGCCCATGGGTATAGTGAACATACACTTATCTGATAAACTTAGCCTACATTTGAAAGATAGTGATGATAGTTTCTGCATGACTGGGTTGTTTGGGAATGTGACTGCATAACAGGAAACTGCCTAACACACTGCCTGACCCAGAGTGGCTCAACAGAAGTTACCTGTTAGTAATATTCATGTAGCGTTAGTCATAAGGAATAGTGATAGCTCGGACGTTCTTCTGCATTCAGAAGACAGTCCTTTCTTTTCCTGCAGATTACTATTTCAAACTACACTCTGCATCCCACCATTTTTCACCTTCTCCAGCCCGTCATTTATTGATCCATCCATCCATCCATCCTTTCATTTGTGTATCAGATACCCAGAAGCACTCCCTAGCCCTATTGTTTTCTGGCCCTCCTGTCTTCTAAAACCTCAAGGTGATGATTGCCTTTGTCAGTCCCACATCTGGGCTGCCAAAGGGAGCTGGAGCCATCAAGCAGCTGGATTTGTGACACTGCAGATTCACCATCTCGCCCCTCTAATGTCCTTCTTGCCTGCTCAGCCAGCTTTCACCCCTCTCCCCAGTTCCACATCTTCACTTGAATGTCTCAGAGACACCTCACACTCATCATGCTTCAAAAGGACCTCATGATCTCCCCATTTTCAGCTAATGCCCCTTTCAGTGAGTGGAGAAGGCTAAAAACAAACGTGGACAACCCCTCAATACCTCCATCTCCCTCATACCCAATATCCAGCCATCCCCGAATCTTGACCGCTTTACATCATCCATGTCTCCTGAATCCCTCACCTTCACCAGTTCCATCAGCTCCAGCATTAGTACTCTAGGCCAAGTGATTATCTCTTGCCTGCATAATGCTGCCATATTCCTCACTGTTTTCCCCACATGTGCTCTGTGCCTCTGGTCAGCCCTGTGTGTTATATCTGCATCCACTCACATATTCCATGTATCACTGCCTCCCTTGCCACTGATGTCAGAGCATCTGACCTACTTTATGAATAAAGCCTACACACTTGATTTTCTTGTTTTTTGACACTTACTGAGTCACGTGCATCTGACTCATCCTGCAACTTCCTTCTCACTTCCGTGGAAGAGTTCTCATCCTAGCCATGGCTAATTTCTCCAGCATAATCTAGATTACACTTTCTGCCTTCTCAGGTGTATTAGCCATCTACTGCTATTCATATGTAACAATATTACCACAAACCCTGCAGCTGGAAACATCACTCATTTATTATCTCCCACCTATGGATTGGGAGTCCGGGCACAGCTTAGCCAGGTCCTCTCAGGACTGTCATAGGCAGCTCATAGCTCATCACAGTCAGCTCACTTCTTCAAATCAAGCCACTATGTGAGACTCCAGCAAAACTGATGCTTCAGTCTTATAAAATTACATATATTTTATCATGCACATTCCATCATCTTTGCCATATTCTATTCTTTAGAAGCAAATCGAGGTCCTGCCAATATTCTAAAGGCGGACTACAAAAGGGTGTGAACACCATGACTTGGGGATCATGAGAAGCCATACATGAATCTCTCTGCTGCATCAGGGAACATGCTTCTTCACTTATTTCCTGCCTCTTCTCTATTTTCATCCCCGCTGTACTCAACATTTAAAAAAATGATGATGTTTCTGATACCTGGGGGAAACTTTTTTTTTTTAATGCTCTTACGTCTCCAGCAGCATCTAAATATTGCTGACTCTATTTCACCTGAATAGCCAAGCTTGTTGGAGGAGTCTTCTCATTCTTTGAAGAGACATCTACACAAGACCTTCCTTTATTTTTTCCCTTATGTTTGTACTGAGGTGCAATTTATACATAATAAGTGTACAAATCATAAAGTTTCATTTCTTTAAAATTTTATATATGTACAAGTCAGAGAAACCACCTCACAGTTCAAGAAATAGTGTTTTCAGCACTTAACAGGCTCCTTGTGCTCATTCTTTGTCAGTATCCCCTTCTACAAAAGTAGCCAGTGTTTACACTCTATCACAATACATTAGTTTTAAAGGCATATACGTAGAACCTTCCAGTATATACTCTGTCCTGACTTCTTTCGATAATCTTTATGACTCAGATTCATTCATGTGGTTGCATATCGTTGGAGTTAGTTCATTACCATCATTGAATGAATAGACTACATAGACCCATTTTCCTATTGATGGCCATTTGATTTGGTCTCCATTTTTGGAATATTATGAAGACTACTCTTACGAATATTCTTGATTTTATTTTTTGTCGGATATAAACTCATATTTCTGTGGGGAATATACATACAAGTGGACTGGCCAGATCAAGTGTGGGCATAGATTAGCTTTAATCGAAACCACCAGTTTCAGAGTAGCTCACCATTTCACATTTCCACCAGCCATGTATGAGAGCCTTCATTGTTCCACATACGCCTGAGCAGTTGGTGTCTTTCCCTTTATTCCTTGATGCCTGGTAGTGGTGTTGCTCAGCACCACAGCACTTAATATGTTCTTACCCAGGTCACTGTTGCCATCCTGATTGCTAAATTCAACTATAATAATGATAATAGACAGTGGTCTACAGTTTACCAAACATTTACCCTTTGTCACGCAAATGAACTTTGGTTTGGTTTTTGTTTTTTTTTCAGACAGGGTCTCACTCTGTCGCCTAGGCTAGTGTGCAGTGGCACAATCTCAGCTCATTGCAGCCTCTGCCTCTTGGGTTCAAGTGATTCTTGTGCCTCAGCCTCCTAATTGCGATTACAGGCATACACCACCACACTTGGCTGATTTTTTTGTATTTTTAGTAGAGATGGGGTTTTGCTATGTTGGCCAGGCTGGTAATTCCTGGCCTCAAGTGATCTTCCTGCCTCAGCCTCCCAAAGCACTGGGATTACAGGTGTGAGCCCCCACACCCAGCCACAAACAAATGTTTTATATGCTTTTTCTCCTAACAGCTTGTAGGCAGGAACAGAACATCCCAGTTTTTCAGATGAGGAAAGTGAGTCTTAGAAAAGTATGTTAGTCTGCTCTGGCTGCTGTAATAAAATACTATAGACTGCATGGCTTATATAGCAGAAATGTATTTTCTCTCAGGTCTAGAGGCCGCAAGTCTAAGGGCAAGGTACCAGCATGGTTGAGTTCTGATAAGGTTTGTCTTCCCAGCTTGCAGACAGCTGTCTTCTCACTTTGTGCTCACATGGCCTTCCCTCAGTGCCTTCACACACAGTGGAAGCTCTCTAGTGTCTCTTCTTACAAGAGGTTTACCATGTTGGCCAGGCTGGTCTCGAACTCCCGACCTTCAGTGATCCGCCTGTCTTGGCCTTCCAAAGTGCTGGGATTACAGGCATGAGCTACCACACCTGGACCCCCCTCTGACTTTCATAATTGTCCCTAGGTGTGCAGAATTAGAAAAATGATAAATAGTGATTTATGACACATTGTGGTCATTAGTCAATGCGTGTCCTGGTTTTTTGTTTTATTTTCTTTCATTGCATTTTATTATTTATTCATCCTCCTTTAAAAAGATCGCAATGAACACCTACAAACTTTCGCCAAGTACAAGAACATTACCTGCTTCCTGCATCTGTTGATGTGTTTCTTTCCTTTCCCATTCCTGTGCTGCCTCCCTTGCATACATGGCCAATTTAAGATTTGTTATTCCATTGCTTATTCTGTAGGAAGATTCAGGTTTTTTCCATAAATATAGGCTATTCAGATATTCTGATTTTGCTTGTCAGTTTTGGTAATTTGAGTGATTTAAAATATTTGCCCACTTTATCTTTGTCTTCCCATTACTTTTTAAGATTGTTTCATCTCAAAATGGTGAATTATATATTTTATCACAATAAAAATCAGAAAAATAAATTTAACATATCTATATATCTTTTTATAATGCCATTTAAAACTGATAAACCTTCTAAAAAAATAAAAGGTTGTTACATTGTATTCTTGTGTGTATTTTGCTTTTTTTGAACATTATAAAAAGTGTATTGTGGTTTATATTGTCTTCTAGGGTTTTCACTCTTACTCAACAGTAAGTTACTAACATTCATGATGCATATAGCTGTAGTTCACTCGTTTTTTTCCTGCTATAGTCAGTTGCATGAATATAACACAATGTATTCATTTTCAGGGAGAGCTTAAAAATGTTTGCTTATTGTTTTTTGTTCTCATAAACAATGCTGCCATAAATTCATATATGTGACCTCAGACACATCTATAGGAGTTTCTCTTAGTAAAGTTCCTTGGACTGGCATTTCTGGATTATAAGATAAGCAAAAGAAGAATTTTACTAGATAATGCTCCGTTGTTTCCTAAAATGGTTATACCCATTTCACTTCCCTTGCCGTATCTGAACGATTTCATAGAACACCATACTCTTCAATAGTTGATGCTGTCAGGTCCTTTAGTTTTTTCAACCTAGTGAGTATAAAATGGGGCATCTCATTGTGGTCCTAATTTGTTTTTCCCCCATTACCAAGAAAGTTGAACACATGTTGATTGGTCAATGTATATCTTCTGTGGAATATCAGTGCATAAAATGTTCATTTTTCATTTTGGGGTGGAGTGAAGTTCCCAACCATAATTGTGAGTTTATTTCCCCTTTCAACTCAGTTTTTGGTTCATGTATTTTGAGGCTCTGGTGTTTGGTGCATACAGATTTAAGATGATTTTGTCTTCCTAGTGCCATGGTCTTCTCTTTATCTTGTGATGCCCCTCTTTGTCTCATTTTCTTAGGTCTTTGCTATCTGATACTAACGTTACCTTTTTTGTTTGTTTGCTTTTTTGTTTATTATATTTACTTTAGTCAAATTTTTCATTTATGATTAATGCTTTTATATCTTGTTCTAGAAATCTTTCTCAAAAGATACTCATTTTTATTTTGTGTTTAATGTTTAGCTTCTGACAGTTGGATCTTAATCACTCTGGAGGTAATTCTGTATGTGGTATGAGGTAGGAATATTATTTCATTTTTCTCCATGTGGCAAATAATTGTTCTAAATCCATTTATTGAATGGTTCCTCCTTTTCCCAATGGCCTTCTCTGCTGCTTCTATCATATATCAAAGTTACATATATACATTTCTGAGTTCTCCATTTCATTTTTCCCTTTCACCGTTTGTCTTATATCTATGCCTAACCACACTGCCTGAATGCATATAGTTTCATCATAATACTAATTCCTCATAGGATAAGTCCCCTGCTTTATTCTTCAGAGTTATCCTACTTCTCTGTATTAGCTGACTGGTCTCTATCCACAGTCAGCTTGTCAATATCTATGAAAAACCCTATTGAGATTTTATCTGATGTTGTACTGAATTTAGAAGTGAATTTAGGGAGAAGTGACAACTTTATATTGATTAATCTCTTTTCATATAGATCTTTAGTGCATTAAGTTTTATAATTTTCTTCATGTAGATCTTACCTATTTTGTGTATGTTCACTTAGTCTTTATTCAGACATTGTGGACTCATTATGTTCATCCAGATGCTTCTCACCCTCCTCACTTTTACAGGCAAGAATCCTGAGAATATGTTTCTTCTCTGTCTCTGCCTGCCTTTCCATCCTCATCTCCATCATCTCATTCCATTTACATTATTCAGCAATCAGCATTCTCTCAAGACTTTCAACCCTTGTACATTCTGTTTTCATCTGCCAAAGTTTCCCTCCTAATTCCTCTGTCTGGGAACTCTTACTCCTCTTTTTAAAGAAAGCTCACATAGCACCTTTTCTTGGTGCTGTGATCCAAGACATCCTCTGATCCGTCTCTGTCTCTCTTCTGGGCCATGTTAAGTATACCTTCCCTGCATTGCCATAGTGCCATGAGACTGCCTCTGTCAGAGCACATTCATCACATACATTGTAATTATTAGTCTGCCCAATCTCCCTCATTTGGGAGAGTGAGGAGCTGTCTCCATTCCAGATTCTCTGTCCTCTGCCTTTGCTTTTCCTTTGGGTTTCCTTTTAAAGATCTCAAGAGTCCAAGAATTAAGAAAGAATTTGCAAGCCTGGTTTTGAGAGATGTAAAAATGCAGTAGGCGGCCAGGTGTGGTGGCTTACGCCTGTAATCCCAGCACTTTGGGAGGCCAAGGTGGGCGGATCACGAGGTCAGGAGATCGAGACCATCCTGGCTAACATGGTGAAACCCCGTCTCTACTACAAATAAAAAAATTAGCTGGGTGTGGTGGCAGGTGCCTATAGTCCCAGCTACTCTGGAGGCTGAGGCAGGAGAATGGTGTGAACCCGTGAGGCAGAGCTTGCAGTGAGCCAAGATCGTGCCACGGCACTCGAGCCTGAGCGACAGAACGAGACTCAAAAAAAAAAAAAATGCAGTAGACATCAGAGACACTGTTGTCACCTTCATTCTTCTGCTAAAATAGTGATTTTGTTTGTTCTATGTTGACATCACTAATGTTTTTTTTATATTGGATTTCCTTCAGGTGAAAAAGCAAAACCCAAGACTACAGAGCCTACTGTTTCTCAGCTGGCCTTCTCTGAGGAATTCTCTTTCCAGGAATTTCTGGCACAGAGATCCTCAAGAGATTCCAGGTTTGGGCAAGCTAGAGATGAGGAAAAGCTAATAGAAATTCAGGAAGGGAACTTGAGGCCAGGAACAAACCCACACAAAGAGATATGCCCTGGGAAGTTGAGCTATAAACATGACGATTTGGAGCCAGATGATAGTCTGGGCTTAAGGGTTTTACAGGAACGAGTCACTCCACAAGATGCTGTCCATGAACATGACTCTCAACGACCAGAAAAAGACCCCATAATTGATGCAAGGAATAACCCTTACACATGCATGGAATGTGGGAAAGGCTTTAGCAAGAAGTGGGCCCTTGTTCGGCATCAACAGATTCATGCTGGAGTGAAGCCCTATGAGTGCAATGAGTGTGGGAAAGCCTGTCGTTATATGGCTGATGTCATTCGACATATGAGGCTTCATACTGGGGAAAAGCCATATAAGTGTATTGAGTGTGGGAAAGCCTTCAAACGCAGGTTTCACCTCACAGAGCACCAGCGTATTCACACCGGAGATAAGCCCTATGAGTGCAAAGAATGTGGCAAAGCATTCACCCACCGCTCTTCTTTTATCCAGCATAATATGACTCACACTCGAGAAAAACCCTTTTTATGCAAAGAATGTGGGAAAGCTTTTTACTACAGTTCCTCATTTGCTCAACACATGAGGATTCATACTGGAAAGAAACTCTATGAGTGCAGTAAATGTGGAAAGGCCTTCACGCACCGCTCCACATTTATCCAGCACAATATGACCCACACGGGAGAAAAACCATTTTTATGTAAAGAATGTGGAAAAGCCTTTTGCCTCAACTCATCCTTCACTCAGCACATGAGGATTCACACTGGAGAGAAACCCTATGAGTGCAGTGAATGTGGAAAGGCCTTTACTCATCGCTCCACTTTCATCCGACATAAGAGGACCCATACCGGAGAGAAGCCCTTTGAGTGCAAAGAATGTGGGAAGGCCTTTTGTGACAGCTCTTCCTTAATTCAACACATGAGGATTCACACTGGTGAGAAGCCTTATGAGTGCAGTAAATGTGGAAAGGCCTTTACACACCATTCTGTTTTTATTCGACACAACAGGACCCACAGTGGACAAAAACCCTTGGAGTGCAAAGAATGTGCAAAAGCCTTTTACTATAGCTCTTCCTTCACTCGACACATGAGGATTCACACTGGAGAGAAACCCTATGTTTGTAGAGAATGTGGGAAGGCTTTTACCCAACCTGCAAATTTTGTTCGGCATAAGAGGATCCACACTGGAGAAAAACCCTTTGAATGCAAAGAATGTGAGAAAGCCTTCTGTGACAACTTTGCTTTAACTCAGCACATGAGAACTCACACTGGAGAGAAACCCTTTGAGTGCAATGAATGTGGAAAGACCTTCAGCCACAGTTCATCGTTCACTCACCATCGAAAGATTCATACCAGAGTTTAAAAGATACAGGAAGGACTTTTACAAGTGTGTTCGCCTTTAGTGAACTCATAGTGGTGACATACCTTTCCTTTTGAATGTAACTATTGAGGGAAATCTTTTGGCTAGAGAAATGTCTTAGTATCTGAGAATTTATACTAACGAGAAACAAAATTGTCCCTGTGAAATCTTTATGGCAGGTAATCACTTATCATCCAAAGAATTATATTAAAGATTGACCCAGTTTAGAGCCTTACACTGTACCTGAGAATAATAGAGAGGAGAGACCTGGTGGTTAACATGCATTTAGGTGAAATGTCAGCAACAACTTTCCTCTTATTAATACTATAAATCCATCTCAAGCATATTTTAAAATAATGAGAGATGGAAGAAACAATCTAGAAGAGAAAAGAAAAAGACGTGCATAACTTGTTTCCAATTTCCCTGTTTATGACAGTTTGTCATTTGGCGGGTTGGGGGATGGAACAGGGAATAAGACATTGAAAAAGTCTCATCCCCTTTGTATGTCTTATATATATCTCTCTCTAAGGAGAATTGGACCATTGAGGGCAGCTCTGCCAACATTTATTAGAAGTATTCATTGTTCCAAAACTGCCATCTCTACCCTTGAGGGAGTGTAAGTCTTTGTGAGAAATATAAAGGCTTGAGTCATGAAATATGTAACACATGTGCACATGTACACACATTCATTTATATATATATATGCAGTGAATTGTTACTCGTGGTAGTTAGGTTCTGTGAATTTTCTGTGCACACTGAATTAGTGAATGCTGAATGATTGTTGCTAGAGGAAATACAGGGTTAGCTTCTATAAGCCTTGGATCCAAACATTTTTATCAAGCAGTCAACATATAACTTTCTTCTATGGGTATTTGTTTGTTTGTTTGTCTGTTTGTTTAAAGACACCTTATCAGTGTTTCTTGAATAATTATAATTACTATTCTTTATAATAAAAATATTTTAATTATAGCATGTTTGTGTAATGTACTCAGTATATTATACTGCTTTACCTCTTAATTATGTACACACAGTACACATATACAGTATTCATATACAATAAACATAGTAAACTGTACAGTACTCATATGGTAAATGGTACTGTGAACACCTATATGATACAGTACAGTCATGCCAATAAAGATAGTCCTGGGGGAAAAACATTAAAGATTAAAAAAAAGATTAAAAATGTACTTTTGATGGAGCTGCAAGATGGGACAGCGCACTGTATGATTAAACTTCTTGACTTTGACTTACCCCCAGAAAACTAAGGAAGAGGTTGATGCAACTTACTCTGCAGAAAAGGAAGGCATTTCTGAGGGTGCCATATCAACATCTGGCAATTTTTACTTCAGGAGTTTGACTTTTGCCACTTGTTGACAGCATCAGCAGTTTTCCCTCCTGAACTGGCATGAAAAATTGCATCAGCCTTGTCTGGCTTTTCACCTAAAGTGTTATCTTTTTTTGAGACAGGGTCTCACTCTGTTGCCCAGGCTAGAGTGCAGTGGAGTGATCACAGCTGACTGCAGCCTTGCCTCCTGGGCTGAAGCAATCCTCCCAACTGAGCTTCCTGAGTAGCTGGGATCACAGGTATGTGCCATAATGCCCAGCTCATTTGTTTTTTGTAGAGGTGGGGGTTTCACTATATTGCGCAGGGTGGTCTCAAACTCCTGGACTCAAGTGATCCTCCTTCCTCAGCCTCCAAAGTGTTGGGATTACAGGCATGAGCCATTGTGCCCGGCCCCACCTGAGTGTCCCAGTATAAAGGAGTGCAGTGGAGGTTAGGGGCTTAAATTTGAGGCTACGTTCGAGTATAGGGTCATATTCTTCCATGTAATTGAAAATGTTTCCAAGGCAGGATTTCAGTTTGATATTTTTGCTGCTGTAAGGACAATTCTTGGAATCTTAGGCTGACCTTCATCACAATCTTTAATCATCACTGACTTTGATGCCTCAATAACGTTGCTTACAGTGACTGGCTTCCAGTAGTCCAAAATCGTGGTTTCCTTGTTGGTGTTGAGAGCCTCACAAGCCTTGCTATAAAGGTCCTTCATGTTGTGCACCTTGAAAGCTTTTAAGTACGCTCTGATTGAAGGGTTGTATGACAGATGTGTTCGTGGCCATAAAAATTATATCTAGGTTGCAGTGGGAATTTTCAGGTTCTTTATGGCAATGAACTGGAGCATTATTTCAAATTAATTAAACTTCGAAGGCAAAGTTTTTGCCTTGGAGATAGCATTCAACTTCTTGGATGAAGCAGTTGTAAAACCAATCCCAGAATATTTCGGAAGTCACCCATGCTTTTCTTTCCACCTACAGTGGACTGGAATATGGCTCAGGTTTTTCTCTTTAAGTTCCTATGGATTTGGGGTTCTGTACACCATTAGTGGTTTGCACTTATAGTTACCATTGGTACTGATGCACAGTAGCAAGGTTGCAGGATCTTTGATTTAAAGTAAGGGACTTTGGAGGCCATTTGTGCTATATAGATTCATTGCCTTCTAAAACAAGCCACTCTCATCAGTGTTGAAACCTGTCTTTTCTCATAACCCTTTTCCTGGATAACATTTAGTGGATATTATTTAAATTCTTCTACAGCCCTCAGAAGAATTTGCCTGCAAGTTTAATACCTTTTATGTTGTAGTGCCTTTTGAAATGTGTAAGTAGCCAGCACTAGCTAAGCAGGGTTAGCATTTTCCTTACTTAGGTGTCATGACCATAAATTTCTTTGGCTTTAAGCCTCATAATAATGCTGTCCTCTATTTTTTATTGGTCATCATCTGATTCACCCATAAATTTAGCCTTTTTTTCATGTTTTCTATAACTTCATCATGCATTTTAGATGTTCCTTTTTATACTTCTAGGAGCTGCCTCATGTACAGACAGGTGAATTTCCTCCTATTTCTGGTTGTATTGTATTGTTGATTTGTAAACATTGAACTCACAGACAACAGCATATAACTCATGACTGAATGAATCTTTTTTTTTTTTTTGAAACAGAGTTTCACTGTTCTTGCCCAGGCTGAGTGCAATGGTGTGATCTTGGCTCACTGCAACCTCCACCCATTCAAGCGATTCTGCTGCCTCAGCTTCCCAAGTACCTGGGATTACGGGTGCCTGCGACCACACCCAGCTAATTTTTGTATTTTTAGTAGACACGGGGTTTCACCACATGGTTGGTCTCAAACTCCTGACCTCAAGTGATTCACCCACCTCAGCCTCCCAAAGTGCTGGGATTACAGGCGTGAGCCATTGTGCACTAAATGACTGAAAATGACACTATATTATGAATGCCAAAACAAGAAAGTAAGCATCACCTTTGACCTCAGCTGGTGACATGCAGGCTTGATGAATCATTTTTTTCATCACTCTGCACATAATCTGCAAATGACTGCAAAAATGCAAAAACCTCAAAGTATTGATCTGAGAGTTATAACAAAATTTCAGTAGGTGAATTCTCAAATACAGAATTCACATTCATATATACAGACGGCAGTTTAGTTTTGTACTCACTGGAAAGAGCTGAAGACCTCATCCTCCCGCAAAGTGACCACCTCAAGATCGGTTGTACCAATCTTGAGCCTGGTGGCTAAGAGCCTAGATGATAGATTGTAATTTCAGATCATTTGGTGTTTTCATGACCCATTGGGTGACCTTGGTCATGCACTTCTCCGTGGAGCTGTGTTACTCTCTGTAAGAGAAGGAAGGTGGACATTAAACACATGGGAAAATGAATGTACAGTATGTTAGGTGATATGCAGACCCAGGAAGCATGCAGGAGCCCAGAAGAGAGAACCACATATCTAAGACCTCAAGGGTGGCAAGAGCTTGAGGATACAGCTCGATGGTAGTGTGGCTTGACAGGGAGAATAGAAATTAATGATGGAGTGGAGTAGCAGGCCATATGCACAGACAGGGCACCATGAAATTTTGATTTAATTCTAATTGTTATGTGAAGTCATGGGACAATTTTAGCAGATACACAAAATATTTTTTTTTCCTTTTTTCTAAAAATTTAACAGTTGTATGTTTTACACTTGGGTCAGAATTTCTCAACCTTCTAAAGCTGAAGTCATTCATTTGAGACCTTTCATTCTTTTTCTAATATAGGCCTTTAATGCTATAAATTTCACTCCAAATATGGTTTAGTAGCATTCCATAAATTCTGACATAATTTTCAATCAGTTCTAATAATTTTTAATTTCCCTTTTCTTTTTTGATCTATGAAGTTTGATTATGGTCTGAGAACATACGTTGCATGACTTGAACCCTTTTCTATTTATTGAGGTTTGTTTTATGATCCAGAATGTGGTCTATCTTGGAGGAATGTTTACACATTATTACTGAAAATAATGTGCATTCTGATCTTGTTGGGTGGAGTCTTCTATAAATGTCAAGTAAGTCAAATAGTTGAGAGTGTTGCTCATGTCTTCTGAGTCCTGATTTTCCACTTGTTCTGTCACTTATGTAGAGAATGGTGTTTTCTTTTTTTAAAAAAAAAAACTACTGTAATTATGGATTTGTCTATTTCTCTTTGCATATCTATCATTTTTAAGTTCTTTTATTAGGTATATAAATATTTAGGTAATAGTCTTTGTTCTGAAGTTAACTGTGTGTGATATTAATACAGCCTCTCTAGTGCTCTTTTGCTTACTATTACAATGGTGTATCTGTGTCCTTTGATTTTTTTTTTTTTTTTGAGATGGAGTTTTGCTTTTGTTGCCCAGGCTGGAGTGCAATGGCACAATCTCGGCTCACCGCAACCTCCACCTCCCAGGTTCAAGCGATTCTCCTGCCTCAGCCTCCCAAGTACCTGGGATTATGGGTGCCCATCACTACACCCAGCTAATTTTATATTTTTAGTAGAAATAGGGTTGCTCCATGTTGGTCAGGCTGGTCTTGAACTCCCGACCTCAGGTGATCCGCCTGTCTTGGCCTCCCAAAGTGCTGGAATTACAGGCATGAGCCACCATGCCCAACCATGTCCTTTCAGTTTTAAATAATTTTTGTCATTATATTGAAAATGTTTTCTTGTATGAAACATTATTGGATCTTGCATTTTATCTACTTTGAACATCTCTGCCTTTTAATTAGCTCATTTAATTTAGTGTGATTGCTGGGTTTCAATTTATCGTTTTGCTATTGGTTTTTCTCTTTGTTTAATCTGTACTCTTTATTTTCTCCCCTGACCCCACTCCTGCCTTTGGATTGAATATTTTGCACGATTCCTGTGTTGTTAGAACTATTTAAATTGTGTGCTCATAGGACTGTCAGTCAGGTGTAGGCAAAGGAGGAAACACATGAGAGGGTTGTCAAAGAACAAAGTTTATAATACTAACAGGTCCTAGAGAGACAGTCATTGCACACCAAGGGAACCAAGGGGGCACAGACAGCATCAGGGAGGCTGGCTAAACTGAGCTGTTAGGGAGCCAAGAGAATGAAGACCTATGCGGAAGTGCCTTTATTGGCAGCCAGGATGGAGTACACAAACAGCACAACAGAACTTGTGGCAGGGCCAGCCTAATCACACTGGTATAGCTGGCTGGGGGCTCACAGCCTGTTTATGGGAATACCAAGGCAGCAGGAAAGTACAGTGCTTTAAAATTTACATTACAGTTTGCCCTGTGGTCCCTCAACATCATTACAATACTAATCAGATGGATAACACTTGCCACGTGGGTTGCGGAGATGTTAAAGGTGCCCGGGACAACATGACTTAGCCACTGAAGGTGAACTTTAATAAAAGTAACAGTTCAGAAGAGTTCTATTAGGCATATGATGAGGGTTTGGTATCCAGTTTGTAACGAGGCATCCCACTTTGTGGAAGAAAGCCAAGAGAACAGGCCAGGCACCCTTGGATTAAGGGAATCTGTTGGAATATTTGGCTAAGTCATGAAAAACCTTTACCTCTTGACCTATTCCTCATAGTTGGCCTGTACCTGTCCAGAGTTATTAATGTACATACAGTAGGAGGTATCCTGAATGGCACAAACTCCTCCTTCCCTGGCTAATAGTCAAGAGCCAGCCTGTTATCTATTGCCATTTGAGCTAGAGACTAATAGGCTTGTTGTATTAAGGACAGTACTTTGTACAGCCTTTGAATATGATCTGAAAGGGCCACCTAATGATGCTGCTTGGCAGTTATGATCTTATTCGACAAAGGCTGCTGTATTGGTGTCAGCAATGGTGGGTCCTGTGCCTATGGCAAGTCCTATTAAGATAGGGATAAACACTGCCCATTTTGCCTTGTGTCTTTGAACCATGGCAATCCCCAGTGTAACCACTGTTTACCAGATTGTATCAGGGAAAACATGCAGGGTGATTGGCAAGGAAAAATACATAAGGTGCTGTGCCTGTGATTTTGAGGCACCAAAAAACCCAAATGTGCCATTATTCAGAGTGTACTGTACCCATGAGAATATTGTAAGGAGGGTGAAGGCCTCAGGGTAGGGAATTGGCCACTGGTGGCTGGCTCCTGGGCACAAATAGTAAGCCCATAGGTTGACTTGGTCATAACATGTAGTCATCCCTGGTGAGGATGAAGGCAGGTGGTGGATTTAAGCAAATAGCGCTTTGGGAGTTTATTTATTTATATGGCATTATTCAAGACAGTAGTTCTGAAATCTTTAGGGTCACTAACAATATCTTGGTAGTGTTTTAAGTGCATTAGAAACACGTTCAGGTCAAAGTGACAGGTTTGGCAGTTGTAATGTTGGAGGGTATGAAATGATAGTAAGGTATATGTAAAGGTTAGTGGTATTTGTGTGTGATCAAGGGGAAAGAGTGATCATAGTAGGAGATACAGGGTGAGAGTAGGAAAAGGCATCAGGGAGTAAACTGTACTCTTTCTAGGGGGAGAAGGGGTTGACTGATTTGAGGCAGATGCCTCCTGAGGAAAGTAATAATTTCCACTAATTTTTAGAATGGCATAGATAGTAGTAACCTCTACTAGATTTACTGTTAGACATGGAAGTGTAGGGTGTACATTTTGGCAGAGAGCAAGGAATATACCAGAATCATAGGTTAGACAGACAGCAAGTTCAGAAACATAGTAGAACCTTTAACATCCAAGGGAGAAAAGCATAAATATCCCATGTTTAATGCATGCCTTAGGAGAGGCACTCCATAGGCACCACGGGGACACAGGTTTTCATATCTGGGGTGAAGCTGTCCCTGGCACAAGAGGTAAAGTCATCTACAATGGCAAAGACTTGGGCTGGGACAATGTCATCTCCAGCAGTGAGCTTCTGGGCAAGGGTGAAATCATCTGAGATATGGAACTTGGGTGTCCTTTTTAAATGGGTACCCTCTCAGGGTGATGTGCAACTCAGCATTTGCCATGTTTGGTTGAGGCTTATTTGGGGAGTTTAGACCTCTGAATTGAAAACCAGTGAATCATCCCAACCAGCAGTAAGGAGACCAATAGTTACCAGAATGGTGTGCAGTGCACTTAACAGATCTTCTGTTTTTCTTTGTGGAAGTCTAGGCTCAAATGGGTGCCATAGCAGATGAGTAGCTGCCTGAACCATGGGACAGTCTCTGTGGTCACTGAGTCCAAGGGAAATAAGCACCCTCAATCCAGCCTTCCGCCCCGTGCTCCTGGAGAAAAATGGATGCAGCTATGATCTATCTTGCAAAGAATGTGTGTGATGGCAGAGCTGCTGAAGTACCCCACAGGTAGCCTGAAACAGGAGTATTATGTCCCTTCAGAAATGAAGGTGAACTGTAGTTGACAGACTATTGAAATAGGCCTGGAACAGAACACATTCTCCAAATCTATAAGAGCTGGTTATTGATTTAATAGAATCAGTAATTTTAATAATATTAGCTATTTTATATGGGGAGCCTAATTGGTGGGAACACATTAAGGTTGTAGTAATGCACCATGAGGCACTTTACCTTTTTTATCCCCCAGGTTTAACTGGCAAGATTGGGATATCAAATAGAAAAGCAGTTGGGGTAGCTGCCTTTTTATTAATTAGGTTTTAACTCTTGAAGGCCCTGTTGTACCCTATATTGGACCAGATTAACTATTTTAACTGGGTATTCATGGGGTCCCATTTTATCAAGCCAGTTTGTAAAAGACCTACCTTAATTTATCATTTATGTTAGAGCATCTATGCTCCAATATGGGATATTTTAGGGCAATGGGTATTATGACTTGGGAAATATAGGCAAGGCTACATTTAAAGTGAGGCATTGCTACTTTTTCTCTATTTTATATATAGTGACTTCAAGATTATAGGAGAGGCACAATGCTTAAATTTAATGGGATCCCCCAGTATAAATGTAATTTGAGCTCCAGTACTGATTATGTCCATGGAGTTTTGTCATTGGGTACATTTTAGCTTCTTTTAATTTCAACCTGATAGACTTCCTTTACCTTTTTTTTTTTTTTTTTTTTTTTGCAGAGCAGGTCTAGTGATAACTCCTTCCACTTTTGTTTATCTGGAAATATGTGAATTTCTACATATTTTTTCAAGAACATTTTGCTGAATATAAACTTCTCTATTGACAGCTTTTTTTTCTTCACCCTTTACGTTTATTGATCCACTTCCTTCTAGCTTCCAAGGTCTGATGAGACACTGGTTAATAGTCTTGAGAATCCCCTGTATGAGAGGAGTTGCTTCTCTCTTCCTATTTTCAAGATTATCTGTCTTTGGCTTTTGACATTTGATGATGTATCTCAGTGTGGGTCTCTTTGCAATTCTCCTACTTAGAGTTCATTCATGGTGAGCTCTTGCTGGATTTGCAAATTCATGTCTTTTATCAAATCTGGAGATTTTTCAGCCATTATGTCTTCAAATATTTTCTCTGCCTCTTTCTTTCTCTTCCCCTTCAGGGATTCCCAAATTGTTGTTGTGTTAAAGTTCCAATAAGCTATGTTCACTCTTCCTCATTCTTTTTTATATTGATAATTTATATTTTCCTATTTTTAAGTTTGCTGAATCTCTCCTCTGATTGCATGTCTTTTTAATCCCTTTGTTGTATTCATATTTTTTGTTTCCATTACTGTAAATTTTGATCCAGAATTTCTTTTTAGTTTTTTTTAAAATAATTTTCTCTCTTTAGTTCTATCCTTAGTTTGCTCATACATCTTTTTCCTTTGTTCATGTCTTTAGCTTTTTAAGCATCTTTAAGACAGTTGTCTTTTTCTAGTGAGACTGACATCTGGGTTTCCTCAAGTATTTTTTGTCTCCATTCATTTTGTTCCTTTAATTGGGCCATACTTTTCTGTTTTTTGGCATGCCTTCAGGTTTTTTTTGTTGTTGTTGTAGAAAACTGGACATTTGAATCTTACCATGTGATAACTCTGGAAATCATATTTCCCCCCACCTTTCCCTGGATTTGCTGCATTTTTGCCTTTGTTTTTATTATTATGGGATAACTATGTGCCAGAGATCAGCCTAAAGTGAAAGCTGAAGAAAGTCTTTTCAGTGCTTGTATCTGTCCTTGGGCATGTGAGGTGGCTTTCTGAATTCTTCCATATATGTAGTTATTTTTGAACAGACACAAAAAAATAGGTGCAATTCTTTTATATATCGTGAGAGTCACTTCATCCAGTAGGGGTTGAAACAATGATGACTAGCCTACAAGCCCACAAGATCAGAAGCACCAATCCACAGTAAGAACACAGAACCTCAGTACCTGTGGGATAAGGTACTTATTGCCCACCCTGGCTCCAGAAATCTGCACCAGAATGACATTCCCATCCACAAAGCTGCTTGCCATGGAGCTGGGAGTGAGGAATGTGTAGACAATACCACTCTGATGGCTGCAATCAACACAAATTGTAATTTATTAGGCAAGCTGGAAATTACAAGCATTCAAAGAAACTCTGGAGTTCCAAAATTGTCACTTCAGAGAGATGCCAGAATAGTTTTTCAGGTATAGTAGCAGATTCGTAGCACTTTCTATTTGGTCATTTTCCCTGAAATCATACTCCACATATTTGGTTTTGTAGTATTTCATAGTATCTGAAATAATCTCTCTCTAAATATTTATGTGATCTGTTGCAGACAGTAAAATATGGAAAACTGGGTACTCACCTTTAAGAAATGAAGTACCACTCTCTTCATGAGTCTTTTGATGCTCCTTCCTAGTGGTCTTCTGGGTGCTACTTAGCCATTGCCTCAAAGAATGTGAAAAGCTACATTACCTAGAAGGATGTGCTTCATATGCCCAAGTGAGACCCTAGGACAGAAGTGCTTCCTGCAGCCTGCATTATTATGGGTTGCATTATTGGCACTGCTATGGTGGACTTTCATTTGTCACATGACCTGTCTGACCACACCACCCTGGGGGAGCAGGTGGCTCTTTGGGACCAAGCTAGGAAGGCCAGTAAGGAGGATAGGATCCATCTAGACACCTTTGTAGGGCCTGCGAGAGAGTTCAGCTGAGTCTGAAGTACTGATGCCATCACCTCCGTCCTAGCACAGGTGTGTTAACTACTCTCATATTCTTGGACCCTCAGCCACATGGCTGTGGCACACTGACATGGAGGATCGTGGCATCCTGGGATTCTTCAGGCCTTCTCTTCCTGCTGATAGGGTCACTCTCAGTCCAGAGTCCTAGACTTACATGAGGTATTACAAGAGAAAGTTCCTCTTTCTGGCAATCGGTGGTATGTAGTGGAGAAGTATGAACTATAACTTCTTAGTATCCCCCATTCATGTACAGTGGCATGTGCAGATCCTCAGGAGAGCATGGCCTACAGAATCCAGAGACATGATTGGATCATGCTGTGCCCTATCTCAGGGCTGTGGCCTTGTGCAAGCTACCTTGCTACCCTTCACCTCCATTTTCCTCAAGGAAGGCTTAAAGGGGAAATATTAACCATCTTAATTCTAGATGAGAGTATCAGAGATGGCTAAATGTGTGATGTGTGTTCCCAGTGCCCAACATTGTGCAAGGAACATCCCTCTAGATGCTATTTCTAGGGAGATACATCCTTAGGCCTATAAATCTGTCCTCTACTCCATCTTCCTTTGCTTACTGCTCTCCTGCCAAGCTGTGCTGATCATTCTAAGCTCCTTCCCACTTCCCAGGGTTTCTCTCTGCCTGTGACACTGAGTCCAGATCACCGCAGTGCCTCTCCCTCTCCTCTCCTCCCTTGCATCCTTCCCTGTTCTGCACAAATGTCACCTACTAGGAGAGTCTTCCCCCTCCTCCCCCTTTGGCCTTGCTAGTTCTAGATTAAGTATTTCTCATCTTCTGGAATCTTTGTGCAGGGAATGTGACACACTTACAAAAGTAGAGATCAGGACTTGTTTGGGTTTTCCAGGGTGGTGTGGAAGCAAAGAGGCTAAATAACAATAATAGCTACATTTATTGAGCTCTGAGGGTACCTGGTTATGTAACAGTTCATTTAATCCCAGTTTCCTCAGAGTTAGGTTCTATTATTCCTGCTTTACAGAAAAGGAACCTGAGGTTTGGATAACTTAAGTTACCTTCTCAGGGTCACACAACTCTTGGCAGAAACTCACACCCTGTATGTTGATCCCTTGAGGCTATGTTCTTTCTTCTTCACCTCCATTCTTCCTCAGTGGGTTGGGGAAGCCTAAGGTGACACCTGACAAAGATTTCTCTTTCTTTGACCAAACTCTAGCCAGGCCCCTCTGAGCCTTCTTCAATAGGCCTGTCAACTTTTGCCTATTAAGACTTGAACAACACTAACACTTTCTAATGACTGTTAAAGTGCCAGCCTGAAAAACTCAAAGCTGTCCACAGAATTTCTTCCAGCCAACACTGAAGATAAGGCCCTTGTCTCCCAGCCTCTATGGGAGGATAGGAGCCTCAAAGTGCCAGTAGCAAACCCAGATAGACTGCACACAGATCAGCCCCCTCCCTTCCTGTGTTTTGTAATTTTTCAGTTTTCTTACTCTACTGAGCCCGTTCTCCACTCCCTCCCTATTTCCTCACCCTCCCTTTAACATACTCATTCACCTCTGTACAAATCAAAGCTGGGTTCAGTTCATGCCAAATTCCTTTCCCCATTGCAATAGTTACTACCAATTAAAGTCTGTTCTCACCACCGTCATTAATATCCAGCTTTGTTCATCTTTGACACACCTAGTGAGCTTTGCAAGGTAGGCAGGCCTCCCTCGGCAGGCAAGCATGGTAATAAATGGGGTATGGGACATATTCTAGGCAGAAGGAACAGCATAGCCAAAGGCAACATTTTTTGTTCAAGGAGGCAAGAGAGCCTGTTTATTTGCCAAAAGAAACCCGTTTCTGAGATCTGTCCTAGGAGGGCAGTATGGTGTGGTCTTTTACTGAATGTTCAAATTTAGCCTATATTCCTAAGATGTGTGACTCTGAGCTCAGGTCACTAGCATGAACATAATTACAGCATTTACTTTACAGTATATGGGAAGACTATTAAAAGCAGGAAAACCACAGCAACAAACTTCCATGTAGAGGCACCTTGTTGCTTGCTTTGTAAGTGTTTTAATTCTCACAACCACCTGGTAAGATGGGAATTATTTTTGTTTTGATGGAAAAATCAGGAAATGAAGTGACTTTCCCAAGTTTATAGAGTAAGCAAGTGACAGTCCCAATACACTTAGGAATTTGGGTCCAGAGCTGAGAACATTTAATTGTCTCAATGCAGCACATAGTGCAAACACAATGCTCAGTTTATGCTGCTATTAACAATATTGTGTTATGATCATTTTAATTTTTCCCTATTTATCTTTCATGCCAGAGTGCTTACACTCTGCACCTCTCGGGCCATATGGCCTTGTCATTGTCTTATTTCTTGCATCAATTACTTCTGCATATAAAGCTTTTTTCTCTAACACAATTGCAATTTGTTTAAAGACTAACTCCCCCTCAGCAGCAAAAAATTAAGTTCCCAGGAAGTGCTCAGTGATATGTGCCTTGCTTCTTTCTAGGTGTTTACCAACAACTGAGCTCTAATCACATCTGACTGGCCCAAGGCTAACAAGGAAACTGTTTGACTTTCCAGGCATCAGTGACCTTCAATGACAGGCTGTAACCTCCATTTAGGAAGAGTGAGAACAGTGGCACCCAGCCCACAGGACTCTGTATTGAGAGATGATGATAAAGAACTGTAGGCTTCTGGTCTCTCGGTAAAGCCTCCCCTTTCCTTCATGTGGAAGCCTGATGCCTCCTTCACTCGGCCCATTTTCCAAATCTGTAGGGCACCCTCCTTCCTTCCCATAGACCTGCTAGGTTCCCATCTCATCTCCTACCTGGTCTCTTTGTTTCTCCTCAGATTATTTAGGGCAAGAAACATTCTCTCCCTCAAAATGGCTCAGATACTCAAGAATTTGTTGGAAGGAAACCAGGGGGTTTTGTAAGAGCTCTCCCCTAAAAATGTTAAACAGCAAACACGTAAGAATGACAAGTGATTAGATGTGACATTTGAGACCAGAATGATGAAGCAACCATGAGAAGACAATGATGATGAAATCAACAGCTAATACATATTGAATGCTATTGAGAGGCCAGGCACTGTTATAAACACTTTGCACCAATTGATACATTTAATCTTCATAATAATGCTGTGAGATAGCTTTATTACCATTTTACAGATGGAGAAACTGAGGCATGACACAGTGAAATAGTTTGTCCAAGGTCACACAAAGCCAGTATACATGCAACTTGGATTTAAACCCAGGTAGCATGACTCCAAAGCTTAATGCTCTTCACACACACACACACCTTGGGGCTCTTAAAGGATATGGAGTGTTTCTTATCTATTAGGCCCACAGTGGATGCTCAAGAAATGGTTAATAGGTATAACTGAGGAAACAATGTCAGCGACATCATAACATCATCATGACATCAGCCAAACTTTCTATCATAGCAAAGTAAGTCTCTTATTGCTTTCTTAAAACCATCTTCATTTAAAAAGATGGCCTTCTTTTTCCTAGTTCTGTATTGTGAAGGCACTTTAAATCCAGAAATGTAAAGCATTATCATATGTATGCTCATGCTTTTTAAATGACAAAGCACAGGTATTTCGATGAATCCTCTCATAACAAAGTGACATGGTAGCAGTAAACTACGTGTAGTGGAAACAAAATCTGGGCATTATAGGGCTACTTCATCTTTGTGGTACCAGTTGCTTGGGAGAGCAGAGAAAGGACACAGAATGGGAGAAAAGAAAGCTACTCTCATTATCCCATAAGTATATATGTGGTAGCCAGTCTATCCATACACAACTGTTTGATACCACGTCATGCTTCCTTAAGCATGACGTTGTTCTTCTTGTGTTGTTCTTCTGTCCAGGCTGGAAAGCAGTGGTGTGATGACAGCTCACTGTGACCTTAAAACTCCTGTACTCAAGCAGTCCCTCCCCACTCAGCCTCCTGAATAGCTAGGACTGCAGGTGTGTGCCTACACCTGGGTAATTTTTTTTTTTTTTTAAACAGACTAATGAGTTTTGCTGTGTTGCCCAGGCTGGTCTCGAACTCCTGGCCTCAAGCAATCCTCTTGCCTCTGCCTCCCAAAGTGCTGGGAGTACAGACATGAGCCACTACATCTGGCCCTTCCTTAATTATAAATCTTCCAAAGATCCTTCAATGTTCCACAGAATTTCAATATAAATTTCATGATTAAAAATAAATCAAATGTAAGATAAAATCCCTGCAAAATAGTAAAAATTTACCACCCCATTCCAAACCTACTTTCTGTTGCAAATTGCTATTGGGATATGCCTCTGTGCTTTGGCTTTCAGTTAAGGTTGCACATATATCAGAGGAGATATATTTTGTTGCAAGTCAGAAACCTTATCACTCATTCCACACCAGAATTATATCTATAATGTTCCTTTTTAAAACAACAACGTATCTTACTACTCACCCAAGATATAGAACAAAATCTGAAGCACAATCCATATCACAGCCCTTCACTTGCATCAGTGTCCATACACTCCAAATCAAATTGATCTGTATTACCTTTTTAATCACAAGATAGGATTCTAATCACAGGGCCAGTGAGACTGTTCCATTTCTTATCTAGAAGTTAGAATATCTGAAGCCATCCTCCCTCCTTACAAACCATAATTGTCTGTCAAGTTTCAGTGCACAGAACAAAAACTCTCTTAACTATTTCAAGGCATATATTGCTGTAAATTAGTGCTTTCAAAATTGGTAGGTAGGCTGTAAAAGTAATGAGAACACTTCTGGACTAGTGACTTCAATGTAAACTCCCATAACTATGATCCAGGGATAGAGAAATAATGGTTGCTGAAACCAATGATGCTGCCAGCAGTACTACCTCAAAGCCACAGAATCTGAAACTAGACATGGGAACATGGAGTCCAGCTGCAGCAAGCATGACAGAACTCGACTGTCCACTTTACCTAGAATAACACCCAGTACACCACATACACACATGCAAAGGCACAAGCAGGGATGCACATAGCTACATGAGTAGTACTCATTACATAATTAGTGTTCATCATTTAGGATTCATTTCAAAAATCACATCCAGCTCAGCCTGCTCTGATCTCTTATAGTATGTTGTTTCTTGGTTATGTCCTCATAGCACTTGTAAACAATTATTTCAAATTTACTTGCTATCCATCTTTCTTGTCAGATAACATCCCTGTGAGAAAAAGATCACATTTGTTTTGTTCATTATTACAATGCTTATCAAAATGTGCTTTCTGGACGGTGAGAACACATGAAAAATGCAAATTCAAATCAACTCATACAGAAACTCTAAGATTCAGACTTAGCAATCTGTGCTTTAATAAACCCTCCTAGTGATTTTGACACATCACTAAGCTCAGAACTACTGAATTCCTGTATTCCATCCCTGTGTAATACACATGAGTGATGCTCAGTAAATTTTCTTGAAATGTATTTAATTAAGCCTACTGGAAATTGACTCTGAATAATCCTCATCAAAATACTTTTTTTTTTTTTTTTTGAGATGGAGTCTTGCTCTGTCGCCCAGGCTGGAGTGCAGTGGCCGGATCTCAGCTCACTGCAAGCTCCGCCTCCCGGGTTTACGCCATTCTCCTGCCTCAGCCTCCCCAGTAGCTGGGACTACAGGCGCCCACCACCTCGCCTGGCTAGTTTTTTGTATTTTTAGTAGAGACGGGGTTTCACCATATTAGCCAGGATGGTCTCGATCTCCTGACCTCGTGATCCGCCCGTCTCGGCCTCCCAAAGTGCTGGGATTACAGGCTTGAGCCACCGCGCCCGGCCCAAAATACTGCTATTCTTAGTACAAAGAGCAGGTGATTTTTCTCTAGGTTTGCTAGTCTCCAACTAAAGGCTATGCTAAGGCTAATCTTAGTGAAATTTTTTTTACAAGAAATAGTCACAGTAAAAGAGTTTGTGGTATACAAAATGATTTTATTAGATGCCAAAACTTTTATTAACATCACTTTATTTCTTTTGCAGCTTTAATTTTCAACATTATAACACTGGCTCCTCTGGGTGACTAAATATCTTCACATGTCCACTAGCTAAAAAGAATTTCTAAGTATAACTCAACTGAAACTGAAAGCTACTGCTCTAAGAAATGCATATTATGTTTATTTGCTCTCCTGTAGAATCCAGTTTACAAATAGCATGACTGCAAAGATTTACACATAATTCCTAAATCCTTCAGGTTGTTCTACCATTAATCTTCTGATGTGTAGCAAGATAAAACACTCTTAGTGAACACTTTGCTACATCTCTTAAATGAGATTTCTCTCCATTTTGAGTTCTCTGCTGTAGAATAAGGGATACACTTGGAACTGAAGACTTCCCTCAATTTCTAAATTTTCTACATTCATACAGCTTCTCTCCTGTAGGAGTTTGTAAAAGATTCCTATTGCCTAGTCTTTCCCACATTTGCTACATGTACAGGGTTTTTTCCCTAGTGTGAGTACACTTATGTCAATTAAGGGATTAACACTGACAAAGATTTTCCCACATGTATGGTCTTCATATGATTTCCCTACAGTATAACGTCTGATAAACAAACAGGCCTACATCTTTGCTAAAAAGTCTTCCTACAGTCACCACATTCATACGACTTTCCCCAGTATAAATTTTTCTAATGTTAAATAAGGGAGAATCTAGGAATGAAAATTACCATGATAAACACTGCTTCATATGGTTTCTCTTCTGTAAGGTTTCTCACATGTATAGTGATTCATATGGTCTAAAGGCTTTTCCACACTTACCACATTATTGGGTTTCCCTCCATTATGTACTCTTTGATGGGCAGTAAGATTTGAGCCTTTGCTAAAAGCTTTCCCACACTCATTACATTTATATGGCTTTTCTCCAGTATGAATTCTCTGATGTACAGTAAGGTTTGAACTACAGCTGAAGGTTTTCCCACATTTAATACATTCATAGGGTTTCTCTCCAGTATGAATTCTGTGATGTTGAAGCAGGGATGACCTATGACTGAAGGCTTTCCCACATATACTGCATTCATAGGGTTTCAATCTAATGTGATTTCTCAAATGCATATTCAGTGATTCAAGCTGGTTGAAGGATTTCCTGCATTTCTGACATTCAAAGGGTTTTTCTTCAGTATGAATACTCTGATGCTGAACAAGAAATGAGAGGCTACTAAAGACTTTGAGACATTTGTTGCATTCATATTGTTTCTCCATAGTGTGAATTCTTTGATGTCGAGTAAGGTGTGAGCTACAGCAAAAAGCTTTCCCACATTCTCTACATTCATAAGGCTTCTCTCCAGTATGGATTTTCTGATGGTGAATAAGAGATGACCTATGAATGAAGGCCTTTCCACATATACGACACTCATAGAGTTTTTCTTGCGTATGAATTCTTAGATGTTCAATAAGATGGGACACACGACTAAAAGACTTTCCACAGTTCATACATTCGTATGGTTTCTCTCCAGTGTGAGTGCTCTGATGGTTAGTAAGTGATGACACATGGCTAAAGGCCTTCCCACATTCAACACATTTGTAAGGTTTCTCTCCACTATGGCTTATCAGATGTCGTGTAAGGGATGAGCCATGGCTAAAAGTCTTCCCACATTCACGACATTCATAGGGCTTCTCTCCTGTGTGAATTCTCCAATGGCGATTGAGGATTGACTGTTTGCCAAAGGCTTTCCCACATTCACTGCATATATAGATTTTCTCTCTATTACAAGTTTGGTGAAGGGTAAGAGATTTGCTCTGGTGGAAGGCTGCCCCACTTATACTAGAATTCAAAAGTTTCTTTCCACCACTGATTTTCTCATTTTTTACAACTGACTTTTTTGGTAAGTTCTTCTTTAATATAGCATATTTGTGTGAATTCCCTTCAGCAGAAATTTTTTGTGTTTCAAAAAGAGTAGACTTTGAATGAAAGGTGTAAATACTGTCTGGAGTGGGGCTTTCTCTAAAGGTGAGAGTTGCTGGTCTGAAATGCTCTACCTGACTTCCATGCTTCCCTTCCAACTTCTCTATATATTCCAAATTCTTCTTAGAATTTGAAAATTCATAACTTTGTTTTACAACTTTTTCTATTATTACTGTTTGGGGTGAATCTTCATCATAAATATCCTTCTTTGTTGATAATTCCTTGCTTTCCCATCTTGATTCCCAATCTGAAATACATCAAGAAAGTAAAGCACTGCTTTTTTTTTTTTTTTTTTTTTTTTTACTTCTTGAAAAGTAACTTCTATAGTGGAATTAGGATAACTGGATTAGAAATGAAGCCCCCGGGGCCAGGCGCGGTGGCTCAAGCCTGTAATCCCAGCACTTTGGGAGGCCGAGACGGGCGGATCACGAGGTCAGGAGATCGAGACCATCCTGGTTAATACGGTGAAACCCCGTCTCTACTAAAAAGTACAAAAAACTAGCCGGGCGAGGTGGCGGGCGCCTGTAGTCCCAGCTACTTGGGAGGCTGAGGCAGGAGAATGGCGTGAACCCGGGAGGCGGAGCTTGCAGTGAGCTGAGATCTGGCCACTGCACTCCAGCTTGGGCGACAGAGCGAGACTCCATCTCAAAAAAACAAAAAAAAAATAAAAAAATAAAAGAAAGAAATGAAGCCCCCACAAAACACATAGCTCTGACAACTCAAATATTTCAATGATTTCTGAACAATGCTCAAATGGAGCAGAGAATACAAAGTTCACAGAAGTAGGAACAGAGTGTGATAACAGAAATGGGAAAAATATATGTAATGAATGAAATAGTATGGAAAAAAAGGAAATTATCAAAATAAAATGTGGAAGGCATTCTGGATTCCAAGCCATCATTTTGTGCCTATATTCATGTGTGAAAGACTGCATTTTGTCTCATAGCCTTTTTCTCCAACATTCAATTAATCTCAATTTGCTGCCAGATTAACACACTTAAAATACAGAATTGATATTTCTACTTTAAACAGTTTCAGTAAAAACAAAATAATCTAAATGCTCTTTATATGTGACAAAGATTTAGGCTTTCCGAGGTTATGAAGAAACTGTGTGAATCATGTCATTTACCGGACATTAGAAAATATTATTCCTAGAAACATCTTTATATATGTTCGTTTTTTCCTCTAATATGTTCATATTTCATCTATAAGGCTCAGCTTTAGAAAAGTGATTTCTCATCTAATTGACAGCTTTTCTTAGCCTAAAACTATCAGTAGGTTTTTCTTTAAGTAGATTTAAGAAAGAATAATTTGCCTTACTTTGTCATGAACAGAGTAACAATTGAATTATTATGATGGCAAAAACCTCTAACCCTGATTAGATGACATGAGTAACACAGATAATAATTTGGGATAGAGGAACAATTGTTTTGAAAATCTAAGCTAAATATCCCTCAATTTTTCATTTCTATCTGAGATCTTTGAAGACAGTATCCCTAAAATGCTTCCACACTCTCTATAAACATCTTTAACAAAATCTTCCTTAGTCTCGTTCACCATGACTCACCTGGAATCATACCTTTTGACAGTTTTTTCTCCACCATCCAGGGCTCTTTTCCATCCTCCAATAACATGATCACATATGGCTTAGTTACGGAAAGACCTGCTTACAGGAAGAATATAGAATTGTTTAAGCTGTGGTCCTCTATTATGAGAGGCATCACATGAGGGACCACAGGAAGGGATGAAGGGTGTTCACTGAAATGGAAAGATAAGCTTCAGGGGCACAACAGAGCCGCACATTTCTTTGGGAACATGCTACAGAAATTCAGCCATTTACTTAGGAGGATCTCCAGCAATTCAGAGTGGCAAAAGAGCCCCTAATGGAGTGGAAGGGGTGATATCCTTACCTACAGAGACCAGGTTCTCATAATTCTGGACCATCACATCCTTGTATAAGTCCCTCTGAGCAGAATCGAGCCATCCCCACTCTTCATGAGAGAAGTCTATAGCCACATCACTAAATGTCACCTGAAATAGCAAATATATTTAGGCTCATGCATAGCCCAGGCCTCTTCTGTCACTGAAGAAAGGGTAAAATTAGCCTGGTTGTGGGAGAAATGGAATAAGATTCAGGAATTGTGGCAATGATTGGGAATGTGATCTCAGTTAAGTAATAATAGGACAGTATGTAGTTGGAATTACTATACCATAAGGGGGACAGGTATGTGATTAGAATTATTATACAATAAGGGTGAGAAACAAATATGAGAGCTTTGCTTCAGGAGAGTTAATTTTGCTAAAAGTTACAGAAATACACGAATTTTAAAAAATCAGTATTTGACATTTGACAGCACAGGGTCAAGTATTTAGTTATATCTTTTACAGCTTAAGTGCTAGGTAAGTAATTAAAAAAATGAGGCTAAAGCGATTGTCTCTCAAATGGGATACTCAGGATGATCCACTAAGGCTCACAAAAAATGGGCAACCAGGTGTGGTGGCTCACACCTGTAATCCCAACTACTTAGGAGGCTGAGGCAGGAGAATGGCTTGAACTCAAGAGACGGAGGTTGTGCCACTGCACTCCAGCCTGGGTAACAGAGCAAGACTCTGTCTCAAAAATAAAAAAAATCTTTATATTAAAGACTGATAGACATACACTGTTATGGTTTGATTGTGACCCCCAAAAAGCATGTATTGAACTTAATCGCCATTGTAACAGTTTTGAGAGGTAAGACCTTAGGAGATGATTATGCCTTGAGGGCTTTGCCCTCATGAATGGATTAATGTCATCATCATTAGGACTGGCTTATTTAATAAATGCATTTGAGCCCCTTTTTGGTTCTCTCTCTTCTCTTCACCCTTCCACCATAAAAGGACACAGCAAGAAGGCCCTTGCCAGATGCCTGCCCCTTGATCTTGGACTTCCCAGGCTACAAAACCATGAGAGGTCAATTTCTATTGTTCATAAATTGCTCAGTCTGTGGTATTCTGTTACAGCAGCACCAATGGACTAAAACATACATATAACTGATTCATAAACAAAAAAGAAAAATATATTTATGGTGTATACTTAAACTTTGTACTGACAGACATTTAATAATTAAAATATGAGACCCCTGAGTGAAAAGACTGAAGGATGGTTTCATATCATAGATCAGGTGTCTCTAACCCCCTGGGCCACAGACTGGTACCGGTCTGTGGCCTGTTAGGAATTGGGCCATAGAGCAGGAGATGATTGGGAGGCAAATGACTATTATCACCTGAGCTCCACCTCCTGTCAGATCAGCTATGGCATTAGACTCTCATAGGAGCACAATCGCTACTGTGAATTGCGCGTGCAAGGGATCAATTCACACCCCTTATGTGAACTAAACTAATGCCTGATGATCTGAGGTGGAACAGTTTTATCCTCAGAACACCACCTCCCACTTCTGTGGGAAAACTGTCTTCCACAAAACTGATCTCTGGTGCCAAAAAGGTTGGGGACCACTGTCTTAGATAGTCCTTAAATAGGACCTGAAAGGAAAGGGAAAAAAATAAAAGGGAACATTTCAAAGAAAATACTCTAAGGAAATGCTCACAGATGTGCTTAGAAATTCCTTTCAATAGTACTCATTTCACAATATTACTTAAAATAGTAAAACTTTGGAAGCTTCAATATTCAATAGTAGTTTATTGGCTAGTTATATTATGTACAAAAAATATATCCATTTAATACAGCATTATTACTGTCTTTGATTTGTGAAACAAATTGCTTGCCTGTGGTAATTTTTTAGGTCTGACAGTTAATTCAGTATTGTATTACATTATTTGGATATTTTGCATGCATATTCACCAGTGATACTGGTCTTTGGTTTTAAAGGCAGAATTTACTTTTCCCAGGTGTTGGGAAAATAATTAAAATTCAAATCTCCTGCCAATGGCAGAAAATCCTCTCCACAAATGTAGAAAAAAACACAGTTTTATTACTTAATAAGCATTAAATCAATTGTGATGTACTTCACAGGCAATCCACTAATGAGATTAAAAGGACAGGAAGAAATCTCATCTTTTTTATAGCCAAGCAGATACAATCCAATACATACATTTTCCAAATAATCAAGTAAGACCTGACAGTTCAATTTGCTACACATAATTTATCCTAAATTCATCTGTTAATTGTAGTTGCCACTGTGTTAGTTAATTCCCTTTATCCCAAATCAAAAAAACATTTATCATAGCTTTATGATGAACAGGTTATTACAAGTTAGAGCCAGGGATTACAAGTTCTTCCCCTTCAGTTGCCTGGGCAGCCTGGCGTGTTCACTCATCTCTGTCCCCAAAAGAACATAGGATATCTGTCCTAGCACTTATTTTAACTTCTTATGCTTTCTTACTTTTCTACCAGTGCTGCAATCCTCAATACAGTAGCCACTAGGCAATTTGGCTACATACATTTAAATTAATTAAAATGTAAAAATAAAATAAATAAAATTTAAAATTCAGTTCCTCAGTTGCTTAAGCCACAGTTCAAGGACTCAATAGTCATACAGGGCTGGTGGCTACCGTACTGACCAGCACATGTGCAGAACACTTCCACCACTGCAGAAAGTTCTCTTAGACAATACTGTATTAGAACATGAAGTCCTGTGTGTCGGTGTACACCGAAATTCATCTACAACTTTTCCTAACAGGTACTTCACAAGTGTTTAGAAGATGAACCAATTAATAATTTTGGCATGAGTTCACTTTAGCTGTTACTTTTTTCTTGCTGTTGCCAGGCTGGAGTGCAGTGACATAAACATAGTTCATGAAGCCTCATACCACAGGGTTCAAGAAATTTTCTCAACTCATCGGCCTCTCGAATAGCTGGAAAAAGAGGCATGTACCACCACACCAGTTTTTCGATTCTAATTATCTAATTTCTCCAAGAAAACAGACTTCACCCAACATGTACATCTGCTACTCATGTTCTCTCCTGTGCAAGCTTCACGTTCCATGCCATGATTCTGCCCCATCAGTTCTTCATTACTCATCTTATTCACTCAACAATTACTTACTAAGCATCTATTTGGTGCCAGGTACCACTCTGGGTACTGAAGCTATAACAGACAACAAAAAAGAAAAAACATTTCTCCCACCAGAAAGAGGCAAACAATGAGCATGTGCGTATACTGAATATACAGTACATCAGCTAGTGAGTGACACGTGCCGTGGAAAACAACAAAGCAGTGATGGAGGAGTGGAAGTGCTAGGCGAGAGAAGATGACCGCAATTGCAAATAGGCGTTCAGGGACGCTTTTCTGAGAAAGTAACCACGGAGCAAACACACGAAGAAGATAAGAATGCAAGCTTGTGCCTATGTCGGGGAAGAATATTCCACGTGGATGGCACAGCAACTGGTGACAGTGGCTGGAGCTCACAGGAATGAGGAAGCAGAGAAGGAAGGTGGGATCAGAGAGGTAATGGCCTAATTGTACAAACAGGTCATTGCAGAAGTAACTCAGAGCCACTGAAAACTTTTAGGTTGAGGAATGATAGGAATTGATATAACAGTAGGGTCACAATAACAGCTGTACTAAGAACAGACCGATGAGGGTTAAGGGCAGATGGAGGGAATCCAGCTAGGATTCCGCAATAATCCAGGTGGCTTTATCGCTAGCACTACCGGGGTGGTAGTGGTGGTGGTAGTGATGGGGTAACTAAGGGTCAGATTCTGTATACAGCGTATAACTTAGTTCCAACTAGAGGATCTGAGTAAGAGTTATAAGTCAAAGGGAGAATCAAGGATGTCGGCAAACATCTCTTCACTTCAGACTACATGGTACAGTTTTGACAATCATAAAGCAAATAACCTTACATTCCAAAGTTGCATTGTGAATTGTAGTTTTAAAACGTTGGCAAGACTAGAAAGTCTTCTAGCAGAAAACTGTAGAATAGAGGACCACTGGGTGAGGAGGACAATACCTTGTGGGCTCCATCCTTCCTATATATATGGATGGAACCATAGATTCAATCCCTTAAATAGACTTAATTAGGTGGGAACAGGCAGGAGAAGCAAACACACAGTCCTGATAAAGTGTTTCAGGAAGATTTGGGGACACACTGACTTACCTGAGACATTACTCTGCAATTTCCCAACAGCCAACAGAGTCCTCTTGCCAGGCTCTTATCTTAGAGATGGGCAGTGTCCTGAGGGCACAGAAGGGCAGGGAAAAGCAGTCATGAAAAATCAGGTTTATCTTGCGGCACCTGTGACACACCATAATGGAAAAGCACACTGGTAATCACTCTCCAGGGCGTCAATCTCTCCCTGGGAACTAACAGGTTGTTTCTCCGCAAGGGCTAACCGTTTACCAGGTGCCACCTGCGGGGAAAATAAATTATTCTGTACATAAAAGCCTCATAAAACAACGGTAACAACTATCAGCTCGTTCGATCTTCATTACTATGCATGGTAGGCATTCACATTATTCCAGATTTCTTTTTAAACAATGACAAAACTGAAATTCCAAGATACCGAACCCATTTGTTCAAGGTTACACAACTGCAAAGCGCCGGCTTCATGACGACATAACCCAAAGACAACTGTGGCTGGCGTCTGCTCACGCGCCCACTTCGCTCTCACAACAGCGCCAAGATGTCGGCCCCGTCATCACCCCGCGTTTACACAGGAGGACAAGGCGGCCAGGAAAAGCCAAGGCACCGGCCGGGGTCACACCGCGGGGCAGACCCAGGGCCTGAGCCCCGCCGCCGCCCCCGGGACTCACACTAGCCGGAGTCCTCAGCGGGGCCTCACCGTCCCCGCAGGCGCCCCGAGCCCGCACCTCTGCGGACCTGACGCCCCGCGTCGCTGGTGAGCGGGCAACGGCCGCCGACCTCCGGGAACGACACTGCCCAGAATCGTCCCTGAGCCTAGGAGTCGCCGTCAGGCCTGAGGCTACCGCGGGACGGACCCAGTGCGCAGCCCACAGCCGATCGACATTTCCCAGAATCATCCGCGAACCGCCGGCACCGGAAGACCACGCTTCCCAGGAGTCTCTGCGGCCGCGCGGACCTGGCGCGCCGCGGACAAACCGGTCTAGGTTTCCTAAGAAACTAAACCGCCTGGGACTATTGTCCCAGAACCGGCCAGTTAGGACCATGCGCGAAGTGTCCTGGGGCACACAGTCATCCTGTGGTGAAAGATACACCTCGGAACCAAGGGCTACCCTCTACTTTTGAGGACAATAGCGCCGGGACCAAGAAACTACACTTCCCAGAAAACCGTGCGGCCATGGCAAACTCTTTCTGGGTCAGCGTGGGCGCACACCAATATTTCTTTCCGGGGGCGTGGGGAGACCTTAGTGGTACCGCGCGAGCTCTCGCCTTTGCTAGCAAAAGAGCTCCTCTCTTGCCAAACCCTGCTGCTACGCTGTCCAGCTTCTGTGGTATTTGAGGCTTTTTTGGAATGCACTTGCCGGAGACTACAGCTCACAGAACGCCCTGGGCTGGACTGTGCCAGCTGTAGTTCGCCAAGGACATTTCTTGGAAATGCATGCGGCCACGTATCTGTGACACAAATGGGCGTTCTCATGTGCGTTAAGCTCCGTGGAAGGACTTGGAAATACGGAACTTGAGAGAGCGCTGGGAGGACACAGACCCTCATCCTGGCAGGAGTCACTCCTCCCGCAGCCATCAAGCCTGACCCCCTCTCTCACCAGAGGCGCTTCTTAGACCCTGACCTTGCCCGGCCCACCCAAAGGGGCAATGGACCTCTTTGTATGCAAGCCAGAGCAGTCTACTGTTGGTGTATATTTGAATTTTTTACTTTCTTTTTAATATTTAAATTAAATTTTAATTTAATGCTGCCTCTGCCTCTGAGAGAGACAGGGAGAGATAGGGGAGGCCTGGAGTGGGGGCCCTGCGGGACAGGGATAGGGGACCCTTCCTCACTTTGCACAATCTGGGAACCCTCCCCAAGGGGAACATAAAGCTGCAGTGGAAGAGCACTGGCCTAGTGGGCTTCGTCCTGGGGACAAAGGCTGGGAGACTGCAGCTGAAAGGTGTGGGCTCCAGGAGGGCCGCAGAGGGCCCAGCAGCAGAGTCAGGGAGCAGAGGTCCGCCCTCCGTCCATCTTCCTTCCTTCTCTGGCCCACAGAGCACTCTGTGCCCCTCCCACGCCCACAGCTACAGGCGGAGCCGGCTTGCGGGGGCGGGGGTTCTTTAGAAGGAGTGGGGGTCCTCCTAGGGTAAAGAGGGCCAGGAGGCTTCCTGGGGACCTCAGGCCCCTCTGGGCCTCCCAGGACTGGGCCTGTGGCTGTGATGTGCTTTGCCCTGGGAGTGACGTGCTCAGTGGTGGAGTTTGTGTAACTGTCACTCATTCACCTGCCCGTGCCCAGCCACTCCCATCGGCGCCCACCCAATACACATGTGGGTCCTCAGCTGCCGTCAGGGGAAGTTCCTGCCTGTGTCACACACATCCGTCCCACCCACCACACTGCAGGTTACAGGACTGCCCCACATGCGCCACCATGCCCACCTGAAGTTACCTGGCACACAGGTATCATCACCTGCACGACATGACCAGGTCGTGCACTTTCTATGCTAGGGCCAGGGCAGGCTTGCACCTTCAGCCTTAGGGACACTGGGGGTGGTGATAGCTGGAGGCCAGGGAAGTCACCAGGCTGGAGACATCATCTACCTCCAGGAGAGGGTTGATATCAGACATCTCCCATGCACCACTTTGAGCCATCTCAGCCTCACCTGGGACTCTGGCTGGCACCAGCAGTTCCATGAAGGTTTAGACCATCTCTAGGTTTAGGAAGGGCCTCCCTTGCCATCACCGTGGTCTGGGCTGCACGCCTTCTGAGCAAGGGCTCTGGGCAGCAGATGCAGCCAGCCAGAGTGTGGGGGTGAGGGGCCTAGGCACAGGAGGGTTGCAAGGCCTTCACTACACCCACCATTTCAGAGGGAGGACAGTAATTGTTTGGGTTTGTCCTGTGAGGTGTGGCAGAGAGCAGGGCCCAGGGCACGTCCAGGGCCAGACAGGAATCCTGTGCTGCAGCCTCGGGGCCATGAGGGTACATGATGGGGCCAGTATGGGGGCATCCCCTGTGCCAAACACCTGGGCAGTAGGTGCCCTGGGGTCAGTGGGTGGGTCAGAGCGTTTGCAGGATTTCTGGTTTCTGTTGGACTTGTGTGTGCTGGAGGATAGAGAGAAGAGAGAAAGGGTGGAGAGAAGGGGGAGATGGCCCCTGCTGCCTCCTGGCCTCTAAGTGGGGATGATGGGTGGTAGATGAGTGGCAGAGGGGTCAGCGGGAGCTTCAAGGCTTCCAGGGAAGCGGAGGCAGCAGGGATGCAGGCCTTGCCTGAGGTTGACTTGGGGCTGGGGCTTCTTAGAGGCCAGGGCCCTAGAGCTCCCAGACAGGGAGTCTGCAGGAACACAGCACATGACACAGCACAACTCAACACAACACAACCTGGCACAGCAGAGCAGCGTGCTGTGCACTGGGCTGCAGCAGAACGGGGAGGGAAGTCTGTAGGGTCCCAGGAGTCATGGAGCAAACTGACCTGAGCCGTGTCCCTCAGCCAAGGCACAGGCACCTGGCCTTGAGCCACCTACTTCCTTGTGACAGCCCCATGCCCTGGTGTCCCTGGGGCTGAGACAGGGCTGGGGCTGCTGTCCAAGGTGAGGTCTGACTAATCCCTAACCTCTAACCCCGAGCTGTTTTGGGAACTTGAACTTCTTCTAGGGGACCCAGTGGTGCTGACAGGATTTCTGGGCACCTCAGCCAGGCCCCCTGCCCGCCTGGCCACATTGGGTCCCACTCAAATCTGACCTTGGGGCTTGTGTGGCCTCTGCTTACTGAGCCCTGTGGTTCTCTGCCAGGCACTGTTGGCCCTACGGCCAGGCTGGCACCTGGAGAATGGCCTGTCCCCAAAGCCTGCACTCCTCCCAGTTCACCCGCTTTGCTTTTCTCCCGCACTGGGAGGTGGGAACCAGGTTGACACTGGGGGAGGAGCTCCCTCAAATCTGGCTTCACTTTAGAGTTCTGGGCAGGGCTTTGGGAGATGATACCCTCATTATTTATTCTTTGGAAGAATTTGTATAAGATTGGTTTCCTCCTTAAGTATTTGCTAGAATGTCCCAGAAAAAGTCATTTGCCTGGGATTTTCTTTGCAAAAGCTTTTAAAATTTTAATTTGGTTTCATAGACAATTAGAGGACTGCATGGCCACCAGCAACAGTTGCAGATTCTTATGGGCAATAAAACTCACAGACACAATAGGTGAATGTTCACTTGACTCTAAATTAACGTAGATTTATGAAAGGACAAAGAAAAAGCATGTTCAGCATTTTCAGTGTTATTGGTGGGGTGAGAGATGTCCAGCAGCAGTCTAACATTTCACACCACCATTCAGTAGCATCGCTATTTGGGAATTGAAGTTAATGTGCATGAGGTTCACCTTGAAATGTTCATGTATCATTGTCTGATCCAGAACATCTTACAACATTGGAGGACACCTCCATGTCCATGTTAGTTCAGGAAAGCCTTGCTTTCCTGTCTTTTACATGATCCTAATCATGTCGTCCTTCAGTGTCCATACACCACTCACTGCCCTCCCAGTTCAGGTGCAGTTCCCCAAGCAAAGCTTTCACAATAAACAATGCCTGAAATGCAGCATTTCTCATTGATCTAATTCCATTCTGACTGAAGAAACAGTGCTGGAGGAAATAAAAGCAACATCGTCTTCCTAGGATTGAATATAGGAGAGAGCCTAGGCCTCCTGTTCATGGTTCACCCTTAAGGATTATTCAGGGTTTCTCTATCTTCTCATGTCAGTATTTGAATGTTTTTTTTGAATTTAAAAATCTCACCTAATTTGAAAAATAAACACAGGCCGGTCACGGTGGCTCAAGCCTGTAATCCCAGCACTTTGGGAGGCCCAGACGGGCGGATCACAAGGTCAGGAGATCGAGACCATCCTGGCTAACATGGTGAAACCCCGTCTCTACTGAAAAATACAAAAAACTAGCCGGGCGAGGTGTCAGGTGTCTGTAGTCCCAGCTACTCGGGAGGCTGAGGCAGGAGAATGGCGTAAACCCGGGAGGCGGAGCTTGCAGTAAGCCGAGATCCGGCCACTGCACTCCAGCCTGGGTGACACAGCGAGACTCCGTCTCAAAAAAAAAAAAAAAAAAGAAAAGAAAAAAAAAACAAACACAAAGTTTCCATAGTATCCTATTTAAAATGTTTCATTACTTTATTTTTAACAAATAAACTCTCACTATATTGCCCAGGCTGGAATGCAGGAGCTGTTCCAGGTGTGGTGATAACTCACTGCAGCCTCAAGCTCCTGGGCTCAAGCAACACTCCCACCTCAGCCTCCTCAATATACTCTTATTTTAATGGCTGAAAGATCTTTAAGAAGGTCTCCTTTTAAATTAATTTATTCATTATTTGTGTCTTTTCAATTTTTCTTTTGAATGTCTCCCTCCCCATAGGTTTTTCAGTTGGTAGTAGATTAATGTTCCACAACATTTACTTTGTGCAGCTAAATTGCCACACAGGATCTACATGATCCTAATCATGTCGTCATTCAGTGTCCATACACCACTCACTGCCCTCCCAGTTCAGGCGCAGTCCCCCAAGTACCCTCACTCCATTGATGTCCCTAGATTTGGACAATGGGATGTTAGCAGACAATAGGCAGTTAATTGCTTCAATAGGACCATGCAGTTAGTCTTTCCTTCCCACATTCCTGTGGTCACTATGAGACGACCTTTCCCCTAGAAGTGCTGGTTCTTAGGTGTGAACCCCTGAATGAATAGACGTGGCTCAGATTTGAGCCCAACCTACAGGAGGGACCAACTCCTACCAGGTCCACAGCTTGAGTGTTCACCATCTAGCCAAGCCCAGCTTATATCAGCTGAAACACCAGCCAACCCACAGCACATGAGGGATCAATGATTGTCAGTCATCATCAATGAGTGTCATTTTAATCTATTGAATTTTCAGGTTGTTTGTGACACAGTAAAAGTGGGCCAATTGGAATAATTAATTTGTATAAATATGAAGAGTTTGCAATCACTTTTTGTTATTGATTTCTATGAAAATTGCATTGAGATCAAATTATATCCTCTGGAAATTTTAAAATCCTTTGAAATTTGTTGAGACCTACTTTATGCTCTAATAAGTGGTCATTTTTATTAATCATCCACATGCAGTTAAAAATGCATATTCCTCCATTATTACATGCCTTATTCTATTAAGTTTTTCCTAATTGTATTTTTAAATCTTATTTTTTTATTTTAACAGCTTTAATGAAGTATAAATGACATATAAGAAGCATATATATCAAAATGTACAATTTGTAACTTCTGACAGTTGTGAAAACCAGAAAAATCATCATGATCAAAATATGAACAGATTTATCCCTTGTGAAAGTTTCCTTGTGCCTCTTTAAGTGCCTCTCTCTTGCCTGTCCTTGTCCCCTTCCTTCTCTTTGGGCAACCACTGATCTGGTTTCTGCCAGTATAGATTAGTTTGCATTTTCCAGCACTTTATGTACATGGAATCATAGAGCATGCACTGTTTTTGGTCTGATTTCCTTCACAGAACTTAAAATCTTTCAAGTTCATTGGTCTTATGAGTATCAATACTTCATACAGTTTTTTTTAGTTTCAAATGTTAAAAAATTTACATAAAGCAAATTCACTCTTTTTGATGTGCATTTCCATGAGTTTTGAGAACTCTGTCTTATGTAGGTTTTGTATGGGTGTCTGGAGTCGTAGGCACTTCCACTACAGTAGAGATATTCTTTCCTGACTTCAGACGCTCCTTGTGCTATGCTTTTGTAGGCAGATGGTCTCCTTGCCCTTAATCCTGAGTGGCCACCAGCTTGTTCTTCATTCCGATGGCTTTGCCTTTTCCAGAACTGCTTATCAATGAAATCATGTACTATGTAGCTTTTTGAGTCTGGCTTCTTTCAATAATTTTCTCATTGACAAATTCTACCTATAATCTTAAAATGCTAAAGTGTCAAGTATCTTTATTAATACTCTTTTTTTCAGATGTTTTAATTACTGGAAATAAGATTACCAAATTTATTTTTTAAAAATCAGGTTCTTATGTGGCAATATATTTAATGTATTTTTATATAGTAACTAGATAATAAGATTTCTTTTTTCCCTCCAGCTTTATTGGTATAATTGACAAATAGGAATTGTGTATATTTAAAATGTATGGCTTGATAATTTGATATATATTTACAGTGTGAAGTGACCACCATACTCAAGGTAATTAACATATTCATCATAGATTTGATTATGTTTCAAATTTTAAAATAAAAAGGTATTGAAGTCAGGTAGACTCAAAAGCTACATATTGCGTGATTTTACTTATTAGCAATTCTGGAAAAGGCAAAGCTATAGAGATAAGAGCACACCAGTGGCCACTAACGATTAAGGGTGAGGAGATTACTTGAGTACAAAGGAACAGCAGAAGAAATTTTTTGAGGGGTAGAAAACAGGTTTTTTGTTTTGTTTTGTTTTTTTTACTGATGAGGACCCTTAAAAATTTTTAGCAAATTTCAAGTAAGATGGCTCCTCCCTTTTTCACAGTTTTGCTTTCTGCAGTTTCAGTTACTCATAGTCAACCAGGGTTCAAAAATTGGTGAGGCAGTACAATAAGATATATTCAGAGAGAGACACTGATCAGATTCATATAAATTTTACTACAGTATGTTGGTATAATTGTTCTATTTTATAATTAGTTCCTGTTAATTTCTTAGTTGAATTTATAAATTAAACTCTATGATAGTCATGGAGGCATAGGAAAAAAGCATAGTATATTGTATACAAGGTTCATTACTATGCATGGGTTCAGGCATTCACAGAGAGTTATAGAATGTATCCCCTGAGGATAAAGGGGATTCCTCTATACAATAGAGTATTATTACTCAAGGTCACCATGCTGTCCATTAGACCTCCAGAGATGCATCTTGCATAGCTGAAACTTTGTACCCTTTGAGGACTTCTCACTCATACCGCCCACCACCACTTTGTGGCCCCAGGCAACCACAATTCTACTCTCTGATTCTATGAGTTTTATCATTTTAGATTACACATAGAAGTGAGATCATGCAGGATTTGTCTTTTTGTGTCTAGCTTATTTCACTAATGTCCTCAAGATTCATCCATGTTGTTGAAAGTAGCAGGATTTTCGTCTTTTTTAAAAGGCCAAACAGTATTCCATTGTATATTTTGTTAAACATATGTGATTGATAGCTTTTGTGTGTATGTGTATGTGTGTGTGTGTACATATGTGTGTGTGTATATATATATATATATATATCTCACATTTTCTTTATCCATTCATCCATTGACAGACATTTAGGTTTTTTCCCTATCTTGGTGACTATGAATAATGCCACAATGAACCTGGGGGTGCCAATCTACTGATCTTATTATTATTGGATATATATGTAGAAGTGGGATTTCTGGGTCATATAGTAGTTCTATTTTTTATTTTTATTTTTTGAGACAGAGTCTTGCTCTGTCACCCAAGCTAGAGTGCAATGGTGTGATCTTGGCTCACTGCAACATTTGCCTCCTGGGTTCAAGTGATTCTCCTGTCTCAGCCTCCCGAGTAGCTGGGATTACAGGCACACACCACCATGCTCGGCTAATTTTTGTATTTTTAGTAGAGACAGGGCTTCACCATGTTGGCCAGGTTGGTCTCAAACTCCTGACCTAGGGTGATCTGCCTGTCTCGGCCTCCCAAAGTGCTGGGATTACAGGTGTAAGCCAATGCGCCCTGCCTATTTTTAATTTTTTGAGAAAGGTTCATTCTGTTTTTTATAAAGGCTGTACCACTTTATATTTCTACAATAGTGCACAAGAGTTTCAATTTCTTTACATCTTTGCAAACACTTATAATTTTTCATCTTTTGGGTAGAAGCCATGCTAATATGTGTGAGATGGTATCTTGTGGTTTTGATTGTCATTTCCCAGATGATTCATGATGGTGAACATCTTTTCATGCAGCTATTGGCCATTTGTAAGTCTTTTTAGGAAAAATGTGTATGCAGGTCCTTTGCCCATTTTTAATTGGATTATTTTTTACATTGAGTTGTATGAGGTAATTATATAGTTTGGATATTAACCCCTTATCAAATATATGATTTACAAATGTTTTCTTTCATTTTTTAGGTTGATACCTCCAGCCTCATCTTCTCACTCAGGATTGTTTTCACTTTTTGGGCTTCTTTGCAATTCCATAAACATTTTAGGATTTTTTTTTTCCTGTTTCTATAAAAAATGCCATTGGGATTCATAGAATCTGATAGATGTCTTCTTTAATTTTCTTTATCAAGGTTTTACAGTCTTCAGTGTGCAAGTATTTCACCTCTTTGGCTAAGTTTATTTTGAAGCATTTTATTCTTTTTGTTGTTACTGTAAATGTAATTGTTTTCTTATTTTCCTTTTTGGATAGTTCATTATCAGTGTATAGAAATATCTTAGATTTGGCTGGGCGCGGTGGCTCAAGCCTGTAATCCCAGCACTTTGGGAGGCCAAGGCGGGCGGATCACAAGGTCAGGAGATCGAGACCACAGTGAAACCCCGTCTCTACTAAAAATACAAAAAAAAATTAGCCGGGCGCGGTGGCGGGCGCCTGTAGTCCCAGCTACTCAGGAGGCTGAGGCAGGAGAATGGCGGGAACCCGGGAGGCGGAGCTTGCAGTGAGCCGAGATCGCACCACTGCACTCCAGCCTGGGCAACAGCGTGAGACTCCGTCTCAAAAAAAAAAAAAAAAAAAAAAAAAAAAAGAAATATCTTAGATTTTTGTATATATATTTTGTATCCTGCAACATTACTAGACTTATCAGTACTTTAACAACACATTGTTAATTACACTTATCCTACAGTACTATAGAACCCTAGAACTTATTCCTCCTATCTAGTTGCATTTTGTATCAGCAATCAACCTTTGGCTATAAACCCCTCTCCCCCAACTTTTCCTTGCCTCTAGTAACTATTACTGTATACTCTCCTATGAGTTCAACTTTTTTTAGCTTCCATGTATGAGTGAGAACATACAGCATTTATCTTTCTGTGCCTGGCTTATTTCGCTTAACACAATATCTCCAAATTCATCCATGTTGATGCAAATAACAGAACTTTGTACTTTTTAAATGGCTAAACAGTATTTCATTGCATATATATACTGTATTTTCTTCATCCATTCACTTGTTGATGGAAACTGAGATTGATTCCAATAAATATGAGAGTGCAGATATGTCTTTGATATACTAATTTTCTTTATTTTTTTCTTGGATGTATACTCAGTAATGATATTGCTCAATCATACGGTAATTCTGTTTTTAGTTTTTTGAGAAAACCTCCATATCATTCTCCATAATGGCTATCCTAATTTACATTCCCACCTACAGTATGCAAGGGTTCCCTTTTCCTTGCTTCCTCACTAGCATTTGTTATCTTTTGCAATTTTGATAATAGCCCTTCCTACTAAGGTGAGATGAATCTCATTGTGGTTTTGATTTGCATTTCCCTGATGATTGGCGATGCTGACCATTTGAAAAATACCTGTTGACCATTTGTATGCCATCTGGGTTTCAGCTCTTGCATATAAGTCTTCATGCTATTTTGAGTTGATTTAAGGAAAAATATGATTAGAGATGGATGTCTGGTTTCATATTTTTGGCATATTAATATCCAGTTTTCCCAGCACCATTTATTGAAGAGGGTCCAACACCCAGGGAGCCTTGCTCACTGCTAGCACAGCAGTCTGATATCAAACTGCAAGGCAGCAGTGAGGCTGGGGGAGGGGTGCCCACCATTGTTGAGGGTTGAGTAGGTAAACAAAACGTCCAGGAAGCTCGAACTGGGTGGAGCCCACCACAGCTCAAGGAGGCCTGCCTGCCTCTGTAGACTCCACCTCTGGGGGCAGAGCATAGCCAAACAAAAGGCAGCAGAAACCTCTGCAGACTTAAATGTCCCTGTCCGACAGCTTTGAAGAGAGTAGGGGTTCTCCCAGCATGGAATTTGAGGTCTGAGAACGGACAGACTGCCTCCTCAAGTGGGTCCCTGACCCCCAAGTAGCCTAACTGGGAGGCACCTTCCAGTATGGGCCGACTGACACCTCATACGGCCAGGTGCTCTTCTGAGACGAAGCTTCCAGAGGAACCATCAGGCAGCAACAATTGCCATTCTGCAATATTTGTGGTTCTGCAGCCTCTGCTGGTGATACCCAAGCAAACAGGGTCTGGAATGGACCTCCAGCAAACTCCAACAGACCTGCAACTGAGGGTCCTGACTGTTAGAAGGAAAACTAACAAACAGAAAGGACATCCACACCAAAACCCCATCTGTAAGTCATCATCATCAAAGACCAAAGGTAGATAAAACCACAAAGGTGGGGAGAAAGCAGAGAAGAAGAGCTGAAAATTCTAAAAATCAGAGCGCCTCTTCTCCTCCAAAGGAACGCAACTCCTCGCCAGCAATGGAACAAAGCTGGATAGAGAATGACTTTGACGAGTTGAGAGAAGAAGGCTTCAGATGATCGGTAATAACAAACTTCTCCGAGCTAAAGCAGGATGTTCGAACCCATTGCAAAGAAGCTAAAAACTTTGAAAAAAGATTAGATGAATGGCTAACTAGAATAAGCAGCATAGAGAAGACCTTAAATGACTGATAGAGCTGAAAACCATGGCATGAGAACTACGTGACGCATGCACAAGCTTCGGTAGCCAATTCGATCAACTGGAAGAAAGGGTATCAGTGATTGAAGATCAGATGAATGAAATGAAGTGAGAAGAGAAGTTTAGGGGAAGAAGAGTAAAAAGAAATGAACAAAGCCTCCAACAAATATGGGAATATGTGAAAAGAACAAATCTACATCTTATTGGTGTATCTGAAAGTGATGAGGAGAATGGAACCAAGTTGGAAAACACTCTTCAGGCTATTATCCAGGAGAACTTCCCCAACCTAGCAAGGCAGGCCAACAATCAAATTCAGGAAACACAGAGAATGCCACAAAGATACTCCTCGAGAAGAGCAACTCCAAGACACATAATTGTCAGATTCACCAAAGTTGAAATGAAGGAAAAAATGTTAAGGGCAGCCAGAGAGAAAGGTCGGGTTACCCACAAAGGGAAGCCCATCAGACTAACAGCAGATCTCTCGGCAGAAACTCTCCAAGCCAGAAGAGAGTGGGGGCTGATATTCAACATTCTTAAAGAAAAGAATTTTCAACCCAGAATTTCATATCCAGCCAAACTAAGTTTCATAAGTGAAGGAGAAATAAAATCCTTTACAGACAAGCAAATGCTTAGAGATTTTGTCACCACCAGGCCTGCTGCTACAAGAGCTCCTGAAGGAAGCACTAAACATGGAAAGGAACAACTGGTACCAGGCATTGCAAAAACATGCCAAAATGTAAAGTCCATTGATGCTAGGAAGAAACTGCATCAACTAAGGAGCAAAATAACCAGCTAACATCATGAGAGGATCAAGTTCACACATAATAATATTAACCTTAAATGTAAATGGGCTAAATGCTCCCATTAAAAGACACAGACTGGCAAATTGGATAAAGAGTCAAGACCCATCAGTGTGCTGTGTTCAGGAGACCCATCTCATGTGCAGAGACACACAGATGCTCAAAATAAAGGGATAGAGGAAGATCTACCAGGCAAATGGAAACAAAAAAAAGGAGGGGTTGCAATCCTAGTCTCTGATAAAATACATTTTATCTGATAAAACCTAGTCTCTGATAAAACAAACAAAGATCAAAAGAGACAAAGAAGTCCATTACCTAATGGTAAAGGGATCAATTCAACAAGAAGAGCTAACTATCCTAAATATATATGCACTCAATACAGGAGCACCTGGATTCATAAAACAAGTCCTTAGAGACTTTCAAAGAGACTTAGACTCCCACACAGTAATAATGGGAGACTTTAACACTGCACTGTCAATATTAGATAGATCAACGAGATAGAAGATTAACAAGGATATCCAGGACTTGAACTCAGCTCTGCACCAAGTAGACCTAATAGACTTCTACAGAACTCTCCACCCCAAATCAACAGAATATACATTCTTCTCAGCAACACATCACACTTATTCCAAAATTGACCACGTAGTTGGAAGCAAAGCACTCCTCAGCAAATGTAAAAGAACAGAAATTATAACAAACTGTCTCTCAGACCACAGTGCCATCAAACTAGAACTAAGGATTAAGAAACTCACTCAAAACCACTCAACTACCTGAAACTGAACAACCTGCTCCTGAATGACTACTGGGTACATAACAAAATGAAGACAGAAATAAAGATGTTCTTTGAAACCAACGAGAACAAAGACACAGCATACCAGAATCTCTGGGACACATTTAAAGCAGTGTGTAGAGGGAAATGTATAGCACTAAATGCCCACAAGAGAAAGCAGGAAAGATCTAAAATTGACACCCTAGCATCACAATTAAAAGAACTAGAGAAGCCAAGAGAAAACACATTCAAAAACTAACAGAAGGCAAGAAATAACTAAGATCACAGCAGAACTGAAGGCGATTGAGACACAAAATCCCTTCAAAAAATCAATGAATCCAGGAGCAAGTTTTTTGAAAAGATCAACAAAATTGATAGACTGCTAGCAAGACTAATAAAGAAGAAAAGTGAGAAGAATCAGATAAACGCAATAAAAAATGATAAAGGGGATATCACCAGCGACCCAACGAGATACAAACTACCATCAGAGAATACTATAAATATCTCTATGCAAACAAACTAGAAAATCTAGAAGTAATGGATAAATTCTTGGACACATACACCCTCCCAAGACTAAACCAGTAAGAAGTTGAATTCCTGAATAGACCAATAACAGGTTCTGAAATTGAGGCAATAATTAATAGCCTACCAACCAAAAAAAGTCCAGGACCAGATGGATTCACAGCCAAATTCTACCAGAGATACAAAGAGGAGCTGGTACCATTCCTTCTGAAATTATTCCAATCAATAGAAAAAGAGGGAATCCTCCCTAACTCATTTTATGAGGCCAGCATCATCCTGATACCAAAACCTGGCAGAGACACAACAAAAAGAGAATTTGAGACCACTATCCCTGATGAACATCAATGCAAAAATCCTCAATAAAATACTGGCATCTGAATCCAGCAGAATATCAAAAAGCTTATCCACCATGATCAAGTTGGCTTCATCCCTGGGATGCAAGGCTGGTTCAACATACACAAATCAATAAACGTGATCCATCGTATAAACAGAACCAAAGACAAAAACCACATGATTATCTCAATAGATACAGAAAAGGCCTTCAACAAAATTCAACAGCCCTTTATGCTAAAAACTCTCAATAAATTAGGTATTTATAGGACGTATCTCAAAATAATAAGAGCTATTTATGGCAAACCCACAGCCAATATCATACTGAATGGGCAAAAACTGGAAGCATTCCCTTTGAAAACTGGCACAAGACAGGGATGCCCTCTCCCACCACTCCTATTCAACATAGAGTTGGAAGTTCTGGCCAGGGCAATCAGGCAGGAGAAAGAAATAAAGAGTATTCAGTTAGGAAAAGAGGAAGTCAAATTGTCTGTTTGCAGATGACATGATTGTATATTTAGAAAACCCCATCATCTCAGTCCGAAATCTCCTTAAGCTGATAAGCAACTTCAGCAAAGTCTCAGGATACAAAATCAATGTGCAAAATCACAAGCATTCCTATACACCAATAACAGAGAAACAGAGAGCCCAATCATGAATGAACTCCCATTCACAATTGCTTCAAAGAGAATAAAATACCTAGGAATGCAACTTACAAGGGAATTACAAACAACTGCTCAAGGAAATAAAAGAGGAAACAAACAAATGGAAGAACATTCCCTGTTCATGGATATGAAGTATCAATATCGTGAAAATGGCCATACTGCCCAAGGTAATTTATAGATTCAATGTCATCCCCATCAAGCTACCAATGACTTTCTTCACAGAATTGGAAAAAACTACTTTAAAGTTCCTATGGAACCAAAAAAGAGCCCGCATTGCCAAGACAATCCTAAGCCAAAACAACAAAGCTGGAGGCATCACTCTACCTGACTTTAAACTATGCTACAAGACTACAGTAACCAAAACAGCATGGTACTGGTACCAAATCAGAGACGTAGACCAGTGGAAGAGAACAGAGCCCTCAGAAACAATACCACACATCTACAACCATCTGATCTTTGACAAAGCTGACAAAAACAAGAAATGAGGAAAGGATTCCCTATTTAATAAATGATGCTGGGAAAACGGGCTAGCCATATGTAGAAAGCTGAAACTGGATCACTTCCTTACACCTTATACAAAAATTAATTCAATATGGATTAAAGACTTAAATGTTACATCTAAAGCCATAAAAAACCTAGAAGAAAACCTAGGTAATACCATTCAGGACATAGGCATGGGCAAGGACTTCATGTCTAAAACACCAAAAGCAATGGCAACAAAAGCCAAAATTGATAAATGGGATCTAATTGAACTAAAGAGCTTCTGCACAGCAAAAGAAACTACCATCAGAGTGAATAGGTAACCTAAAGAATGGGAGAAAATTTTTGCAATCTACCCATCTGACAAAGGGCTAATATCCAGAATCTACAAAGAACTTAAACAAATTTACAAGAAAAAATAAAACAACCCCATCAAAAAGTGGGCAAAGGATAAGAATAGACACTTCTCAAAAGAAGACATTTATGCAGGCAACAGACACATGAAAAAATGCTCATCATCACTGGTCATCAGAGAAATGTGAATCAAAACCACAATGAGATACCATCTCACACCAGTGTAGAATGGCAATCATTAAATAGTCAAGAAACAACAGGTGCTGGAGAGGATGCGGAGAAATCGGAACATGTTTACACTGTTGGTGGGACTGTAAACTAGTTCAACCATTGTGGAAGATAGTGTGGCAATTCCTCAAGGATCTAGAACTAGAAATACCATTTGACCCAGCGATCCCATTACTGGTTATATACCCAAAGGATTATAAATCATGCTACTACAAAGACACATGCACACGTACGTTTATTGCGGCACTATTCACAATAGCAAAGACTTGGAACCAACCCAAATGTCCATCAATGATAGACTGGATGAAGAAAATGTGGCACATATACACCATGGAATACTATGCAGCCATAAAGAGGATGAGTTAATGTCCTTTGTAGGGACATGGATGAAGCTGGAAACCATCATTCTGAGCAAACTATCCCAAGGACAGAAAACCAAACACTGCACTTTCTCACTCATAGGTGAGAATTGAACAATGAGAACTCTTGGACACAGGATGGGGAACATAACACACTGTGGCCTGTCGTGGGGTGGGGGAAGTGGGAAGGGATAGCATTAGAAGATATACCTAATGTAAATGAGTTAATGGGTGCAGCACACCAACATGGCACATGCATACATACATAACAAACCTGCACATTGTGCACATGTACTCTAGAACTTAAAGTATAATAATTAAAAAAAAAAAAAAAAAGAAAAAAATCACATAAGAGTCAATGGGATGCCGGGTGTGGTGGCTCACACCTGTAATCCTAGCACTTTGGGAGGCCAAGGTGGGCAGATCACGAGGTTAGGAGTTCAAGACCAGCCTGGCCAACACAGTGATACCCCATCTCTACTAAAAATACAAAAATTTAGCAGGGCATGGTGGCAGGCACCTGTAATCCCACCTACTCGGGAGGCTAAAGCAGGAGAATCATTTGAACTGGGGGGGGTGGAGGCTGCAGTGAGCTGAGATCGCACCATTGTACTCCAGCCCAGGCAACAGTGCTAGACTCTGTCTCAAAAAAAAAAAAAAAAAAAAAAAAAAAGAGTCAATGGGGTATCCGTCACCTGAAGGATTTATTCTTTGTGTTACAAATAATTTGATTATACTTTTTCAGTTATTTTAAAATATACAATTAAACAATTATTAACTATAGTCACCCTGTTTTCCTATCAAATACTAAACCTTATTCATTCTTTGTTAAATGTTCTTACAGAAAGAAATATTATTTTGCAGCTGTTGGATGAAATAGTCTATAAATATCTCCAAGAGCCATTTGGTCAGAAGTGCAGCAATTGTGTCAAGAAAGTTTTCAATTTTTCCACATATATATAAATTTCACTGTTTTCTTGTCAGTTTTGATTTCTGGTTTCATTCCATTGTGGCCAGAAAAGACACTGAATATGATTCTGATCTTCTTAAATTTGTTAAGACTTGTTTTCAAATTAACGTGTGTTCTGTCCTGGAGACTGTACTGTGTAATATTGACGAGAATGTCTTCTGCTGTTGGGAGGAAAGTTCTGTGTGTGTCTGATAGGTCCATTTGTTCTATGGTTTTGTTTAAGTCTGCTGTAGGTTGTCAGTCTAGATGGTCTGTCTCTTATTAAATGTGACATGTGGAAGCCTACTACCATTTACTATTGCCATTTTGTTAACATTTTTGTTTGTCTTGTAGTTCTTTTGTCCCTCTGTTTCTACTCCCTAAGTGTCCTTTCACTGTGACCTAGGGTGGAGAGGAAGACAGTGGGAGCGTCCCCCCAACAGTTTTCTCTCTTTGGTTCCTGTGTCCTAGCATTGTGTTAAAGGTGCTGCCCATGGTTGTAGGCGTGGTCTTCCAAGTCATGGAACCATATGAACTAAGTGATGGGATTAACCATGGTTTACCCACACAGCCTTGACTTATCGATCTGTGTGATCTGCCTGGCTTCCTGAAAAAAATGGATCTCTGGAGAGTGTGTGTCCCCTTTGGTCAAGGCTTCTTTAAGAGAGTCAATGTGCTAAATTACCTGCTATTTTGGCCTGTGCTAAAATATTTACCCTTAGCAAAACGGTTCTGTTTAACCTTTGTACTTAAAATCACTTTACTAATTAAGTACTGCTCTCATTGGAGACAGAAATGAAAATAGGGACTTAACGGCTATTTTTCCTGATGTTGGGACAGTATCGGCGCTAACATTTGGCTATGAAGGATATTTTCCTCCTAATTGTTGAAGGTGGAGCTTTCCCATTCACAGAAGGAGCTTAGAGCCTGATTTCTAACAGTGCAAAAAGAGAGAATTGAGAAGATGCAGCTGTGAAACACCATCAATTTGCCTGATGAATAGGATGTCTATTTCCACTAGGTGGCGCTGTTGGCTCAGAAATACCATGTGCTCACCAGAGGAAGGATAGAGAGAGGCTTGTTAAGTTGCTGCATGTGGTGTTTGCTGATCTTTCCTAACAGAACTGTTTCCCTGAACTGTAAAATTTCCTGCACACTGCACATAGAGGATAGGAGACATAGTGACTGTGGATAGAAAAGAAAGGAAAATTTTGTGACAGGATGGCTGAAATCCATGACCAACACCTGGATGGGCTGTTGGAGGCTGGGTTCAATCCTGAAGCCTTTGAATAATGCCAGGGTGGGCCCTGGACAGAAATTCTCAGTTGCCCTAGGACTTCTCCCAGCCTCTCGTGATGTGATGGCTAGGAACTCTGTGAAACAAAAAACAAAACAAAACAAAACAAAAAACTGGTTTGAAGACAGCCTTGAGATTAGAGGACAGATTTGAGGTTCACTCCATACTACCAGTCTAATGTTTCCATCTTCCATTCTGATCCTGAGCCTAGATGAGAACCGCAAAAGGAAACAGCTTGGTTGTCTGGGGTATAGTCCCTTTTTTTTTTTTTTTTTTTTTTTTTTTTTTTGAGATGGAGTCTCGCTCTGTCACCCAGGCTGGAGTGCAGTGACATGATCTTGGCTCACTGCAAGCTCTGCCTCCCAGGTTCCCGCCATTCTCCTGCCTCAGCCTCCTGAGTAACTGGGACTACAGGCACCTGCCACCATGCCCAGCTAATTTTTTGTATTTGCAGTAGAGACAGGGTTTCACCATGTTGACCAGGATGGTCTCGATTTCCTGACCTTGTTATCTGCCCGCCTTGGCCTCCCAAAGTGCTGGGATTACAGGCATGAGCCACCATGCCCAGCCTACCCTGTTTCTTTGTCTCAGGTGAGAAAAATTCAGGACACAAACACATGAGGAGTGGGTTTAGGAGCAGAAAGTTTAATAGACAAAGAAGAATAGAGAGAGAAAATGCTTCCTCATGCTGAGAAACCAGGTTGCCCAAGAGAGGGTCTCCAGTTTGCAGCAGGATGCAATTGATTTTGCACAGTGGCTTGGGGAGGTGGTGACTGATTTACATAGGGCTCAGGGGATTGGTTTGACTAGATGTGCCATTTGCATAGCCTGCAAAAAGACTGGTCTTTCCACCCTAGTCTTTTATTATGCAAATGTGGTTCTGCCTGGTGGGTCACCATGATACCTACACACATGGTGACAACGAAAAGGAGAGCAGGAACCAACACATTGAATGTACCTGGCTTTCAGGTACCACTGTTGGCATTTACATATGAAAGCTCCTAGCTTTCATATATATCAGGCTGCTTTCTGTTGGAGAATAAATGGTTTGGGGCTGCTTTTTATTAAAGGAAAATTCCACTGAGAATTTTTACCTTTTCTAGCTGCCAAAAAATAATTTCTTAATAAATCCTGTATTAGAAAGACACAGGGCTCATGGTTTGGAGAAGATTCGGTCCATAGCCTCATGTGCTATAGAGCCTGGAGGCAGGGAGGTCAGAGTCAAGGGTGTAAAATTGAGGTTGAGTGGTCCGTGGACACAGGAGGTCCTGGAGGTTCTCAGGCTAGCCTACAGAGCTGAACAGCCAGAGCCAGCCCACAAGCTCAAGGGTTAGCTGAGTCTCCCTTCTTGGCCCTTCCCTGCATCATTGGTGTCTGCTCTCTCCTCTCTACCTCCTCATTCACAAGGTTTCCTCCCAGATTCCCAGGGAAAGACCTTGGTAGGAGAGTACCTTGTCATGCTTTTATTTTAATGCTGAATTTACAGAAAAACCATATAATACGCTTTTGAATTTAGTCAATATATTCATACACAGAATTTTTGCAAGATTAATTTTTATACTTTCCACCACTTGTTTGAACTTTTAACTTCATATTATCTAATTTAAAAAATTATTTAACCCTATGCAAGAATTCACATTTTTATGCCTCTTATAACCTTTTATTAAAACATTTTACTGTTCCTACACACCTCACATGTAAATCTATTTCCAGTAGGCTCAATTACATGTCATAATAGTAACTTGGTGGGAGGAGAATAAGCACTCCCACCACTGCTCTAGAACCAGCAGACCCTCCACCCAGACTAAGGCACAGGCACAACACTAACACTTTCTAACGATGCCTGAAAAACTAAAGGCTGTCCAAAGAATTTCTTCTAGTCAACACCTGAAGATAAGGCCCCTGTCTCCCAGGCTCTGTGGCAGGATAGGAGCCTAACTCAAAGTGCCAGCAGCAAACCCAGATACACTGCACACAGACCAGCCCCCTCCCTTCCTGTGTTTTGTAATTTTTCACTTTTCTGAGTCCACTGAACCCCTCCTCACCACACCCAATTTCTTCACCTTCCCTTTAACGTACTCATTCACCTTTGTACAAATCAAAACTGAGTTCGCTTCATGCCAAATTCCTTTCCCCATTGCAATAGTTATCAATCAGTCTGTTCTCACCACTGTTATTAACGTCCAGCTTTGTTCATCTTTGACACACCTAGTGAGCTTTGCAAGGTAGGCACGCCTCCATTGGCATTAGGTAAGCGTGGTAATAAATGGGGTATGGGACACATTCTAGGCAGAAGAAACGGCATGACCAAAGGAAATGTTTTTTGTTCAAGTAGGCAAGAGAGCCTGTATGGTTGCCAAGAGAAATCCCCGTCTTCTGAGATCTGTCCTAGGAGGTCAATATTGTTTGGTCTTTTACTGAATGTTCAAATGTAGCCTATATTCCTAAGATGCGTAACTCTGAGAGAGACTCAGGTCACTAGCATGAAGATGATGACCATATTTACCTTACAGTATGTGGGAAGATTATTAAAAGCAGGGAAAACACAGCAACAAACTTCCATGCAGAGGCACTTTGTTGCTTGCTTTATAAATCTTTTAATTCTCACAACCACCTGGTAAGATGGGAAATATTTTTGTTTTGATGGAGAAATTGGGAAATGAAGTGACTTCCCCAAATTTATAGATTAAGCAAGTGACAGTCCCAATAGGCTGAATTCACACCTAGCAATTTGTGTCCAGAGCTGAGAGCATTTGTCTGAATGCAGCACACAAACATAAGGCGCAGTTGTTGCTATTAACGGTATTGTATTATGATCATTATTTTTCCCTATTTGATGCCAGAGTGCTTACACTCTGCACCATACAGCATTGTCATTGTCTTGTATCTTGTATCAATTACTTCTGCATATAAAGCTGTTTTCCTCTAACACAACTGCAATTTGTTTAAAGACTGACTCTCCGTCAGCAGCAAAGAATTAAGCTCCCAGGAAGTACTCAGTGATATGTGCCTTGCTTCTTTCTAGGTGTTTATCAACAACTGAGCTCTAATCACATCTGACTGGCCCAAGGCTAACAAGGAAACTCTGACTTTCCAGGCATCGGTGACCTTCATTGACAGGCTGTAACTTCAATTCAGAAGAGTGAAGGCAGTGGCACCTAGTCCATGGGACGCTGTACTCACAGATGCTGCTGAAGACCTGTAGTGTTCTGGTCTCAGTGGGTAAAACCTCCCCTTTCCTCCATGTGGAAGCCTGATGCCTCCTTCACTCAGCCCATTTCCCAACTCTGTAGGGCACCCTCCTTCCTTCTCACAGACTTGTTGAATTCTCATCTTATCTCCTACCTGGTCTCTTTGTTTCTCCTCAGGTTATTTTAGGCAAGAAACATTCCCTCAAAATGGCTCAGATACTAAAGGATTTGTTGGAAGGAAACGGGGGTGTTTTGTAAGAGCTCTCCCCCAAAAATGTGAAACAGTAAACAGATAAGAGCAACAAGTGATTAGATGTGACATCTGAGACCAGAATGATGAAGCAACCATGAGGATATGATGAAGATAAAATCAATAGCTAATACTTATTGAACGCTATTGAGAGGCCATTGTTGTAAACATTGGGTATCAATTAACTCATTTAATTTTCACAATGCTGTGAAATAGCTTTATTACCATTTTACAGATGGAGAAACTGAGGCATGACAGTGAAGAAGTTGGTCCAAGGTCACACAAAGCCAGTATACATGCAACTTGGATTTAAACCCAGGTAACAAGACTCCAAAGCTTAACGCTCTTCACACACACACACACCTCGGAGCTCTTAAAGAGTATGAAGTGCTTATCTATTAGGTCCACAGAAGATACTCAAGGAATGGTTAATAGGTATGACTGAGAAAATAATATGTTGTCAGTGACATCATAACATTATAATTATATTCTGGACAGTGTTAGTGGCCCCTAAGAATGTGTGAAAAATGCAAATTCAAATCAACTCATACAAGAATTCTAGGATTGAGGCTTAGCAATCTGTGCTTTAACAAGTCCTTCCAGTGATTTTGACACACCACTACAGCTCAGAACTACTGGATTCCTATATCCCATCCCTGTGTAATACACATGAGTGATGCTCAGTAAATTTTCTTGAAATGTATTTAATTAAGCCTACTGGAAATGGACTCGGAATAATCCTCACCAAAATACTGCTATTCTTAGTATAAAGAGCAGGCCATTTTTCTCGAAGTTTGCTAGTCTCCCACTAAAGACTATACTAAGGCTAATCTTAGTGAATTTTTTTTGCCAGAAACAGTCACAGAGAAAGACTTCATGATATACAAAATGATCTTATTAGATACCAAACTTTTATTAACACCATTTTATTTCTTTTGCAGCTTTAATTTTTAACATTATAATATTTACTGGCTCCTCTGGGTGACTAAATATCTTCACATGCCCACTAGCTAAAAAGAATTTCTAAGTAGAACCCAACTGAAACTGCAAGCTACTGCTCTAAGAAAGGCATACTTAATTATGTTTATTTGCTCTCCTATAGAATCCTGTTTACAAATAGCACCACTGCAGATTTACATGTAATTTCTAAATCCTTCAGGTTGCTCTACCATTCATCTTCTGATGTCTAGCAAGATAAACACTCTTAGTGAACACTTTGCTACATCTCTTATATGATGAGATTTCTCTCCAGTTTATTTCCTGTAGAATAAGGAATGCACTTGGAACTGAAGAATTCCTTCAATTTCTAAATTTTCCACATTCATACAACTTTTTTCCTGTAGGAGTTTGTAGGAGATTCCTATCGCCTATAGTCTTTCCCACATTTGCTACATGTACACAGTTTTTTCCTAGTGTGAGTATACTTATGTCAATTAAGGGATTAATACTGACAAAGGCTTTCCCACATTTATTGACTTCATATGATTTCTCTACAGTATAAACTCTGATAAATAAAAATGTCTGCATCATTGCTAAAAGTCTCCCATATTCACCACATTCATACAACTTTTCCCCAGTATAAATTTTTTCTGATGTTAAATAAGGGAGGATCTATGAAGTTTACCATGATAAACACTGCTTCAAATAGTTTCTCTTCTGTAAGATTTCTCACATGTACAGTGATTCATATGATCTAAAGGCTTTTCCACACTTACCATATTATTGGGTTTCTCTCCATTATGTACTCTTTGATGGGCAGTAAGATTTGAGCCTTTGCTAAAAGCTTTTCCACACTCATTACATTTATATGGCTTTTCTCCAGTATGAATTCTGATGTATAAACTCTGTATGAACTGATTATAGTGAAATTTATTGATGCAGTTCAATAAGGTTTGAACTACAGCTGAAGGTCTTCCTACATTTAATACATTCGTAAGGTTTCTCTCCAGTATGAATTCTGTGATGTTGAAGCAGGGATGACCTATGACTGAAGGTTTTCCCACATATACTGCATTCATAGGGTTTCAATCTAATGTGATTTCTCAAATGCATATTCAGTGATTCAAGCTGGTTGAAGGATTTCCTGCATTTCTAAACTTCAAAAGGATTTTCTTCAGTATGAATACTCTGATGTTGAACAAGAAATGACAGGCTACTAAAGACTTTGAGACATTTGTTACATTCAAACTTTTTCTTTATACTGTGAATTCTTTGATGTTGAGTAAGGTGTGAGCTACAGCAGAAAGCTTTCCCACATTCTCTACATTCATAAGGTTTCTCTCCAGTATGGCTTTTCTGATGATGAATGAGAGATGAACTATGAATGAAGGCCTTTCCACATATACGACACTCATAGCGTTTTTCTTGCGTATGAATTCTTAGATGCTGAATGAGAAGGGACACACGACTAAAAGACTTTCCACAGTTCATACATTCGTATGGTTTCTCTCCAGTGTGAGTGCTCTGATGGTTAGTAAGTGATGAGCCATGGCTAAAGGCCTTCCCACATTCAACACATTTGTAAGGTTTCTCTCCACTATGACTTATCTGATGCCGTGTAAGGGATGAGCCATGGCTAAAAGTCTTCCCACATTCACGACATTCATACGGCTTCTCTCCTGTATGAATTCTCCAATGGCGATTGAGGATTGACTGTTTGCCAAAGGCTTTCCCACATTCACTGCATGTATAGATTTTAGCTCTATTACAAGTCTGGGGAAGGATAAGAGATTTGCTCTGGTTGAAGGCTGCCCCACTTTTATTAGAATTCAAAAGCTTCTTTCCACCATTGATTCTCTCATTTTTTATAACTGACTTTTTTGATACATTCTTCTTTAATATATCATATTTATGTGAATTTCCTTCAGCAGAATTGTTTTGTGGTTCGGAAAGAGTAGACTTTGAATGAAAGGTGCTCCTAAATTTGTTGCATTCTATATATTCCAAATTCTTATTAGAATTTGGGAATTCAAAACGTCGTTTTACAACTTTTTCTATTGGTACTGTTTGGGGTGAATCTTCATCGTAAATATCCTTCTTTGTTGATAATTCCTTGTTTTCCCATCTTGAGTCCCAATCTGAAATATATCAAGAAAGCAAAGCACTGCTTTTTTTTTTTTTCCACTTCTTGAAGAAAACTTCTACAGTGTAATTAGGAGAAATGGATAAGAAATGAAGCCCCCAGAAAACACATAGCTCTGACAACTCAAAATATTTCAGTGACTTCTGAACAATGCTCAAATGGAGCAGAGAATAGAAAGTTCACAGAAGTAGGAACAGAGTGTGATAAAGGAAATGGGTAAACTATACAAAATGGATAAAATAGTATTGAAAAAAAGGAAACTATCAGAAATAAGATGTAGAAGGCATTCTTGGATTACAAATCATCTTTTTGTGCCTATATTCATGTGGGAAAGATTGCATTTTGTCTCATAGCCTTTTTCTCCAACCTTCCATTAATCTCAATTTGCTGCCGGATTATCAAGCTTAAAATACAGAATTGATACTACTACATTAAACAATTGCAGTAAAAACAAAGTAATCTAAATGTTCTTTATAGCTGACAAAGATTTAGGCTTTCTGAGGTTATGAAGAAACTGTGTGAATCATATTATTTCTTGAACATTAGAAAATATTATTCCTAGAAACATATTTATATGTCCCTTACTTCCTCTAATATGTTCATATTTCACCTACAAATTTAAAAAAGTGATTTTCCATCTAATAGACAGCTTTTCTTAGCTTAAAACTATTAGTATATTTTGCTTAAGTAGAATTAAGGAAGAATAAATTGTCTTACTTTGTCATGAATATAGTAACAATTTTAATTATCTCTAACCTTGATTAGATGACATGAGTGATACAGATAATAATTTTAGAGGGAGAAGTAATTGTTTTGAAAATATAAGCTAAATATCCCTCAATTTTTCATTTCTATTTGAGATCTTTGAAGACAGTATCCGTAAAATACCTCCACACTCACTATAAACATCTTTTAACAAAAACTTCCTTAGTCTCGTTCACCATGACTCACCTGGAATCATACCTTTTGACAGTTTTTTCTCCACCATCCAGGGCTCTTTTCCATCCTCCAATAACATGATCACATATGGCTTAGTTATGGAAAGACCTGCTTACAGGAAGAAAATAGAATTGTTTAAGCTGTGGTCCTCTATTATGAGAGGCCATCACAAGAAGGACCACAAGAAGGGATGAAGGGTGTTCATTGAAATGGAAAGATAAGCTTCAGGCAGGGCACAACAGAGCTGCACATTTCTTTGGGAACATGCTACAGAAATTCAGCCATTTACTTAGGAGGCTCTCCAGCAATTCAGAGTGACAAAAGAAAGGTGTCCCCTACTGGAGTGGAAGGGGTGATATCCTTACCTACAGAGACCAGGTTCTCATAATTCTGGACCATCACATCCTTGTATAAGTCCCTCTGAGCAGAATCTAGCCATGCCCACTCTTCATGAGAGAAGTCTATAGCCACATCACTAAATGTCACCTGAAATAGCAAATATATTTAAGCTCAGTCATAGCCCAGGCCTCTTCTGTCACTAAAGAAGGGGTAAAATCAGCCTGCTTGTGGAAGAAATGAAACAAGATTCAGGAGTTGTGACAATGATTGGGAATGTGATCTCAGTTAAGTAATAACAGGACAGTTATGTAGTTGGAATTAACATACAATAAAGGGGACAGTTATGTAGTTAGAATTTTTACACAATAAGAATGAGAGACAAATATGATAGCTTCACTTCAGTAGAGTTAATTTTGTTAAAAGTTTAGAATTATATGAATTTTTAAAAGGCAACATTTGACATTTGACAGCACAGAGTCAAGTATTTAGTTATATCTTTTAGAGCTAAGTGCTAGTAATTAAAAATAAGTAATTAAAATAAGTGAAAATAAGGCTAAAGTGATTGTCTCTCAAATGGGATACTCAGGAAGATTCACTAAAGCTCACAAAAAATGGGTTCAGAAAAAAAGACATCTTTATATTAAAGACTGATAAGACATATGGTTTGATTGTATTCCCTAAAAAAGCATATATTGAACTTAATCGCCATTCTAATAGTATTGAGAGGTGAGACCTTTAGGAGATGATTGGCCTTGAGGACTCTGTCCTCATGAATGGATTAATGTCATCATTAGGGGAGAGGGTTCCTTATTTTAAAAAATGAGTTCAGGCCCCTCTTTGCCTCTCTCTCTTCTCTTTGCCCATCCACCATAAAATGACACAGTAAGAAGGCCTTTGCCAGATGTCTGCCCCTTAGTCTTGGACTTCCCAGGCACCAAAACCATGAGAAGTCAATTTTCATTATTTATAAACTACTCAGTCTGGGGTATTCTGTTACAGCAGCACAAATAGACTAAAATATACACATAACTGATTCATAAACAAAAAACAAAAATATATTTATGGTGTATACTTAAACTGAGTACTGACAAACATTTAATAATTGAAATATGAGACTCCTGGGTGAAAAGACTGAAGATGTCATAGATCAGGGGTCTACCACCCGGTCACGGACTGGTACTGGTCTGTGGCTTTTAGGAATGGGGCAACACAGCAGGAGGTAAGTGGCAGGGAAGTGAGCATTACCACCGGAGCTCCGCCTGCTGTCAGATCAGCTCTGGCATAGATTCTTACAGGAGCGCAATCTCTACTGTGAACTGCGCATGCAAGGGATCGAGGTTGCACGCTCCTTATGTGAATCTAACTAACACCTGATGATCTGACGTAGAACAGTTTCGTCCCCAAACCACTACCTCCACCACCTCCCACTTTCATGGAAAAATTGTTTTCCACAAAACTGATCCCTGGTGTCAAAAAGGTTGAGGACTCCTGCCATAGACAGTCCTTAAATAGGATCTGGAAGTAACAGAAAAAAACAAAAGAGCACATTTCAAAGAAAATATTCTAAAAAAAATGCTCACAGATGTACTTAGAAATTCTTCTCAATAGTACTCATTTCACAGTATTATTTAAAATAGTAAAACTTTAGAAGCTTAAATATTCAATAGTAGCTTATTGGCTAGTCAAATTACAATATGTGCAAAAAGTACATCCATTTAATACAGCATTATTACTGTCTGTGATTTGTAAAACAGACTACTCTACTGTGGTTATTTTTTAGCTCTGAGAGTTCATTCAGTATTGTAGCACTTTATTTGGATATTTTGCATGCATGTTCACAAGTGACATGGGTCTTTGGTTTTAAAGCCAGAATTTACTTTTCTCAGGTTTGGGGAAAACAATTAAAATTCAAACCTCCTTCCAATGGCAGAAAATCCTCTCCACAAATGTAGAAACAAAAAGAAAACGGTTTTATTACTGAATAAGCATTAAATCAGACCTTGAGGCACTTCACAAGCAATCCACTATTGAGGTTAAAAGGACAGGAAGAAATCTCATCTTTTTATATAGGCAAGCAGATACAATCCAACACATATGTTTTCCAAATAAACAATAACTTATCCTCAAGTAAGATTTGACAGTTCAATTTGCTATACAAAATTTATTCTAAATTCACCTGTTAATTGGAGTTGCCACTGTGTTAGTTAATTGCCTATATCCCAAATAAAAATAACATTTCTCATATCTTTGACAAACCAGTCATTACAACTTAGAGCCAGAATGCTTCTTTCTTCCCCTTCAGTTGCCCGGGCAGCTTGAGATGTTCACTCATCTGAGCCCCCAAAAGAACATAGGATATCTATGCTAGCACTTATTTAAATTTCTTATGCTTTCTTACTTTTCTACCAGTGCTGCAATCTTCAACACAGGAGCCACTAGCCAACTTGGCTACAACATTTAAATTAATTAAAATGTAAAAATAAAATAAAATTTAAAATTCATTTCCTCTGTTGCTTAAGCTAAAATTCGAGTACTCAATAGTCACACAGGGCTGGTGGCTACCGTACTGACTAGTACACATGCAGAGCACTTCCATCACTGCAGAAAGTTCTCTTAGACAATACTGCACTAGATCATGAAGTTCTGTGTGTCGGTGTACACTGAAATCCATGTATAACTTTTCCTAACAGGTACTTTGTAAGTGTTTAGAAGATGAACCAATGAATGGTTTTGGTATTAGCTCACTTTAGCCTTTCCTTTTTTTTTTTTTTTTTTTTTTTAAAGAGACAGGTTCTTGCCCTATCACCAAGCTGGAGTGCAGTGACATAATCATAGCTCACTACAGCCTCACCCCACAGGGCTCAAGAAATCTTCCCACTTCATCAGCCTCCCAAGTAGCTGGGACAACAGGCATGCACCACTATGCCAGTTTTTCAGTTCTAATTATCTAATTATTCCAGGAAAACAGACTTCACCCAACATGTACATCTGCTACTTACATCCCCTCCTGTGCAAGCTTCACCTTCCATGCCATGATTCTGCCCCACCAGTTCTTCATTACTCATCTTATTCACCCAACAATTACCTATTAATCTATTTGGTGCCAGGTAACACTCTGGGTACTGAAGCTATAGCAGTCAACAAAAAAGAAAAAACATTCCTCCCACCAGGAACAGACAATGAGCAGGTGCATATACTGAACATACAGTACATCAGCTAGTGAGTGACACGCGCCATGGAAAACAAAGCAGTGATGGAGGAGTGGAAGTGCTGGTCAAGGGAAGGTGACTGCAATTGCAAATAGGCGTTCAGGGAAGCTTTTCTGAGAAAGTAACCACGGAACAAATACATGAAGGAGATAAGAATGCAAGCTTATGCATATGTAGGGAAAGAATATTCCACGTGGATGGCACAGCAACTGGTGACAGTGGCTAGAGCTCAAAGGAATGAGGAGGCAGAGAAGGAAGGTGGGATCAGACAGGTAATGGCCTAACTGTACAAATAGGTCACTGCAGAAGTGACTCAGTTAGAGCCACTGAAAAATTTTAGGTTGAAGAATGACAGGAATTTATATAACAATAGGATCACAGTAACAGTTGTACTGAGAATAGATTGATGTGGGTTAAGGGCAGATGCTGGGAATACAGCTAGGAGGCTACCCCAATAATCCAGGTGGCTCAGACTGGTGGTAGGGGTGGTGGTGGTGATGGGCTAGCTAATGGTTAGATGCTGTACACGGTGTATCGTTTAGATCCAACTAGAGGACCGGAATATTAGTTATAAGTCAAAAGGAAGAATCAAGGATGACTCCAAACATCTCTTCACTTGAGACCACATGGTACAGTTTTGACAACCATAAACCAAATAACCTTACATTCCAAAGTTGCATTGTGAATTACAGTTTAAAAATTTTGGCAATCTAGAAAGTCTTCTAGCAGAAAACTGTAGAAAAGAGGAACACTGGGTGAAGAGAGCAATACCTTGGTGTTCTCTTGTGGGCTCCATCCTTCCTATAGTGAAAGGAACCATAGATCCAGTCCCTTAAATGGACTTGATTAGGTGGGAATAGGCAGAAGCAAAGCAAACACACAGAGGCCTCATGAAGTGTTTCAGGAAGACTTGGGGACACACCGACTTACCTGAGCCATTATTCTGCAATTTCCAGTAGCCAATAGAGTCCCCTTTCCAGGCTCTTATATTACAGATGGGCAGTGTCCTGAGGGCACAGAAGGACAGGAAACAGTAGTCATGAAAAATAAGGCTGGCACCTGTGACACACCATAATGGAAAGGCACACTGGTAATCACTCTCCGGGGCGCCAGTGTCTCCCTGGGAACTAACAGGGTGTTTCTCTGCAAGGGCTAACCGTTTACCAGGTGCCACCTGCGGGGAAAATCAGTTATTCTGTATATAAAAGACTGATAAAACAACAGTAATAACTATCAGCTTGTTCAATCTTCACCACTTTGCACGGTGGACATTCACATTATTCCAGATTTCTTTTTTCTTTTTGTCTCTTTTTTTTGAGACGGAGTCCCGTTCTGTCGCCCAGGCTGGAGTACAATGGAGCGACCTCGGCTCACTGCAACCTCCGCCTCCCAGGTTCAAGCGATTCTCCTGCCTCAGCCTCCCGAAGAGCTGGGATTACACACACGTGCCACCACGCCCAGCTAATTTTTTTTTTTTTTTTTTTTTTTTGTATTTTTAGTAGAGACGGGGTTTCGCCATGTTGGCCAGGCTGGTGCGGTGGCTTACGCCTTTAATCCCAGCACTTTGGGAGGCGGAGGCAGGCGGATCGCTTGAGGTCAGGAGTTCTAAACCGTATTTTTTTTTTTAAATGAAGACAAAACTGAAATTCCGAGATACAGAACCTATTTGTTCAAGGTTACACAACTGAAAGCGCCGGCTTGATGACAACATAACCCCAAAACAACTGCGGCTGGCGTCTGCTCTCGCACCCACTTCGCTCTCACAACGGTGCCAAGAGGTCGGCGCCGTCATCACCCCGCGTTTACACGACTCGACACCAAGGGCAGGAAATGCCAAAGCCCGGGCCGGTGTCAAACCGCGGGGCGCACGCAAGGCCTGAGCCCCGCCGTCGTCCCCGGGACCCACACTTGCCGGAGTCCTCAGCATGGCCTCACCGTCCCCGCAGGCGCCCGGAGCTCGCGTCTCCGCAGACCTGACGCGCCGCGTAGCTGGTGAGCAGGTAACGGCCGCCGACCTCCGGGAACGACACTGCCCCAAACCGTTCCTTAGCTTGGAATCTGCCTCCAGCCCTGAGGTTATCGCGGGACTGACCTCGTGCACCCACGGCCGAACCACATTTCCCAGAATCCTCCGCGTGCGGGACACCTGTCCCCGGTGCCGCGAACGGCCGGCACCGGAAGACCACACTTCCCAAGGGTCTGTGCGGCTGCGCGGACCTTGTGCGCAGAGGGTAAACCGGTCACGGCTTCGTAAGAAGCTAAACCGCCTGGGGCTGTCGAGCCAGAGCCGGCCAGCTAGGACCACGCGCAGTGTCCTGGGGCACACAGTCGTCCTCTGGTGAACGATACACCTCGGAACCAAGGGACACCCTCTACTTGTAAGGGTCATGGCGCCTGGACCAAGAAATTACATTTCCCAGAAAACTCTGCAGCCGCGCCGAGGTCTTCCGGGTCATTCCTGCGCTCACACAAACGTTTCCCTCCGGGACGTGGGCAGCCCTTGCTGGTACCGCGGAAGTGCTCGCCTTTGCTAGCAAGGGGGCCCCTCTCATCCCAAAGCCTGCTGCTATGCAGTTCATCTTCAGAGCTCTTTTTGTTTTTTTGGCCCTCATATGCCCAAGACGATAGCTCACAAAACGCCCTGTGACCCGACTATCACGACTGTAGTTGCCAAGGACATTTCCTGGAAATGCAAGGGGACACGTATCTGTGACACCAGTGACCATTCTGACGCGCGTTACGCCCCCTGGAATTACTTAGAAATACTGAATTTGAGTGAGCGCTGGGAGGACGGAAACCATCCTGGGAGGAGCCACTCCTTCCGCAGCCATCAGCGCCTGACACCCCCTCTCCCCAGAAGTGCTTCTGAGGCCCTGACCTTGCCCGGCCCACCCAAAGGGGCAATGAACCTCTCTGTATGCAAGCCAGAGCAGTCTACTCCTTATGTGTATTTGGGTTGTTTACTTTCTTTTTAACACTTAAATGTCAATTGACTTATTTTTAAAATGACAAATAGTGTGGTTATAGACTTTTTTGTAATTAGTAAGTACTCACCTGCATGATCTTCGTGAAGTGGTGCTTGTTACCAGCAAGGGGTCCCGGTCCAGACCCCAAGAGAGGGTTCTTAGATCTCACACAAGAAAAATCCACGGGAGTCCACAGTGCAAAGACAAAGCAAGTGTATTAAGAAAGTAAAGAAACAAAAGAATGGGTACTCCACTGTTGGAGCAGCAGCTTGGGCTGCTGGACTAAGGATACTTGTAGTTATTGCTTGATGATATGCTAAGCAAGGGGTGGATTATTCATGAGTTTTCCAGGAAAGAGGTGGGCAATTTCCTGGAGCTGAGGGCTTCCTCACTTTTTAAATCATGCAGGGTAACTTCTGAACCTTACTATGGCATTTGTAAATTGTCATGGCACTGGTGAGAGTGTCTCTTAGCATGCTAATGCATATAATTAGCATATAACTGAGAGGTGAAGGCAGCTGGGCTTCTGGGTCAGGTGGGGACTTGGAGAACTGTTCTGTCTAGCTGAAGGATTGTAAATGCACCAATCAGGGCTCTGTGTCTAGCTAAAGGTTTGTAAACATACCAATCAGCACTCTGTAAAAATGCACCAATCAGAGCTCTGTGTCTAGCTAAATGTTTGTAAATACACCAATCAGCACTCTGTAAAAACGGACCAATCAGTACTCTGTAAAATAGACCAATCAGTGGGATGTGGGCGGGGCCAAATAAGGGAATTAAAAACTGGCCACCGGAGCGGCAGCTGCAAGCCCCTGGTTTCCCCTTCCACAGTGTGGAGTGTTTTTGTTCTTTTGCTCTTTGGGTCTGCACTATTTTTATTAGCTGTAACACTGCAAAGGTCTAGATGCAGCTTCACTCTTGAAGCCAGCGAGACCACCAACCCACTGGGAGGAATGAACAACTCCAGACGTGCCACCTTTATGAGCTGTAACAGTCACTGTGAAGGTCTGCAGCTTCACTCCTGACACCAGTGGGACCACAAACCCACCGGAAGGAACCCATTCTGGACACATAAGGAGCAGTGAGGACACCAAAGGTCAGTCTCCTCGCCATCTTGATTTTGGTGGGTTTTGGCTGGCTTCTTTACTGCAACCTGTTTAACCAGCAAGGCCTTTATGATCTGACATGTATCTTGTGCCGACCTCCAATGTTATCCTGTGACTTAGAATGTGGTAAGTGTCTGGGAAGTTGGTCTCAGCCTTATTTTACCCAGGCCGTATTCAAGATGGAGTTGCTCTGGTTTAAACACCTCTGACACTTCTACCTTGGTGTGTCCTGTGGGTGTGGTGGTGAATTCCTATAGCAGCTACAGTTTTACAAAACACTGTGGCATCAGCTGGCTTCCTCTAAAGGCTTAGAGTATGTAATAAGGAAAGACTGGCTTGTGCAAAGTATATTCCCATCTATGACTTTACTGTACAATGATGAATTGTTTTCCAAAGTTGTACCAATTTTCACTCCTACCAGAGTTTATGGTTATTTTGGTTGCCAACTCTTACTGCCAACACTCTCTTTGTGAAACTTTAAGTTTGATAATCTACTAGGTGTGAAATAGGAGGTGTGAAATAGTAACCCATTGTGGCTTAAAGTTGCATTTTTTTTTTTTTTGAGACAGAGTCTCGCTCTGTCACCCAAGCTGGAGTGCAGTGGCTGGATCTCAGCTCACTGCAAGCTCCGCCTCCTGGGTTCATGCCATTCTCCTGCCTCAGCCTCCTGAGTAGCTGTGACTACAGGCGCCTGCCACCACACCCAGCTAATTTTTTTGTATTTTTAGTAGAGACGGGGTTTCACCACATTAGCCAGGATGGTTTCGATCTCCTGACCTCGTGATCCACCCGCCTCAGCCTCCCAAAGTGCTGGGGCTGGGATTACAGGCGTGAGCCACCACACCTGGTCGCATTTATTTTCAATTAAGTAATTAAAACATTAATGAGTTTAAAACATTGTTGGGTTACCCACAAAGGGAAGCCTTTGTGTTCTAATCCATAAATGTGGTGTATCTCTCCATTTATTTAGATCTTTAATTTTCTTCCACAATATTTTGTAGTTTCCAGTGTACATCTTATATGTATTTCAGTTGCACATCTTATATGTCTCAAGTTTATGTTGTATGCTCTTGTAAAAAGCCAGCACTTTGGGAAGCTGAGGCAGGCACATCACCTGAGGTCAGGAGTTCAAGATCAGGCTGGCTAACATGGTGAAACCCCATTTCTACTAAAAATACAAAAAATTACCCAGGAATGGTGGTGTGAGCCTGTAATCCCAGCTACTCGGGAGGCTGAAGCAGGAGAATCACTTGAACCGGGAGGTGGAGGTTGCAGTGAGCCGAGATCATGCCATTGTACTCCAGTTTAGGCAACAACAGTGAAAATCCTTCTCAAAAATAAAAGTACTTTTTAAATTTCAGTTTCAAATTGATCATCATACATAGAAGTACAATTTTTATAAAAATCATTGTCTGCCCTGGAAACTATAATTTCATTTATTCTACATTTTTGTTTGTAGATTCCATGGGATTTTCTCCATTAATATTTATGTTGTATCAGGGGAACCCATCCCCAATATTTCAACGTAAGTTCTTTCTATTTTCCCTAAGTGTTGGCCAATCTGAGAAATAAGAGAAAGAGTACAAAGAGAGGAATTTTACAGCTGGGCCTCCAGAGGTGACATCACATAATGGTAGGACCGTGATGTCCACCTGAGCTGCAAAACCAGCAGGTTTTTATTAAGGACTTCAAAAGGGGAGGGGATGTACGAATAGGGAGTAAGTCACAAAGATCAGATGCTTTTGAGGCCGATAAAGATCACAAGGCAAAGGGCAAAGCAAAGATCACAAGGCAAAGGGCAAAATCAGAATTTCTGATGAGGGTCTATGTTCAGCTGTGCATGTATTGTCTTGATAAACATCTTAAACAACAGAAAACAGGGTTCCAGAGCAGAGAACCGGTCTGACTCCAAATTCACCAGGGTGGGGTTTTTCCCCACCCCAGTGAGCCTGAGGGTACAGAAGGAGACCAGGCATATTTCAGTCCTTATCTCAACTGCATAAGACAGACACTCCCAGAGCAGCCATTTATAGACCTCCCCTCAGGAATGCAATTCTTTTCCCAGGGTCTTAATTATTAATATTCCTTGCTAGGAAAAGAATTCAGCAATATCTTCCCCACTTTCACGTCTGTTTATAGGCTCTCTGCAAGAAGAAAAATATGGCTCTCTTTGCCCGACCCCACAGGCAGTCAGACCTTATGGTCGTCTTCCCTTGTTCCCTAAAATCGCTGCTATTCTGTTCTTTTTCAAGGTGCACTGATTTCATATTGTTCAAACACACATGTTTTACAATCAATTTGTACAATAGTGGTCCTAAAGTGACATACATTCTCAGGTTACAAAGATAACAGGATTAAGAGATTAAACACAGGCATAAGAAATTATAAGAGTATTATTTGGGAACTGATGAATGTCCATGAAATTTTCACAATTTATGTTCAGAGATTGCAGTAAAGACAGGCGTAAGAAATTATAAAAGTATTATTTAGGAACTGACATAGGTCCATATTAAAATGAAATCTTCACAATTTATGTTTCTCTGCCGTGGCTCCAGTCAGTCCCTCCATTTGGGATCCCTGACTTCCCACAACAATGTTATCTAAAAATAAGTTCAATTTTATTTGTTTTCAAACTGGTCACTGTGAAATTTATTGGAATAAGATTATTCATATTATTCCTTATTACCCTTTTAGAATCTGTAAAAACTGGGTGTAGTGGCACACTCCTGTAGGCCCAACTACTCTGGAGGCTGAAGCAAGTGGATTGATTTAGCCCAGGAGTTCCAGGCTGCAGTGAGCCATGGTCGTGCCACTGCACTCCAGGTGGGGTGTAAGAATAAATAAATAAATGAATAAATGAAATCTATAGTATCTAGTGATGTCACCTCACCTGTACCTAACATTGGTAATTTGTGTTTTCTCACATTATTTCATGCTAGATCCACAAAGGTGGATCTCTTTTATTGATCTTTTCAAAAAATCAGTTATTGGTTTCACTGGTTTTTCTCCATTGTTATTTTGTTTTCCATATCATTAAGTTTTCTCTGATCTTTATTATTGCCTTCTTGTTTTGAGTTTCAGTTGTCCTTTTTGAAGTTTTTTAGGTTGAATCTGTCATTGATTTGACACATTTCTTTCCTGAGATAGGAATTTTAACCTATAAATTTAGCAGCATCCACAATTCTTTTTTGGTTCAGATGGAGTCTTGCTCTGGCACCCAGGCTGGAATGCAGTGGCAGGATCTCGGCTCACTTGCAACCTCTGCCTCCTGGGTTCAAGCAATTCTCATGTCTCAGCCTCTCAAGTAGCTGGGATTAGAGGTGCACGTCACCACCACCAGCTAATTTTTGTATTTTTATTAGAGACAGGGTTTCAACATGTTGGCCAGGCTGGTCTCAAACTCCTGACCTCAGGTGATCTGCCTGCCTTGGCCTCCCAAAGAGCTGGGATTACAGGCAGGAGCCACTGCACCTGGCCCCACAATTCTTTTTGTATGCTGTACTGTCGTGTAATATGATACTGGCCTAGCAATGCTCTAGTCTTATCCCTGGAGATTCCTGGGTATCCATCTTTAATGCTCGGTAAAATAAATTAGCAAAATTTATGATGAGCTCTTCAAAATCTAAAATCCCGAAGGGTAGCTGGCAAGATGACGGATTAGGAACAGCTCCAGTCTGCAGCTCCCAGTGAGATCAATGCAGAAGGCAGGTGATTTCTGCATTTCCAACTGAGGTACCCAGCTCATCTCATTGGGACTGGTTAGACAGTGGGTGCAGCCCACCGAGGGTGAGCAGAAGCAGGGTGGGGCGTCGCCTCAACAGGGAAGCACAAGCGATTGAGGAACTCTCTCCCCTAGCCAAGGGAAGCTGTGAGGGACTATGCTACGAGGAATGGTGCATTCCGGCCCAGATACTACGCTTTTCCCACAGTCGTCACAACCCACAGACCAGGAGATTCCCTCTGGTGCCTACACCACCAGGGCCCTAGGTTTCAAGCACAAAACTGGGCAGCCATTTGGGCAGACACCAAGCTAGCTGCAGGAATTTCTTTTCATACCCCAGTGGCACCTGGAATGCCAGCAAGACAGAACTGTTCACTCCCCTGGAAAGGGGGCTGAAGCCAGGGAGCCAAGTGGTCTAGTTCAGTGGATCCCACTCCCACAGAGCCCAGCGAGCTAAGATCCACTGGTTTGAAATTCTCGCTGCCAACACAGCAGTCTGAAGTTGACCTGGGACACTCAAGCTTGGTGCAGGGAGGGGCGCCCACCATTACTGAGGCTTGAGTAGGTGGTTTTCTCCTCACTACATAAACAAAGCCACTGGGAAGTTCAAAATGGGCAGAGCCCCCCACAGCTCTGCAAACCTGCTGTAGCCAGACTGCCTCTCTAGATTCCTCCTCTCTGGGCAGGGCATCTCTGAAAGAAAGGCAGCAGCCCCAGTCAGGAGCTTATACATAAAACTCCCATCTCCCTGGGACAGAGCACCTGGGGGAAGGGGCAGCTTTGGGCACAGCTTCAGCAGACTTAAACATTCTTGCCTGCCAGCTCGGAAGAGAGTAGCAGATCTCCCAGCACAGCACTCGAGCTCTGCTAAGGGACAGACTGCCTCCTCAAGTGGGTCTCTGACCCCCATGCCTCCTGACTGAGAGACAACTCCCAGAAGGGGTCGACAGACACCTCATAGAGGAGAGCTCCGGCTGGCATCTGGTGGGTACCCATCCAGGATAATGTTTCATGAGGAAGGAACTGGCAGCAATCTGTGCTGCTCTGCAGCCTCCACTGGTGATACCCAGGCAAACAAGGTCTGGAGTGGACCTCCAGCAAACTCCAGCAGACCTGCAGCAGAGATGCCTGTCAGAAGGAAAACTAACAAACAGAAAGGAATTGTATCAACATGAACAAAAAGGACATCCACACCAAAACCCCATCCAAATGTCAATAACATCAAAGGCCAAAGGTAGATAAATCCACAAAGATGGGGAGAAACCAGTGCAAAAAGGCTGAAAATTCCAAACACCAGAACACCTCTTCTCCTCCAAAGGATCACAACTCCTCACCAGCAAATGAACAAAACTTGACAGAAAATGAGTTTGACGAATTGACAGAAGTAGGCTTCAGAAAGTGGGTAATAACAAACTCCTCCGAGCTAAAGGAGCAGGTTCTAACCCAATGCAAGGAAGCTAAGAAACTTGAAAAAAGGTTAGACGAATTGCTAACTAGAATAACCAGTTTAGAGAAGAACATAAATGACCTGATGGAGCTGAAAAACACAGCACAAGAAATTCGTGAAGTATACACAAGTATCAATAGCCGAATTGATCAAGCGGAAGAAAGGATATCAGTGACTGAATATCAACTTAATGAAATAAAGTGTGAAGACAAGATTAGAGGAAAAAATTGAAAAGGAATGAACAAAACCTCCAAGAAATATGGGACTACGTAAAAAGACCAAACCCATGTTTGATTGGTGTACCTGAAAGTGATGGGGAGAATGGAACCAACTTGGAAAACACTGTTCAGGATATTATCCAGGAGAACTTCCCCAATCTAGCAAGACAGACCAACATTCAAATTTAGGAAATACAGAGAACACCACAAAGATACTCCTTGAGAAGAACAACCCCAAGACACAAAATCATCAAATTCGCCAAGGTTGTAACGAAGGAAAAAAACGTTAGGGGCAGCCAGAGAGAAAAGTCGGGTTACCCACAAAGGGAAACCCATCAGACTAACAGTGGATCTCTCTGCAGAAACCCTACAAGCCAGAAGAGAGTGGGGGCCAATAGTCAACATTCTTGCAGAAAAGAATTTTCAATCCAGAATTTCATATCCAGCCAAACTAAGCATCATAAGCAAAGGAGAAATAAAATCCTTTACAGACAAGCAAATGCTGAGAGATTTTGTCACCACCAGACCTGCCTTACAAGATTTCCTGAAGAAAGCACTAAACTGGGAAAGGAACAATTGGTACCAACAACTGCAAAAACATGCCAATTTGTAAAGACCATCGACACTATGAAGAAACTGCATCAACTAATGTGCAAAATAAACAGCTAGCATCATAATGACAGGATCATATTCCCACATAATAGTATTAACCTTAAATGTAAATGGGCTAAATGCCCCAATTAAAAGACACAGAGTGGCAAATTGGATAGAGTCAAAACCCATCAGTGTGCTGTATTCAGGAGCCCCAGCTCATGTGCAAAGACACATACAGTCTCAAAATAAAGGGATGGAGGAATACTTACCAAGCAAATGGAAAGAAAAAAAAAAAAAAAAAAAAGCAGGTGCTGTAATCCTCATCTCTGATAAAACAGACTTTAAGCCAACAAAGATCAAAAGAGACCAAAAAAAGGGCATTACGTAATGGTAAAGGGATCAATTGAACAAGAAGAGATAAGTATCCTAAATATATATGCACCCAATACAGGAGCACCCAGATTCATAAAGCAAGTTTTTAGAGACCCACAAAGAGACTTAGACTCCCACACAATAATAGTGGGACATTTTAACACCCCACTGTCAATATTAGACAAATCAACAAGACAGAAAATTAACAAGAATATTCAGGACTTGAACTCAGCTCTGGACCAAGCGAACCTAACAGACATCTACAGAACTCTCCACCCCAAATCAACAGAATATACATCCTTCTTAGCACCACATTGCACTTACTCTGAAATTGACCACATAATTGGAAGTAAAACATTCCTCAGCAAATGCAAAGGAATGGAAATCGTAACAAACAGGCTCTCAGACTACGGTGCAATCAAATTAGAATTTAGGATTAAGAAACTCACTCAAAACCGCACCACTACATGAAACTGAACAACCTGCTCCTGAATGACTCACTACTGGGTAAATAATGAAATGAAGGCAGAAATAAACAAGTTATTTGAAGCCAATGAGAACAAAGACACAATGTACCAGAATCTCTGGGACACATTTAAAGCAGTGTTTAGAGGGAAATTATTGCACTAAATGCCCACAAGAGAAAGCAGGAAAGATCTAAAAACAACACCCTAATATCACAATTAAAAGAACTAGAGAAGCAAGAGCAAACAAATTCAAAAGCTAGCAGAAGACAAGAAATAACTAAGATCAGAGCAGATCTGAAGGAGATAGAGACACGAACAACCCTTTAAAAAAAATCAATGAATCCAGCAGCTGGTTTTTTGAAAAGATCAACAAAACAGATAGATCACTAGCCAGACTAATAAAGAAGAAAAAAGAATCAAATAGACAAAATAAAAAATAATAAAGGGGATATCACCACTGATCCCACAGAAATACAAACTACCATCAGAGAATACTATAAACACCTCTATGCAAATAAACTAGAAAATCTAAAAGAAATGGATTAAATTCCTGGACACATACACCCTCCCAAGTCTAAACCAGGAAGAAATTGAATCCCTGAATAAATCAATAACAAGTTCTGAAATTGAGGTAGTAATAGCCTACCAACAGAAAAAAATCCAGGAGCAGATGGATTCACAGCCCAATTCTACCAGAGGTACAAAGAGGAGCTGGTACCATTCCTTCTGAAACTATTCCAATCAATAGAAAAAGAGGGAATCCTAACTCATTTTATAAGACCAGCATCATCCTGATACCAAAACCTGGCAGATGCACAACAAAAAAAGAAAATTTCACGCCAACAGCCCTGATGAACATCAATGTGAAAATCCTCAATAAAATACTAGCAAACCAAATCCAGCAGCACATCAAAAAGCTTATCCACCACGATCAAGTCAGCTTCATCCCTGGGATGCAAGGTTGATTCAACATATGCAAATCAATAAACGTAATCCATCACATAAATAGAATCAATGACAAAAACCACATGATTATCTCAATAGATACAGAAAAGACCTTCGACAAAATTCAACACCACTTCATGCTAAAAACTCTCAATAAACTAGGTATTGATGGAACGTATCTTAAAATAACAAGAGCTATTTATGACAAACCCACAGCCAATATCATACTGAATGGGCAAAAACTGGAAGCATTTCCTTTGAAAACCAGCACAAGACAAGGATGCCCTCTCTCACCACTCTGATGCAACATACAGTTGGAAGTTCTGGCCAGGGTAATCAGGCAAGAGAAAGAAATAAACAGTATTCAATTAGGAAAAGAAGAAGTCAAATTGTCTCCGTTTGCAGATGACATGATTGTATGTTTAGAAAACCCCATCATCTCAGCCCGAAATCTCCTTAAGCTGATAAGGAGCAACTTAAGGAGCAACTTAGGATAAGCAACTTCAGCAAAGTCTCAGGATACAAAATCAATGTGTAAAAATCACAAGCATTTCTATATACCAATAATAAACAGCCAAATCATGAGTTAACTCCCATTTACAATTGTTACAAAGAGATTAAAATACCTAGGAATGCAACTTACAAGGGGTGTGAAGGACCTCTTTGAAGAGAACTACAAACCACTGCTCAAGGAAATAAGAGAGGACACAAACAAATGGAAAAACATTCCATGCTCATAGATTGGAAGCATCAATATCATGAAAATGGCCATACTGCCCAAAGTAATTTATAGATTCATTGCTATCCCCATCAAGCTACCATTGAATTTCTTCACAGAATTAGAAAAAACTACTTTAAATTTCATATGGAACCAAAACAGATCCCGCATAGCCAAGACAATCCTAAGCCAAAAGAACAAAGCTGGAGGCATCACGCTACCTGACTTCAAACTATACTACCAGTCTACAGTAACCAAAACAGCATCGTACTGGTGCCAAAACAGATATATAGACCAATGGAACAGAATAGAGGCCTCAGAAATAATGCCACACATCTACAACCATCTGATCTTTGACAAACCTGACAAAAACAAGCAATAGGGAAAGAATTCCCTATTTAATAAATGGTGTTGGGAAAACAGGCTAGCCATATGCAGAAGACTGAAACTGGGCCCCTTCCTTACACCTTATACAAAAATTAACTCAAGATGGATTAAAGACTTAAATGTAAGACATAACACCATAAAAACCCTAGAAGAAAACCTAGGAAATACCATTCAGGACATAGTCATGGGCAAAGACTTCATGACTAAAACACCAAAAGTAATGGCAACAAAAGCCAAAATAGAAAATGGGATCTAATTAAACTAAAGAGCTTCTGCACAGCAAAATAAACTGTCATCAGAGTGAACAGGTAACCTACAGAATGGGAGAAAATTTCTGCAATCTATCCATCTGACAAAAGGCTAATATCCAGAATCTACAAAGAACTTAAACAAATTCACAAGAAAAAAACAACCCCATCAAAGTGGGTAAAGGATATGAACAGACACTTCTCAAAAGAAGATATTTATGCAGCCAACAAACATATGAAAAAAAGCTCATCACACTGGTCATCAGAGAAATGCAAATCAAAACCACAATGAGATACCATTTCATGCCATTTAGAATGACGATCATTAAAAAGTCAGGAAATAGCTTTTCCCTTTTGCGGCCATCACCGAAGTGGGAGCGGCCAAAATGAAGTTTAATCCCTTTGTGACTTCCGACCGAAGCAAGAATCGCAAAAGGCATTTCAATGCACCTTCCCACATTCGCAGGAAGATTATGTCTTCCCCTCTTTCCAAAGAGCTGAGACAGAAGTACAACGTGCGATCCATGCCCATCCGAAAGGATGATGAAGTTCAGGTTGTACGAGGACACTATAAAGGTCAGCAAATTGGCAAAGTAGTCCAGGTTTACAGGAAGAAGTATGTTATCTACATTGAACGGGTGCAGCGGGAAAAGGCTAATGCACAACGTAGGCATTCACCCCAGCAAGGTGGTTATCACTAGGCTAAAACTGGACAAAGACCGCAAAAAGATCCTTGAACGGAAAGCCAAATCTCGCCAAGTAGGAAAGGAAAAGGGCAAATACAAGGAAGAAACAATTGAGAAGATGCAGGAATAAAGTAATCTTATATAAAAGCTTTGATTAAAACTTGAAGCAAAGAAAAAAAAAAAAGTCAGGAAATAATAGATGCTGGAGAGGATATGGAGAAATAGGAACGCTTTTACATTGTTGGTGGGAGTGTAAATTAGTTCAACCATTATGAAAGAGTGTGGCGATTCCTCAAGGATCTAGAACCAGAAATACCATTTGACCCAGCAATCCCATTACTGGGTATATACCCGACGGATTATAAATCATGCTACTATAAAGACAAATGCACACGTATGTTTATTGTGGCACTGTTCACAATAGCAAAGACTTGGAACCAACCCAAATGCCCATCAATGATAGACTGGACAAAGAAAATGTGGCACATAATACAGCATCGAATATTATGCAGCCATAAAAAAGGATGACTTCCTGTCCTTTATCAGGACATGGATGAAGCTGGAAACCATCATTCTTAGCAAACTAACACAAGAAGAGAAAACCAAACACCACATGTTCTCACTCATAAGTAGCAGTTGAACAATGAGAACACACGGACACAGGAAGGGGAACATCACACACTGGGGCCTGTTGGGGAGTGGGGGGCTATGGGAGGGACAGCATTAGGAGAAATACCTAATGTGTAGATAGCGGATTGATGGGTGCAGCAAACCCGCATGGCACATGTATAGCTATGTAACAAACCTGCACCTTCTGCACATGTATCCCAGAACTTAAAGTATAATAAAAACATTTTTTTCAATCTAAAATCCCTCATGGCCCCACGGGCCATTGTGTCTACCAATGGCTTTTGCTGTAGTCTGCATGTTTGTAACCCTCAAAATTCCTATGTTGAAATCTAATCATCAATATGGTGGTTTTGAAAGGTGTGGGACCTTTGGGAGACGATTAAGTCAACAAGTTGGAACTCCCATGAATGCGATGAGTGCGCTTATAAAAGAGGCCCCAAACAGCTGTCTTGACCCTTCAGCCACATGAGGACGCAGCTAGAAGACACCCTCTAGGAACCAGAAAGCAGCCCTCGCCAGACTCTGAATGTTCTGGCATCTGGATCTTAGACTTCTCAGCCTTCAGAACTACGAGGAATAAATCTCTGTTGTTTATAAGCAACTCAGTTTATGGTTTTTGTTACAAGAGACTGAACAGACTAAAACACCTTTACCTGGCATAAATGTCTAGACAACTGGTTCTGGTCATATAGCAAGAGAAACATAAAAGACCTTGCTAGGAACTTTTGCTCTGAGCTCTTCCAAAGTCAAGATTGACTGAACAGATGTTGTTGGCTCAATCAAGAAATGAAGCATGTCATGTATGAATATGAATTTTTGGGGTATCATTCCTGGAGAATTTGAGAATCTAAGTAAATATTAATAGAATTGATTATAAACCATTTACTAAATTAAGAAGGAGCCTGATTTCTGCCTCATGCTATGATCTAATGAAATGACCAGAATTTTTTCTTGCTTTCAACAAGAAGAAAACCAGATGCAATATATGAAAACAGTAACACAATTTTCAGGCATTGGGGAAGAAGCAATGAAGGACTGGGATCTCAACGAAGAAGATACAAAGTATGTGTGTGATACCTAACCTTGTTTTAACCTGAATTGATGCTCCCTTAGCTGAGAGAGCCAGACAGACTCCATCGTGGCTCCTTCACTTACAGCTCCTTACCCGCCCCCTTCCTCAAGGACTTAACTTTTACAAGCAGACTCCCAGCACATCCAAGGATGAAATTAACTGCTAAGATACTGTGGCAAGCGATATCCGCAGTTCCTAGGATTTCCTCCGGTTGATAACACACAAATCCCCGCGTCTATCACCTTGTGATAGATTTAAAGCCCCTGTACCTGGAACTGTTTGCTTTCCTGTAACCATTTATTCTTTTAACTTTTTACCTGCTTTACTTCTGTAAGATTGTTTTAACTAGACTCCCCCCTCCCCTTTCTAAACTAAAGTATAAAAGAAAATCTAGCCCCTTTTTTGGGGCTGAGAATTTTGCGCACTAGCTGTCTCTCAGTCGCCAGCCAATAAAGGACTCCTGAATTCATCTCAGAGTGTGGCGTTTCTCTGTAACTTGCTCAGTTACAACATTTGGAGGCCCCAGTGAGATTTTTTGCCACTGGATGAGAGCCGGACTCGTTCCAGGCTCCCCCGGGGCAAACAGCGGACTTATAGGGGAGGCGCCACCTGAAGATGTTCCAGGGGCCCATAAGACCCTGTCTTCCACAGGGAAACGGATCGGCCACCAGTGTGTGCCCACAAAAATTCAACTCCTGAGTCCTCAGTTTCTGATCCTGGGAAGGTAAGTCAGATCTGACTTTCCTTCTCTCAGGGGAAAGCGGCTCTGACAAGGGCCCTCCCTTTTTGACTCTGCCCGCATTCCAGGATGCTGGAGGACAGAGTCCTGGTTTTCTGTTAGGCCTCTCTGTTAAGACTAGTCTGTCTATCTCTCTTTCTCTCTCTCTTTCTCCCCACCTCTGTCTTTCTCTATCCTTCTCCTTCTCTCATTCAGGTCTCCCAGAGACCTCTGTTTTGGAACGGGAATAAGAAAACTGTTATAAACTCCGTGTGAATGAGTACGTGAATGTGGAGTTCAAGGGCTTGCACTTGAATTTCCAGTTTGTAGCTCTACGGTGAAAGTTACAGAGTTCGAGTGGGCCTTCACCTGCAGTTCCGTAGGGACCTCATAAGGCTTAAGGCAGCATCGGGCATAGCTCGATCCAAGCCGGGGATTTATACCAGCCCGCCAATGCTAAGAGGAGCCTAAGTACCCTCATGGGGAGTGGCCAGGTGAGCATCTGACTGATCCTATCGTGGGACCCTCTCCCTTTGTCTGTCTATTAAAAAAATGTCATAATTGTTTATATGCCCAGGGTCTATTGTCTTGTTTGGTAAAATTTTGTATGTCAGATCGTCGATACTGCCCCAGACAACTGGATAAGAACTTCTTCAAGGTCCTCAGTACTGATTTTCTATCACAGGAGGTCAAATTTCTCATTAGTCGTTTGGGCTGGACATCTCAGTCCTGCCCTTTCTGTCAGAAACAAATCAGGTGTTGTTATGGGAAAGAGTGTGGGAAACATTCGCCCGTTTGGAATTTCTGGTACCATAAAGGTTGCTGGCTTTTAGATTGCCACACACCATGCCCAAGTGACTAGACCACCTCCACATTAGACCAGTGGTGGATTCAAAATAGCCACCCCTCAGACCTCCTTGCTCATCTTTTCTGTCATCCCATAACTTTTTCCATGCCCCTGGACAAGGCACTGTGCAGGGAAACCTCCACCCATACTGCTCTACTCTGTCCAGAGGTCTCAGGCATGTCTCTTCGGGCTGCCAGACCCAGGGGCCAGGCACACCTCTGCCACTTTACGAAAAAAACAGCCTCCTTCCCCAAGGCAGGGGCTCCTGACCCACAAGCGAGGAGTGGAGGGTGATGGTGCCGGACGTCCTGCCCCAAAGACCCCCGCGGGCACCCGGCTCCTGCACCTTCAGGCGTCAAAGCCCCCAACTTCCCCGAGCACCAGTGCATCTGCACCCGGCTCAGAACGCAGGGGCCCAGGCTGCTGCGGTGACCTTGGCCCAGGGCCAGGCTTCTGAGCCAGGCTTGCAGTGCCTGACGGGGCCTGGAGGTGGGGCAGGGGAACGGCAGAGTCACCCTGGTGACCCAGCGCTGCCCAGCACGCCTCCTCCCAGCCTGAAAAGATCTGAGTGGCCCCTTTTCCTCCTCATCCCCAGCCTTAACCCCACACATCTCGTTTTCCTGTGTCGCAGCAAGTCCAGTGTCTCCAAGACTTGGCTCCGTCCTCCCTTTTTAAACCCTTAAAAGAAAAGGCCAAGTTTTAACTTTTTACCTTCAAGTCGTGGAGACACCAAAGATATGTAGGCTATAGGTTAAAAAGGAGGGGGGGGATCACGTAGGTCCCACTGGCCTTGGACCCACCTCTTGTCCTCCCGCTAGATCTCAAAGCTTAAAGAGACAGTCCTTATGTGGCAAGAAGTGTTGACTATTGTTGTTTTCATACTTCTTCTGGTTATAATACTTTTGTCCTTCCTATACTACAGGCCCCCAGGTCATGAATTTATCTGTCTGTGCTGGGTTTACTATTTCTGCTCAAACCTTGTTAAATTGCCTCCAGAATGGGAAACTCTTCTTCCCAGCCTCATAAAGACTGGAGCCCTCTCCAATGTATGTTACAAAATTTCTCCCTGGGTTTCCCAGAGGATTATGGGGTCCACCTTAAAAAAGGCAAACTCCGGACACTCTGTGAAGTAAAATGGCCACAGTTTGGAACTGGGTGGCCCCCAGAAGGGTCACTGAATCTCACAGCTGTTCAGGTTGTGTGGCGGGTCATTGCTGGAACTCCCAGTCACCCTGATCAATTTCCCTACATTAATCAATGCCTGAGCTTGGTCCGGAGCCCTTCCCCTTGGCTCCGCTCATGCACCGTTCATAATCCTACCTCCAAGGTCCTTTTAAGCCAGACCACACTTTTGTCCTGATCCTCAGCTCCCTTGGCTCCTCCTATATTGCCTCTCTCTGAAGAAGAGGAAAGTTTTCTTTACACAGTTCCACCGCCTTATAACCCTCCTGCTCCCCCAGAATCTTCCCTTGTCCCCTTGACTACATCTCCTGTGGTGTCCCTTCCTACTGCTTCCTGATTGTGGCCATGGCAGGAGGAGGTAGCCCCCCTCCTCCTGCTGAGAGAGACAGAAATCCCTTCGGGTGATGAGCGCTCAGCTCCATTCTTAGTTTATGTCCCTTTCTCTACTTCTGACCTGTACAACTGGAAGGCTCATAATCCCCTCTTCTCTGAAAAGCCCCAGGTTCTGACCTCACTGACAGAGTCCGTGCTCCGGACTCACCAGCCCATCTGGGATGATTGTCAGCAACTCCTTTTAACCCTCTTCACCTCTGAAGAGAGGGATCGTATCCGAAGAGAAGCCAGAAAGTATTTCCATACATCAGCCAGTAGACCCGAGGGGGAAGCCCAAAACTTCCTCGAGGAGGTTTTTCCCTCTACCTGGCCTAACTGGGATCCTAACTCCTCAGGTGGAAGGAGGGCTTTAGATGGTTTTCACCGGTATCTCCTTGTGGGCATCAAGGGAGCTGCTCAAAAACCCATGAATCTGTCTAAGACAACTGAAGTTGTCCAGGGGCCTGATGAGTCACCTGGAGCATTTTTAGAACGCCTCCAGGAGGCCTACTGGATTTACACCCCTTTGACCCGGCGTCTCCCTAGAATAGCAATGCATTAATTTGGCATTTGTGGCTCAGGCAGCTCCTGATATTAAAAGAAAATTGCAAAAGCTGGAGGGATTTGCTGGAATGAACATTAGCCAGCTTTTAGAAGTACCCAGAAAGTTTTTGACAATCGAGAGTTTGAAAAACAAAAATAGGCAGCTGCGGCAGCTGAAAAGGCCACTGAGAAAGCATCCAAAAGACAAGCGAAAATCTTAGTGGCGGCCATCCAGGAAGCCTAAAAGGAAGGGACCCCATCACAGAACACTAGCCAGGGGACCCTGGCTAGCAAAGCATCATCCACTGGTAGTTGTAGAACTTCTGGCCACTGCCCTGCCAGTCCAGGTAAAACAGTATCCTATGAGTCAGCGGGCTACAGAAGGGATCGATCCCCATATTCAGTGACTATTACAAGCTGGCATACTCACACCATGTCAGTCTGCCTGAAATACTCCATTTTTGCCAGTCCAGAAACCCAGAACAAATGATTACCGGCCTGTACAGGACTTGAGGGAGGTTAACAAGCAGACAGTTACTGTCCATCCAACTGTCCCCAACTCTTATACTTTACTCAGCCTGCTCCCACCAGAACATACAGTATACACTGTCCTTGACTTACAGGATGCCTTCTTTGCTATTCCTCTGGCCCCCAAAAGCCAACCTATCTTTGCTTTTGAATGGACAGATCCTGGCTCAGAAGACACCATCCCATTAAGTTGGACTCGGTTACCTCAAGGCTTTAAAAATCCCCCCACCTTTTTTGGGGAAGCCCTCCAACAGGATCTTATGCCATTCCGAGCCAGTCACCCCAATTGTGCTCTTCTTCAGTACGTAGACAACTTTTATCAGCTACTGAAACTACTGACAGCTGCCTGCAATATACTAGGGACCTACTTTACCTCCTTCAGGAGCTTGGGTATTGGGTCTCAGCCAAAAAGGCCCAGCTTTTTCTTCCCAGAGTGTCCTACCTAAGGTACAAGATAAACAAAGGAAAAAGGGCACTCACCAGCGCCCGGAAGGAAGCCATCTTGCGAATCCCCACTCTCACCACCAAGAGGCAGACATTACCACACCTGTCCATGACTGCCAAGAACTGTTGGAGACTACAGAAACTGGCCGACCTCATCTGCAGGATGTGCCTTTAAAGGAGGCAGACGCCACCGTGTTTAAAGACAGTAGCAGTTTTCTTGAGCAGGGAGTTTGAAAGGTTGGTGCTGCCGTCACTATGAAGATGGATATACTGTAGGCCCAAGCACTGCCAGCAGGTGGCTGTAATTCACTGCAAAGGAAATCAAAAAGAAGACATGGCCATTGCCCGTGGTAACCAAAGAGCAGACTCTACAGCCCAGGAAGCAGCTTGACTCCCAGTCGCGCCTCTGACCCTGCTGCCTGCAGTGTCCTTTCCACAACCTGACTTGCCAGATCACCCAAAATATTCCCCAGAGGAGGAAAAACAGGCTTCAGATCTTCAGGCCAGTAAAAATAAGGAAGTCTCTCCAACAGGTACAAGACATCATCCAGCCACTTGTCCAGGGAGCTCACCCTAATCCAGTTCCTGACAAGACGGGGCCCTGCCACTCTTTACAGCTGGGTGACCTGGTATACGTTAAAAAGTTTCAGAAAGAAGGATTCACTGCTACCTGGAAAGGACCTCATACCGTCATCCTCAACACACCAACAGCTCTGAAAGTGGATGGCATTCCAGCTGGGATTCATCATTCTCACATCAAAAAGGCCAACAGAGCCCAACAAGAAACATGGGTCCCCAAGCCTGGGCCAGGCTCCTTAAAACTGTGCCTAAGTCAACTGAAGCCATCAGATTAATTCTTTTTATTTACCTCTATTGTTTGTTTCTGCCCATTATGCTTTTGCCCCATCCTACTCTTTCCTCCTCACTTCTTTCACAACAGGACGTGTGTCTGCAAACACTACTTGGAAGGCAGGAACCTCCAAGGAAGTCTCTTTTGCAGTCAATTTATGTGCTTTGTTCCCAGGGCCTGCCCGTGCCCCATGAAGAACAATGCAATCTGCCTGTCATAGCAGCAGGGAACATCGACCTTGCTGCGGGATTTGGACACTCCCAAAGCCAGACTGGATGTGAAAATTCCAAAGGTGCAGAAAAGGACTTCAGAATGTTGACTTTTACCTCTGTCCTGGAAATCACCCTGACTCTAGTTGTCGAGATTCTTACCAGTTTTTCTGCCCTGACTGGACATGTGTAACTTTGGCCACCTACTCTGGGGGATCAACCCAATCTTCAACCCTTTCCATTTAGCTCAGTGATATTATGGCATGTCATAGGGATTAAGGCTTTATAGCCCAGGATTTGATGTTGGAACTATGTTCACCATCCAAAAAAAAATCCTGGTCCCATGGAGCCCTCCTAAGCCAATCAGGCCTTTAACTCATTTAGGTGACCCTGTGTTCCAAAAATACCCAGAGAAGGTCGATTTAACTGTCCCACTGCCACTCCTGGTTCGCAAACCTCAGCTGCAATGACAGCACCTCCAACCCAGCCTGAAGTCCATTCTAGGCGGGGTACATCACCTCCTCAATCTCACCTAGCCTAAACTAGCCCAAGATTGTTGGTTGTGCCTAAAGGCCAAACCTCCATATTATGTTGGATTAGGAGTAGAAGCCGCACTTAAAATTGGCTCTCTTTCTTGTCATACACGCCCCCATGCCCTCACATTAAGAGACGTGTCTGGAAAGGCTTCTTGTCTAATTAGCACTGGATATAACTTATCTGCTTCTCCCTTTCAAGCTACCTGTAATCAGTCTATGCTTACCTCCTTAAGCACCTCAGTCTCGACCAGGCACCTAACAATACCTGGTTAGCCTGCACTTCAGGTCTCACTGGCTGCATCAATGGGACTGAACCAGGACCTCTCCTGTCTGTGTTGGCTCATATACTCCCCCAGGTCTATGTGAATAGTGGGCCAGAAGGACAACTTATCATTTCTCCCCCTGAATTACATCCCAGGTTTCACCAAGCCGCGCTACTCCTTGTACCCCTCCTGGCCAGCCTTAGCATAGCTGGATCAGCAGCCGTCGGCACGGCTGCCCTGGTTCAGGGAGAAACTGGACTAATGTCCCTGTCTCAACAAGTAGATGCTGATTTAAGTAATCTCCAATCAGCCATAAATATACTACATACCCAAGTGAAGTCTCTAGCTGAAGTAGCTCTTCAAAACCGCCAAGACTTAGATCTGCTATTTCTCTCTCAAGGAGGGTTATGTGCCGCTCTAAGAAAGAGCTGTTACTTCTATGCCAATCAGTCTAAAGTCATAAAAGATACTCTCCAAAAAGTTCTGTTACTTCTATGCCAATCAGTCTAAAGTCATAAAAGATACTCTCCAAAAAGTTCAAGAAAACCTAGATAGACACCAGCAAGAACGAGAAAATAACACCCCCCGGTACCAAAACATGTTTAACTGGAATCCGTGGCTAATTACTTAATCACTAGGTTAGCTGGACCCCTTCTCCTCCTATTGTTAGGCTTAGTCTGCGAGCCTTGTATATTAAATTGGTTTCTTAACTTTGCAAAACAACGCATAGCTTCTCTCAAGCTTACATATCTTAAAATGCAATAAAATCCCCTCGTTATAACTGAGGAATCAATGATTTGATTCCCAAAAACACAATGGGGAATGTGATACCCCACCTTGTTTTAACCTGAATTGACGCTCCCTTAGCTGAGAGCCAGACAGACTCCATCTTGGCTCCTTCACTTACAGTTCCTTACCCAACCCTTTCCTCAAGGACCTAACTTGTGCAAGCAGACTCCCGGCACATCCAAGGATGCAATTAACTGATAAGATACTGTGGCAAGCGATATCTGCAGTTCCTAGAAATTCGTCCGGTTGATAACACTCAAAGCCCCACAACTATCACCTCGTGATAGATTTAAAGCCCCTGCACCTGGAACTGTTTGCTTTCCTGTAACTATTCTTTTAACTTTTTGCTTGCTTTACTTATCTAAGATTGTTTTAACTAGACTCCTCCCCTTCCCTTTCTAAACCAAAGTATAAAAGAAAATCTAGCCCCTTCTTCGGGGCTGAGAGAATTTTGAGCACTAGCCGTCTCTCAGTTGCCGGCTAATAAAGGACTCTTGAATTCGTCTCAGAGTGTGGCGTTTCTCTGTAACTCGCTCGGTTACAACATGTGAGCCCTACAATTATTCCTGCTTACAATGTAGAAGAAAAATAAGTATATATGGCGACCATTGTGGGTATAATTTAGGTGGGATAATAGGAGAGAGGAGAGAGGCAAAGATTTGCAGAACTCTCCGTGTAAATCTTTGGCTAAGTCCTGATCTGCACAAGCATGACCAGACACTACCTGAGGTTTAGAAAGGAACTCCTACAAAGCAATGTCCCAATTATTTGAGCTCATCCAGGGCTGGGAACTGTGTGTTCACCTGCCAGTGCGGAACACCTATTAGTATAGAAAACACCAGATAGAAAGGTATACCTAAAGAATGAGGCTGACAGACTCAAGGCTGTTCTGGTCTTATACTAAAAAAGTTTAAAAGAGAAAGACCCAGTGCCAAGCAGGCAAGAGGAAAGCCTGCTGCTAAGTAATTTTATTGAATGGCATACCAAGGTCCAACATTGTTTAAAGCGATACAAACAAATACAACATTCAATGATGTAAAATTCAGTGTCTGGCATCCAATAAATAATAACCATGCACACAAAGAAGTAGTGATATAAAAATCATTAACCAGAAGAGTGAATTGAGAAGCACAGAAATGATGAAAATGATGAAATTAGTGGACAAATATGCTGTATAGCTTTTATAACTATCCAGCATTTGTTTGGGGAAAATAAAACTTGATAATGAGAAATAGTACATATATATATATATACACACACATATATATACAAATATATATACACACACACACACACACACATATATATATTTGTGGTTTCTACTCCAACATCTAAAGACCTTGTTACTCCTATCCTCACAACAACAGAAAGTTGAACAAACTGAAAATCAGTAACTCTTCTTAGATCCATCAGAGAATTGAGTTCATAGGGCAAAGCAATGCCCCCAAAACTGGAGACACAGCAAATACAGAGGATCAGATTTTGAGAAGCAGAAGCCACTGGAGCCAGCAACTGATAGGTGAACAGTGATTAACAAATTGCTGGAGGCTAATGATGGACAAGCTTGAGTCTTTTTTTTTTTTTTTTTTTTACAACTTTAAGTTCTAGGGTACATGTGCATAACGTGCAGGTTTGTTACTTGTGCCATGTTGGTGTGCTGCACCCATCAACTCGTCAGCACCCATCAACTTAAAAACTCCTGGGAGCCCAGTCTTATCATGGGAGCAGCACCCGTATTTTCATGAGATTTACCTCCAGGAGACCCACCAGACTCTCATGATGAAGACTGGAGAACAATTATCTCATGCTTCAGGCAGGAAGGGGGGAAAATAATCATTCTAAGACACACCCAAGGAAACATAGGCATTTTGAAATAAGCCCAGAGTATTCTGTGCTACGTAACAAAAGCCTGACCTCAAGAAACTACCAAATCGTTGGCCGGGCGCGGTGGCTCACGCCTGTAATCCCAGCACTTTGGGAGGCCGAGGCGGGCGGATCACAAGGTCAGGAGATCGAGACCACGGTGAAACCCCATCTCTACTAAAAATACAAAAAATTAGCCGGGCGCGGTTGTGGGCGCCTGTAGTCCCAGCTACTCGGGAGGCTGAGGCAGGAGAATGGCGTGAACCCGGGAGGCGGAGCTTGCAGTGAGCCGAGATCGCGTCACTGCACTCCAGCCTGGGCGACAGAGCCAGACTCCGTCTCAAAAAAAAAAAAAAAAAAAAAGAAACTACCAAATCGTATGTGACTTGTGAGAAGAACTAGTCAGTCGGTTCCATCTAGCCTTCCTATCTCAAATAAAGGTGTTGTACCCGAGCGAGTTAGAGAAATGCCACACTTTGAGACAAATTTAAGAGTTCTTTATTAGCCGGCGACCGAGAGACAGCCGAGAGACGGCTAATGCTCAAAATTCTCTTGGCCCCTAGGAAGGGGCTTGATTTTCTTTTATATTTCGGGTTAGGAAGGGAAGGGGGAGCTCAGTTGCAACAACAATTCTACAGAAGTAAAAACATGTACAAAGTTTAAAAAAAAAAAAGACAAATGATTACAGAGAAACAGTTTCCAGGTGTAAGGGCTCTAAATCTTTCATAAGATGTTATATACGTGGGCTCTGCCAGACACAAACTCAAGGCTTTACGGTGTTATCTCTTGAGCAAAATCCTGGGAACTTCATACTTTGCTTGCTTCAGTACCTTATCAGTTAATTGGACTCTCTGATATGTTGAGAGTCTGCTTACACAAGTTAACTCCTTGAGGAAGGGGGTGGGTGGGGAGTCCCTGAAGCCTTGCCAATGACACAGCCAAATGGAGTTCGTCCGGCTTTCTCAGCTAAGGGAGAGCTTATTCATGTGGAAACAAGGCTAGGAGATTAAGGGAGAAAGGGAAAGTCTAAAAACAAAGTTAGTAAAAAAGCAAGGTTAGGTATTATATTTCCCACTTGTGTTTTTGGGGGAATCAAATCATTGATTCCTCAGTTATAACAAGGGGGTCATATTGAGTTTTAAGACACATAAGTTTGACAGAAGCTGTGCGTTGCTTTGCAAAGTTAACAAACCAATTTAATATACAAGGCCCAAAAATTAAGCTTAACAGTAGGATGAGGAGGGGTCCGGCTAACGCAGTGATTAAAGTAGTTAGCCATGGGTTACAGATGAACATGCTTTGATACCAGGGGATGTTATTTTCTCGTTCTTGCTGACATCTATCCAGATTTTCTCGAACCTTTTGAAGAGTATCTTTTACGACTCCAGATTGATTGGCATAGAAGCAACAACTGTCTCCCAGATCTGCGCATAAACCTCCTTGAGAGAGGAATAGTAGATCCAAGCCTTGGCGGTTTTGAAGAACTACTTCAGCCAGAGACTCTACCTGGGAATGTAGTATATCTATGGCAGACCGGAGGTTACTTAAATCAGAATCTACCTGTTGAGATAGGGACATTAGTCCAGTTTCCCCTTGAACCAAGGCAGCCATACTGATAGCTGCTGATCGGGCTATGCTAAGGCCAGCCAAGAGGGGAACTAGGAGCGGGGTGGCGTGGTGGAACCTGGGATGTAACTCAGGGGGAGCGATGAGAACTTGTCCTTCTGGTCCACTGTACACATATACCTCGGGAAGTACATGAACTAACACGCACAGGAGAGGTCCTGGTTCAGTCCCGTTAATGCAGCGAGTGAGACCTGAGGTGCAGGCCAACCAGGTATTGTTAGGCGCTTGGTAAGAGACTGAGGTGCTTATGGAAGTAAGCAGGGACTGATTACAAGCAGCCTGAAAAGGAGAAGCAGATAAGTTATACCCAATACTAATTAGACACGAAGCATTTCCAGACACATCTCCTAGTGTGAGAGCACGGGGTCGTGCACGACAGGATAGAGGGCCATGTTTAAGTGTGGCTTCTACTCCTAATCCTACATAAAAAGGGGGCTTTGCTTTTAAACATAGCCAGCAATCTTGAGCTAGTTTAGGCTGGGTGAGGTTAAGGAGGTGATGTACTCTGCCTAGTATAGACATCAGGCTGGGTTGAAAATGTTGTCGTTTTAGCTGGGGTTTAGGAACTAAGAATGGCGGTGGAACAGTTAAATCAACTTTGTCAGGGTGCTTTTGGAACACAGGGTCACCTAGATCAGTTAATGGCCCGATTGGCTTAGGAGGGCTCCCTGAGACCAGAATTTTCTTTTGGATGGTGAACATAGTCCCAATATCAAATCCTGGGATATAAAGTCTTAATCCCCATGACATGCCGTAATACCATTGAGCTGAATTAGGGTCATGGACAGTTATAGTAAGAGGATTACAATTTTTTCTAGTACACAATCTAGGACAAGAAGCACGACTTATGGAAAGAGTTGAAGATCGGGTTGATCCTCCAGAGTAAGTGGCTAAAGTTACACATGTCCAATCAGGGCAGAAAAACTGGTAAGTATCTCGACAGCTAGAGTCAGGGTGATTTCCAGGACAGAGATAAAAGTCAATATTTTGGAGTCCTTTTTCTGCACCTCTGGAGCTTCCACATCCAGTCTGGCTCCCAGAGTGTCCAAATCCTGCCGCAAGGTCGACACTTCCCGCCCCTGTGACCGGCAGATTGCGTTGCTCTTCCTGGGTGCGGGCTGGTTCTGGAAACAGCACACATAAATCAACTGCAAGGGAGACGTCCTTGGAGGTACCTGCCCTCCAAGTAGTGTTTGCAAATACACGTCCTGTCGTGAAAGAGGTGAGGAGAAAGGAATAGGAAGGCACAGAGGACATGATAGGCAAAAACAAACAAGAGAGGTAAATAAAAAGAATTAATCTAAGAGCTTCACCCGACTTAGGCGCAGTTTCAAGGGGCCTGACCCAGGCTTGAGGACCCATGTTTCTAGTTGGGCTCTGTTGGCCTGTCTGATGCGGGAGTGATGAATCCAAGCAGGAATGCCGTCCACCTTCAGAGCTGTTGGCGTGGTGAGGATGACAGTGTGTGTGTGGTACCTTCCAAGCAGGAGTGAGTCCTTCTCTCTGAAACTTCTTGATTTTTATTGGCTCCGAGATCTGAAGCCAGTTTTTCTTCTTCTGTTGAGTACGTGGGATTGTCAAGCAGATCTGGCTGTGAAAAGGATACTGCGGGTAGTAAGTTTAGAGGCGTGACTGGAAGTCAGGCTGAGTCCCAAGCCTCTGAGTCAGCTTTCTGGTTACCACGGGCAACGGCCGTGTTTTCTCTTTGATGTCCTTTGCAGTGGATCACAGCTACCTGCTGGGGGAGCCACAGGGCTTCAAGCAGAGCTAGAATTTCTCCTTTGTTTTTGATAGTCTTTCCTGCCGAGGTAAGTAGCCCGCGTTCCTGATAGATGGCTCCATGTACACAGTACAGTAGCAAAGGCGTACCTGCTCTCAGTGTAAATGTTAATACTTTTATCCTTACCCCATCGGAGAGCCTGAGTGAGGGCAATCAATTCCGCTTTTTGTGCTGAGATGTTTGCTGGCAAAGCCTGGGCCCATAGCACATCTGTCTCCGTGGTAACAGCTGCACCAGCCTTTCATACCCCCTGCTGGAGGAAGCTGCTACTGTCTGTAGACACGGTGGCGTGCGTCCGCCTTCTTTAGGGGCGCATCTTGGAGATCAGGTCGGCCAGTTTCTGTAGTTCCTGACAGTCATGGACAGGAGTAGTGAAGTCTGGATCAGGGAGTAGAGTAGCTGGATTGAGACATCTTGAAGGAAAGTCAGACAAGGCTGATCTAACAGTAAACCCTGATACTGCAGTATGAGGGGCCGTAAAGGTTAAACTTTGGCCCAGAATTAACTTAGCCTCTTGGACTAGGTTTGCCGTAGCCGCTATGGCTTGCAGACAACTTGATTATCCAGAGGCCACAGGATCCAGCCTCTTAGACAAATAGGCTACCAGGCGTCTCCAGGGTCCTAAAGTCTGAGTAAGCACCCCTTTAGCAACTCCCTGGCTTTCGTGGACAGACAAGTGAAACAGCTTTGAGATATTCGGGAGGGCTACAGCAGGGGCTTCAGTTAATGCCTTTTTCAGGTTTTGAAAAGCCCGTTCTTCTGTGTCTGTCCAAACTAGCGGGTCATTCCCTCCTGTAGCAGTGTACAGGGGCTTGGCAATCTCCGCGAACCCCAATATCCAGAGGTGACAATATCCCACGGCCCCCAGGAATTCACGTACCTGTCTCTTGGTGGTGGTGGTGGGAGTGGGAATTCATAGGATGGTTTCTTTTCGGGCACCAGTGAGTGCCCTTTTTCCTTGGTTTATCTTGCATCCCAGGTAGGACACTCTGGGAAGACAAAGCTGGGCCTTTTTGGCTGAGACTCCACACCAGAGCTCCTGAAGGAGGTAAAGCAGGTCTCTAGTATGTTGCAGGCAACTGTCCATAGTTTCAGGAGCTAATAAAAGTTCATGTACATATTGATGAAGAGTACAGTTAGGGTGGCTAGCTCGGCATGGTGTAAGATCTTGCTGGAGAGCCCCTCCAAAAACGGTTGGGGAGTTTTTAAAACCCTGAGGTAATCGAGTCCAAGTCAATTGGGTAGTGTCCCCAGAGCTAGGATCTGTCCATTCAAACGCAAAGATCGGCTGGCTCTTGGGGGCCAGAGGAATAGCAAAAAAAGCATCCTTTAGGTCAAGGACAGTGTATACTGTATGTTCTGGCAGGAGCAGGCTAAGTAGAGTATAAGGATTAGGGACGGTTGGATGGACAGTAACAGTCAATTTGTTAACTTCCCTTAAGTCTTGTACCGCCCAGTAATCATTCGTTCCAGGTTTCTGGACTGGCAAAAATGGAGTATTCCAGGCAGACTGACATGGTGTGAGCATGCCAGCTTGTAACAGTCGCTGAATATGGGGATTAATTCCCTGCCTAGCCGGCTGACACATGGGATATTGTTTCACCTGGACCGGCATGGCGGTGGCCAGGAGTTCTACAACCACTGGTGGATGGTGTTTAGCCAGTCCTGGGGAGTTTGACTCGGCCCAAACTCGGGAAAAGAGTGTAAGTCCAACAGGAGAGGATCAGTACTATTTTCCAGTGGTTGTGATGGCGAAACTAAAAGGTATTCCTCCAACAGAGGGGTAGTTAGCAGGAGTTGAGCAGTGGGGGGCGCTGTATTTCCTAGTGTGAGGTGAGCCTGCTGAGCTGAGAAGATAGAAGCCTATAACTTATGGAGCAGGTCTCATCCGAGGAGAGGAAAAGGACACTCTGGAACCACAAGAAATGAGTGAGTCACTCTTTCCTGTCCCAAGCTCACTTCTCATGAGTGTGTGACAAGATATTCTTGAATAGCTCCGATAGCTCCATGTACAGCCACTCTCTTAGTAGAGACACTGCTCAAGGGGGTCTGCAGTACCGAATGCTCTACCCCGGTAGCTACTAGAAAGCATACAGGCTGGCCTCCCCACTGTAGCAGTCACCATGAGCTCCTGGGGGCCAAGAGCAAGGGAGCCCTGGCCCCGTCAGTCTTCAGGCTCTTCCGTAATGGGGAGGGTAAGGACCTTTTTCTTTTCTAATTTTTCCTCTGGCTGAAGCGGGCATTCCTTTTTCCAGTGTCCAGTCTGCTTGCAATAAGTACATTAGTCCTTCCTTAAGCGGGGCTGTCCACCTCTTTTTCCCTTCTGGTGGGGGAAAAAGGTTCCAAGGGAGCAGGATGGTTATAAGGCAGCAGGACTGGGTCGGGGAGACTCTCCTCTTCATCAGAGGGAGGCAATACAGGGGGAGCCGAACTGGCTAAGGGTCGAGACGAAAATGCGGTCTGGCTCAAAACGACCTTGGAGGCAGAATTATGAATGGTGCATGAGCGGAACCATGGAGGGGGGCTCCTGATCAAACTCAGCCATTGGTCAATGTAGGGAAACTGATCAGGGTGGCCGGGAGCTTCAGTAACAACCCACCACACAGCCTGAACAATTGCGAGGTTCAGTGACCCTACTGGGGGCCACCCGACTCCAAACTTTGGCCATTCTACTTCGCAGAGTGTCCAGAGCTTGCCTTTTATTAAGGCAGACCCCATAGTCCCCTAAGAAGCCTAGAGAAAAATTCTGCAACATACATTGGAGAGGGCTCCAATCCTTACAAGGCTGGAAAGAGGAGTTTCCCATTTTTGGAGGCAATTTAACACGGTTTGAGCAGAGATATTAAACCCAGCACGGACAGAGAAACTCACTCCCTGGTGGGCAGAGTATCGGAAGAACAGAATTAACATAACCAGAAGGAGCAAAAAGACCACAATTGCTAATGCCGCTTCCCACATTTTGGTTAACTGTAGTTTTAAGATTGAGGGAGGAGGACTGGAGGCCGACCCCAAGGTCTCTTTGACTGGACGGACCTAGGTGTTCTTCCTCTTTCCCTGGACCTGTAGCCTAAATACTTTTGGTGTCTCCATGACTCAAAGGCAAATAGCCCAAACTCAGCCTTTTCTTTCAAGGGTTTGAGGAGTGACAGCAGAGCCACATCCTGGAGTTGCTAGACTTGCTGTGACACCGGAAAATGAGAGGTACAGGGTAAGGTGTGGGGATAAGGAGGAAAAGGGCCACTCAGATCTTTCCTAAGGTAGGAGAGTAGCCACCGAGGAATAGAATAAGAGTCTAACCAAAGTAAAGCAGTGTGGGCATAGGTTTCTCTGCACAGTGCCCTATTTAAGGGCACAGGAAAAGTTACAGGATGACAAAAGAGATGAGCAAGGAGGTCTGCAGGGTGGCTATTTTGAACCCACCACAGGTTTAGTCTGGGGTGGCCCAGTCACTTGGACATGGGGTGTGACTATCTAAATGCCAGCAACCTTCACGGTGCCAGAAATCCCAATCAGGTGAATGTTCTTCACATTCGTTTCCATAACAACACCTGATTTGTTTCTGACAGAAAAGGCAGGACTGTGGTGGCCAGCCTAAACGATTGATGAGAAATTTAACCTCCTGTGATAAAAAATCAACACTAAGGACCTTGAAGAAATTCTTGCCCAGATGTCTTGGGCAATATCGACGACCTGACATACGAAACTTTGACAACCATTAAATAGAACAATAGACACCGAGCAGGACAATAAACATAAAACAAACTATAGACCCTAGGGTATATAAACAATTATAGCAGTTTTTTTTTTCTTTAGACAGACAAGGGGAGGGGGTCCCGTGTTGGGATCAGATGCCCGCCTGGCCACTCCCCTGAGGGGACTTGGGCTCCTCTTAGCATTGGCGGGCCGGTATAAACCCCCGGCTTGGATCGAGCTATGCCCGATGCTGCCTTAAGCCTTATGAGGTCACCGCGGAACTGCAGGTGAGGGCCCACTCAAACTCCGTAGCTTTCACCATGGAGCTACAAACTGGAGATCCATAAGCATGCCCCTGGACTCCTCAGTCATACACGCATTCACTCAGAGTTTATAACAGTATTTTATATATATATATATATATTTTTTTTTTTTTCCCATTTTAAACAAAAGGTCTCGGGAGACCCGAACGAGAAGAGGAGGTAGTGGGAGTGATAGAGAAAGGGGGAGAAAGAGAGAGAAAGAAAGAGGAAGAGAGTGAGAGACTAGTCTTAATGGAGAGGCCAGCCTGCCAGAAACCAAGACTCGATCCTCCAGCATCCTGGAGTATGGATAGTCAAAGAGAGGGATGCCCTCGTCAGGGCTGCCTCCCTCTCACCAAATCGAAGTCAAATCTGACTTACCTGACCCCGGGGTCAGAAGCTGAGGACTCAGAGGTTGAATTTTTGTCAGCACACACACACGGTAGTCGATCTGCTCTCCTCCGGAAGACGGTCGCCTTTCAGGGACCTGTAAAATTTATTTTTCAGGTGGCACCCCCACCTATAAGCGGGCCATCCGACCAGGGGAGGCCGGAGCGAGCCCGGCTCTTGCCCAGTGGTGAAGTAGATCTCGCTGGGGCCTCCAAATGTTGTACCTGAGCGAGTTAGAGCAACGCCACACTTTAAGACAAATTTAAGAGTCCTTTATTAGCCGGCGACCGAGAGACAGCTAATGCTCAAAATTCTCTCGGCCCTGAAGAAGGGGCTTGTTCTTTTTTTTTTTTTTTTTTTTTTTTTTTTGAGACGGAGTCTCGCTCTGTCACCCAGGCTGGAGTGCAGTGGCCGGATCTCAGCTCACTGCAAGCTCTGCCTCCCGGGTTCACACCATTCTCCTGCCTCAGCCTCCCGAGTAGCTGGGACAACAGGCGCCCGCCACCTCACCCAGCTAATTTTTTTTTGTATTTTTAGTAGAGACGGGGTTTCACCGTGTTAGCCAGGGTGGTCTTGATCTTGACCTCGTGATCTGCCCGTCTTGGCCTCCCAAAGTGCTGGGATTACAGGCTTGAGCCACCGCGCCCGGCCTTGATTTTCTTTTATATTTCGGGTTAGGAAGGGGAGGGGGAGCTCAGTTGCAACAATTCTACAGAAGTAAAAACATGTAAAAAGTTTAAAAAAAAAAAAAAAAGACAAATGATTACAGAGAAAAAAACAGTTTCCAGGTGCAAGGGCTCTAGCTCTTTCATAAGATGTTATATATGTGGGCTCTGCCAAACACAAACTCAAGGCTTTATTTATGGTGTTATCTCTTGAGCAAAATCCTGGGAACTTCATACATTGCTTGCTTCAGTACCTTATCAGTTAATTAGACTCTTTGATATGTTGACAGTCTGCTTACAAGTTAACTCCTTGAGGAAGGGGGTAGGTAAGGAGTCCTTGAAGCCTTGCAAATGATGGAGCCAAAAGGAGTTCATCCGGCTTTCTCAGCTAAGGGAGAGCTTATTCATGTGGAAACAAGGCTAGGAGATTAAGGGAGAAAGGGAGAGTCTAAAAACAAAGTTAGTAAAAAAGCAAGGTTAGGTATTACAAAGGGAGAAAAGAAAGCTAAGAAATTTTTCTGAAGGTCAGCCCAGGGACTCAGTCTCACTGATAAAACTGAGATGTAATCATGAGATTAAAAAATGCTGCCTCTCCACAATACCTTATCACCACATCAACAGGTCTGCAGTATAATAACAGCAGATGGGCCAGGCGCAGTGGCCCATGCCTGTAATCCCAGCACTTTGGGAGGCTGAGGTGGGTGGATTACTTGAGGTCAGGAGTTCGAGACCAGCCTGGCCAACACATCGAAACTCTGTCTCTACTAAAAATACAAAAATTAGCTGAGCGTGGTGGTATGTATCTGTAATTCCAGCTACTCCGAAAACTGAGGCAAGAGAATCACTTGATCCTGGGAGGCAGAAGTTGCAGTGAACCAAGATTGCACCACTACACTCCAGCCTGGGTGATGGAGGGATACCTTATTTCAAAAAATAATAAAATAAATAATAATAATAATAATAAAACAGTAGATGGTAACTGATAGAGCTGCAAGACACAGACAGGAATTTCTAGGGAAACCCACAGACAACAGCAGAGATACCAATAAGGATATTAGAGGAAATTTAATCCCCTGAAATCTACTGCTACAGCAAATAATAAACAGCCAAAATTCTAGCCAGATAAACACAAAACCTCGCAGGAAAGTCCTATTAACTTTAGTTCATATTACCCAATACATCATGTCTGGCTATCAACAAAAATAGCATAACATGATAAAAGGTAAAGGCTCTAGACTGAGTTGTGTACATCCCTCCCCACCAAATTCATGTTAAAACCCTAATCCCCAATGTGATTGTATTGGAGACAGACTTTAAAGAGGTAATTAAGGTTAAATGAGGTGTAAGGATGGATCCCTAAACAAATAAGATTAGAGTACTTATAGGAAAAGGAAGAGAAACCCAGGGTGTGTGCTCACAGACTGAAGGCCATGTCAAGACACAGCAAGAAGGCAGCCATCTGCATGCCTGCAAGAGAGTCCTCACCAAAACCCAACTCTGCTGACATCTTGATCTAGGCGTCCCATTCTCCAGGATTATGAGCAAATAAATTTCTTTTGTTTATGTCATTCAGTCTATGGCATTCTGTTAAGAAGAATAACCCAAGAAAACTAACGCATCAGGAAGAAACACATTAGGAAGAGACAAAGCAGCTGTCACAACAAGACGCTGGGGCAGAGAGGTTGGAATTACCACACCAGGATTTTAAGTTGTAATTAATATGCTAAGGATTCTAATGGAAAAAGTGGCCAACAGGCAAGAACACATGTGTAATGTAAGCAGAGAGATGCAAACACTAAAAAAAAAAAAAAAAAAAAAAATCAAAAAGAAATGCTAGAAATAAAAAACACTGTTAACAGAAATGAAGAATGTCTTTGATGGGCTTATCAACAGACTACAGAAGGTCAAGGAAAGAATCTGTGAGTGTGAAACATGTTGATAGAAACTTCCCAAACTGGAAAGCAAAAAGAGAGAAAAGGAGAGAGCGAGGGAGGGAACTGAAACAGAACATCCAAGAACTATGGACAGTTATAAAAGATGTAGGGCATAATGAGAATGAATCCTAGAGGAGGAGAGAAAGGAGCAGAAAACCTATTTGAAGTGATAATGACTGAAAGTCTTCCAAACTTACTGGCAGACATCAAAAAGCACAGACATAGGAAGTTGAGAGAAGATCAAGCAAGATTGTGATACGACATACATTTGGTTTTTGTCACCACTTCCTCTCGGAGTGCTGACACCCCTTGAATGTACTGAGTGACAGGAATGTCTTTTGTTATTAATAGTGAGCCCCACTGATGACACCTGAGTTTATGCTAAAGAGGTACTTAAGGTAGAGCATCTGGATAGCCTCAGGATGGGCTATAAGATATTGATGCTTCATGCAGTTGAATTTCTATTTATGATGGTCAATTGCATTATTCATCACACAATTTAACAATAAAAGTACACGTCCACTTTTCCTTGGTCATAGTCTCTGCATTAATTAAATTAAACTCTCCCTTTTCCAACCCTCATACTTTGGGCATTAATATAATACATTTTGCCCAGCTACATATTTTAGTTTATTTTTTTCATTTAGTTTATTTCCTATCTTTTAAGTTTTTATTCTTCTCTATACAGCATAAAATTCCTGATGGATTACTACACCTTAATGCTGTGGTCCCATCCATTGAGGCCTCCATAGCCAATATCCAATATTATTAAAATTGCTGATTCTACTCAGTCAACAACTGGTATATATTTTGCTCTTATAGATTTGGCTAACATGATCTGTTCAGTGCCAATTCCAACAGCCTCTCTACTGCAATTTATCTCCACCTCTGAAGGCATGCAACACACCTTTCCCAGGCTACCCAGAGGGTACCTCGTCAGCTTTGGCATCATGTACAATATTTGCAGACAAGATCTGAACTGCATCCATCTTTCTTTCTCTAAGAGCACAGGTATGACATGATATTAATAACATGCTCCTCCCAGGAGACTCATTTGAAACATTCATTAAGGACATATAAGTCCAATCTTTTAGTACATTTTGGGTCCTGGTGGCAACATGTTCCACATTTACAAATTTTACTTCCAAATTAAAATCAGTAGCCCAGGCTGGGAGCAGTGGCTCATGCCTGTAATCCCAATGCTTTGGGAGTCCAAGTGGGGAGGATCGCTTGAGTCAGGAGTTTGAGACCATCCTGGGCAAAATAGGGAGTCCCCATCTCTACTAAATGAAAATAATAATGAAAAACCCCTAGCTGGGCATGGTGGCATGCACCTGTGGTCCCAGCTTCTCAGGAGGCTGAGGTAGGAGGATTACTTGGGCCCAGGAGGTTGAGGCTACTGTGAGCTGTGATTGTGCCAGTGCACTCCAGTCTGGGTGACAGAGCAGAACCCTGTCTCAGAAAAAAAAAAATAGGTAGGTACTCCTGTTACTGCTCTCAAAGCCTCCTTCACTGTAGAGGTTTTGACAACCTCCTCTTATCCCTCCTGGAGCCTTTGACCACATATGATGGCCATAAATTGCCCAAGGACTTCTGATGCAAGAAATTTCCCTCTTGGCCTCATGCTATACATTCTTAAACAATAAATGATGGCTACTTACTGGGCTTTCCTGGAAATACAGAGACACAGACCCTGAGCCTGTGCCCCTCCATACCCAGCTGCTCATAATGCTTTGGGTCATGGACACAGCACCCCACAAGCTGGGCATGGCTACTGAGGCCTCCCTAGATAGGATGGAACCAAACCTAGGTCCTCTGGTATGTTCCACCTACAGGAGGGGGTGATCTCCTCTGTCCTCCAGTCCAAAACACAAACCCCTAAAGGCCTGTATCTCAACTCAGGCCTTAACTTATCTTCATAAATGTTTGCTCTTGTCCCCGTCCCATAAGTGCTGGAGGCCAGATTAAGGGCTCATACTCCCTTGTGACCCATTAACCATGAATTTTCCCACAGGCTAAGCAGCTGCTGCGCTGATCTGATATGGGACTCATTGGAACCTAAACTTCCACCAAAAAACAAATCAGAAACCTTGTCTCCCTTCATACACGACACTTTCTTCCACATCCTCAAATGGCAAAAGGAGCAAACAAGTTTGGGCCTCTTTTATGAGGACACTAATCCATTCACGAGAACTCCAGCCTCATGACTTAGTATCTCCTCAAAGGTCTCACCTCTTAATAGTATTAAACTGGGGATTTGGTTTCAACATATGAATTTGGTGGCAGGGGCAGGGGACAGACATTCACATCATAGCATGCCCTGAATCTTAAACAGCTTCAGCATCAACATAAACTGGCATTTATTCTCCCAAGTTCATATTCTAAAATGTGCCCTTGATCAGAAAAATCCCAATAGCAAAAATCACTGACTGTAAATACTGCATTATTTTAAATAGGAAAGGGACAGAAGGCAGCTAAGAACTAGTGGAAGGGAGTGGATTCAGTATTGCATGTAATGTTTTCCTTCTCCTTATTTCTCTCTCTCTCTCTGCCCCATTTTCTTTCTCAAGTGTCTGGCATAATATTTGTTTAAAACAGACTTGCTTATACCCGTGATTCTCTCTACCTCACACCCAATTTCTCCTTCTCAGTCTCTATTCCAGTGCCTCTAACCTTTCTGCTAACAATGCAAGTCATGGTGTCACTAGAAAAGAGGTCTCGATCTAGACCCCAAGACAGGGTTCTTGGATCTGGTTCAGGAAGGAATTTAAGGTGAGTCATAGAGTGGAATGAAAGAAGCAAGTTTAGGCTGGGCAAGGCAGCTCACAACTGTAATCCCAGCACTTTGGAAGGCTGAGGCAGGCAGATCACAAGGTCAAGAGATTGAGACGATCCTGGCCAACATGATGAAACCCCATCTCTACTAAAAATACAAAAATTAGCTGGGCATGGTGGCGCGTGCCTGTAGGTCCAGCTACTCAGGAGGCTGAGGCAGGAGAATCACTTGAACCTGGGAGGCAGAGGTTACAGTGAGCCGAGATTGCACCACTGCACTCCAACCTGGCAACAGAGCGAAACTCCATCTCAAAAAAACCAAAGGAAAGAAGCAAGTTTATTAGAAGCGACACCATTAGTGAGCAGCCCTCAGAAAGCAAGAGGGGGAATGCACTGGCTTTGTTTTAGGTTTTTCTTATATAGGGGTCTTATCTACAAAAAAACTAAGCTAAACTGTGTCTATGCGTGGGTGAGCAGGCACAATGACAAAATTTATTACTGTATTCATTTAAACTAGCCTTGACATTCTAGTGTGTAAATACATCAAAGCATAGCTATTATCTTGAAAGCATACATTGTTATGGGTACTGGGACATCTGGACTCTGCACTGTTGTAGGAGCGTCCCTGTAGGTATCTTTAGGCTGTTTCCTCAACTATAAACACCCCATGACTATGGCTCATGACCAGCAAGGAATGTACTTTGCTAGTCTCAAAATGGAGCTGTACTTAAGACGACATTCTTTGGCTTTCCTAGACTACTGCTTTCCCTACAATGGAGCACTCACAAGTTAGGGCTTTAGCATCACAGGAATGCTTTTTACGAGATGGCCAGACATAGCTATTGAAACAAAAGGACTAGCCCTCCATTTAAAGTTCTTCTCACCTATGCCCTGAGTCACATCTAGTGCTTTAATGTTGGCTCTCTCTCCACTCATGAACTTAACTCATATTCCAAATATCGGAGGACTCACAATGGGAAGCCACCACAATTCTTCCAGGGAGCTCATGAGGAAAAGCAGCAACAATGAAGAATCCCTATGTAAGCTTTTCTGGATGGATTGAGCAGGGACTTTATGTCTTAAGTGTGGTTTAAAGTGGTTCCAGAGTGGTAGGGATCTTAGTTTTGTCTGAAAAAAAAAAGTATATAATCTCTAGAAGAGAAAGGCACTTTCATCTAAGGATATAGGGAAGCTCCCTGAAATCTCTTTTCAAGGACAAAGATAACCAACAAAAAAGGAAGCAACCAAACTGATTGAAGAATTTAAAAATGAACATCCAAAGGGGCCCATAAAATCTTCAGTTATTGCCATTATCAGATACATATTATGAAGCAACTATGCCTACCATGTTAAAAAATTTTTTTTGAAAAATTGAAATTAAAGTGTCCTGGAGAGACAATTATGAATGGGCAATAGATCGGAATAAATTATTCAGAATGCAACGCAGAGATTGAAGGATGGAAATTACAGAGAATTTAAGACACCTGGAGGATACAGAGTGGTAATACCTGCCTTATAATGAATTGGGGTTCTCAAGGGAGAGAAAGAATGGGCAAGAGGCAATACATGAGAGAGGAAGTGTTTGCTGAGCACCGAAGATGGCACGTCACAGATTCAGGTTGTTCAGCAAATCCCAAGCAGGAAAGATTTTAAGAATTTCATAACCAGAAACATTATGCCAAGCTCCAGAAAACACATTCAGTTACTACTTCAGTTGAAAGCTCAGGATTCTAAGTGGAAAATAATCTTAATAACCTAGTCACTGCACTCTCTCCTTAAAATCTCATTTTTTTCTATGTCTCCTGCATTTTAATACTAAAAAGGTCATCAATCCAAAAGAACATTAACCAAAAGACCTGCAGTTCTCAGAGAAGACAATACTAAGGCCAACAGACATTTGAAAAGACTCTCAATCTCGTTAAGAATTAAACAATGCAACTTTAAGCCACGAGTTATGATTTCACACCTAGTAAATTATCAAAATTTTAAAGTTTCACAAATCCAGTGTTGGCAGTAAGAGTTGGCAACCAAAATAACCATAAACTCTAGTGGGAGTGAAAATTGGTACAACTTTGGAAAACAATTCATCATTGTACAGTAAAGTCATAAATGGGAACATACTTTGCACAATCCAGTCTTTCCTTATTACATACTCTGAGCCTTGAGAGGAAGCCAGCTGATGCCACAATGTTTTTTAAAACTATGGCTGCTATAGGAACTCACCACCACATCCACAGGATACACCAAGGTAGAAGTGTCAGAGCCAAAGCGACTCCATCTTGAATGGGGCCTGGGTAAAACAAAGCTGAGACCTACTTCCCAGACAGTTAAGGCATTCTAAGTCACAGGATAACACTGGAGGTCCGCACAAGACACAGGTCATAAAAGTCTTGCTGGTTAAACAGGTTGCAGTAAAGAAGCTGGCCAAAACCCACCAAAATCAAGATAGCAAGGAGAGTGACCTTTGGTAGCTCTCACTGCTCATTATATGCTAATTATATGCATTAGCACGCTAAGAGACACTCCCACCAGGGCCATGGCAATTTACAAATGCCATGGTAAGGTTCAGAAGTTACCCTGTATGGTTTAAAAAGCGAGGAAGCCCTCAGCTCCGGGAAACTGCCACCTTTTTCCCAGAAAACTCGTGAATAAACCACCCCTTGTTTAGCATATCATCAAGAAATAACTACAAGTATCCTTATTCCAACAGCCCAAGCTGCTGCTCTGCCAGTGAAGTACCCATTCTTTTGTGTCTTTACCTTCTTAATAAACTTGCTTTGGCTTTGCACTGTGGACGCCCACGGATTTTTCCTGCCTGAGATTTAAGAACCCTCTCTTGGAGTCTAGACTGGGACCCCTTTCTGGTAACAGAAGCACCGCTTCACGATCATGCAGGTCAGTACTTACCAAGTACTAAAAAGTCTATAGCCACACTATTTATAATTTTTAAAATGAATGAGGTCAATTAACATTTAATTTAAATGTTAAAAAGAAAGTATGCCGGGCGCGGTGGCTCACTCCTGTAATCCCTGCACTCTGGGAGGCCGAGGCGGGCGGATCATGAGGTCAGGAGATCGAGACTATCCTGCCTAACACGGTGAAACCCCGTCTCTACTAAAAAATACAAAAAATTAGCCGGGCGTAGTGGCAGGCGCCAGTAGTCCCAGCTACTCGGGAGGCTGAGGCAGGAGAATGGCGTGAACCCGGGAGGCGGAGCTTGCAGTGAGCCGAGATCGTGCCACTGCACTCCAGCGCTCCAGCCTGGGCGACAGAGCAAGACTCCGTCTCAAAAAAAAAAAAAAAAAAAAGAAAGAAAGTAAACAAGCCAAATATACACAAACAGTAGACGGCTCTGGCTTGCATACAGAGAGGTCCATTGCCCTTGTGGGTGGGCCGGGCAAGGTCAGGGCCTAAGAAGCACTTCTGGGGAGAGGGGGCGACAGGCTCTGATGGCTGCAGGAGGAGTGACTCCTCCCAGGATGAGGGTCTCCATCCTCCCAGTGCTCACTCAAGTTCAGTATTTCCAAGTCCTCCCAGGGGACGTGACGCACGTCAGAACGGCTGTCATTAGTGTCACATATACGTGTCTGCATGCATTTCCAGGAAATGTCCTTGGCCGGAGAACTACAGTTGTGACAGTCGGGTCACAGGACCTTTTGTGAGCTATCGTCTTGGGCAAATGAGTGCCAAAAACACAAAAAGACCTCAAAAGGTGGACAGCACAGCAGCAGGGTTTGGGATGAGAGAAGCCCCTTTGCTAGCACCGGCGAGCACTTGCGCAGTACCAGCAAGTGCTGCCTACGTCCCGGAGGGAAACGTTTGTGTGAGCAAATGAATGACCCGGAAGACCTTAGGGCGGCTGCAGAGTTTTCTGGAAAGTGTAATTTCTTGGTCCGGGCGCCACTGGGTGGCCCTCGGTTCCGAGGTGTATCATTCACCACAGGACTGTGTGCCCCAGAACACTTCGCGCGTGGTTCTAACTAGCCGGCACTGAGACGACAGCCCCAGGCAGTTTAGTTTCTTACCAAGCCAAGACCGGTTTGCCCGCAGCTGACCAGGTCCGCGCCGCCGCAGAGACTCTTGGGAAGTGTGGTCTTCCGGTGCTTGCGGTTCGCTGCACTCGGCACTTTTGTCCCGCACGCGGAGGATTCTAGAAAATGTGGCTTGGCCTTAGGCGGTGCACTGGGTCAGTCTCGCGATAGCCTCAGGCCTGGCGGGGACTCCCAGGCTGAGGAACGATTCTGGGCAGTGTTGTTCCCGGAGGTCGGCGGCCGTTGCCCGCTCACCAGCTACGCGGTGCGTCCTGTCCGCAGAGATGCGGGCTCGGGGCGCCTGCGGGGACGGTGAGGCCCCGTTGAGGACTCCGGCCAGTGCGGGTCCCGGGGGTGGCGGTGGGGCTCAGGCCCTGGGTATGCCTCGTGGTGTGACCCTGGCCGGAGCCTTGGCTTTTCCTGGCCTTCGTGTCGTGCTGTGTAAACGCGAGGTGATGACGGCATCGACCTCTTGGCGCTGTTGTGAGAGCGAAGTGGGCGCCTGAGCAGACGCCAGCCACAGTTGTCTTTGGGTTATGTCGTCATGAAGTTGGTGCTTTGCAGTTGTGTAACCTTGAACAAATGGGTTCAGTATCTTGGAATTTTCAGTTTCGTCATCGTTTAAAAAGAGATCTGGAATAATGTGAATGCCCACCGTGCATTGGTCAAGATTGAACGAGCTGATAAAGTTACTACTGTTATTTTATGAGTCTTTTATGTGCAGAATAATTGATTTTCCTCCCAGGTGGCACCTGGTAAACGGTTAGCCCTTGTGGAGAAACACCCAGTTAGTTCCCAGGGAGAGATTGGGGCCCCGGAGAGTGATTACCAGTGTACCTTTCCATTAAGGTGTGTCACAGGTGCCGCAACATAAGCCTGATTTTTCATAACTGCTTTTTCCTGCCCTTCTGTGCCCTCAGGACACTGCCCAGCTCTAAGATAGCCTGGAAAGAGGACTCTGTTGGCTATTGGAAATTGCAGAGTAATGTCTCAAGTAAGTCGATGTGTCCCCAAATCTTCCTGAAACAACTTTTATCAGTTTGCTTTGCTTCTCCTGCCTGTTCCAACCAAATCAAGTCCATTTAAGGGACTGGATCTATGGTTCCTTTCACTATAAGAAGGATGGAGCCCACCGGAGAGCTCCAAGGTATTGTCCTTCTCACCCAGTGGTCCTCTTTTCTACAGTTTTCTGCTAGAAGATGTTCTAATCTTGCCAACATTTTTAAACTGTAATTCACGATGCAAGTTTGGAATGTAAGGTTATTTGCTTTATGGTTGTCGTACCATGTGGTCTCAAGTCAAGAGATGTTTGCAGTCATCCTTGATTCTTCCCTTTCACTCATTGCTCATATTCAGGTCCTCTAGTTGGATATAAACAATACACTGTATACAGAATCTGACCATTCATTACCCTATCACCTCCACCACCACTACCACCCCAGTCCAAACACCTGGATTATTGTGGTAGCCTCCTAGCTGGATTCCTTGCATCTGCCCTTAACCCTCATCAGTCTGTTCTCAGTACAGCAGTCACCGTGATCCTATCCTTACATAAATTTCTGTCATTCCTTAACTTAAAATTTTTCAATGTCTCTAACTCAGAGTCACTTCTGCAATAATCTCTTTGCACAATTAGGCCATTACCTCTCTGATCCCACCTTCCTTCTCTGCCTCCTCATTCCTGTGAGCTCCAGCCACTGTCACCAGTTGCTGTGCCATCCACGTGGAATATTCTTCCCCGACATATGCACAAGCTTGCATTCTTACCTTCTTCATGTGTTTGTTCCATGGTTACTTTCACAGAAGAGCTTCCCTGAACGCCTATTTGCAATTGCAGTCACCTTCCCTCGCCTAGCACTTCCACTCCTCCATCACTGCTTTGTTGTTTTCCACGGCACGTGTCACTCACTCACTGATGTACTTATGTTCATTTTATGCATGTGCTCATTGTCTGTTCCTGGTGGGCGGAAAGTTTTTTCTTTTTTGTTGTCTGTTATAGCTTCAGTACCCAGAGTGATACCTGGCACCAGATAGATGCTTAGTAAATAATTGTGGAGTGAATAAGATGAGTAATGAAGAACTGGTGGGGCAGAATCATGGCATGGAAGGTGAAGCTTGCGTAGGAGGGGATGTGAGTAGCAGATGTACATGTTGAGTGAAGTATATTTTCTTGGAAAAATTAGATAATTAGAATTGAAAAACTGGCATATTGATACATATCTGTTGTCCCAGCTACTCAGGAGGCTGATGAGGTGGGAAGATTGCTTGAGCTCAGGGGTGTGAGGCTGCAGTGAGCTATGATTATGTCACTGTACTCCAGTCTAGCAACACAGCAAGACCCTGTCTCTTAAAAAAAAAAAAAAAGGATAAAGTGAACTAATGCCAAACCATTCATTGGTTCATCTTCTAAATGCTTATGAAGTACCTGTTAGGAAAAGTTGTACATGGATTTTGGTGTGCACTGACACACAGAACTTCATGATCTAGTGTAGTATTGTATAAGAGAACTTTCTGCAGTGGTGGAAGTGCTCTGCATGTGTACTGGTCAGTACAGTAGCCACCAGCCCTGTATGACTGTTGAGTAATTGAACTGTAGCTTAAGCAACTGAGGAACTGAATTTTAAATTTTATTTATTTTATTTTTACATTTTAATTAATTTAAATGTAGGTACCCAAATTGACTCGTGGCTCCTGTATTGAGGATTGCAGCACTGTAGAAAAGAAAGCATAAGCAATTTAAATAAGTGCTAGTACTCTTTAACTCTCGGAGCTGACAAATTACCACAGTAGATCAGTCTGTTTCACAAATCAAAGACAGTAATAATGCTGTATTAAATGGATGTATTTTTTGCACATATTATAATTTGACTAGCCAATAAGCTATTATTGAATATTTAAGCTTCTAAAGTTTTACTATTTTAAATAATACTCTCGCCTGTAGAGAAATAAAACTCTCACCTCTAGAGAAAGCCCCACTGGGGACAGTTACAAATATGACACATTTAGAAGTACCTTTCATTCAAAGTCTACTCTTTCTGAACCACAAAAAAATTCTGCTGAAGGGAATTCACACAAATATGATATATTAAATGAAATGAGTACTACTGAGAGGAATTTCTAAGCATATCTGTGAGCATTTCCTTAGAATATTTTCTTTGAAATGTACCCTTTTATTTTTTTCCCCTTAGTTTCAGGTCCTAGTTAAGGACTGTCTGTGGCAGGGGTGCCCAACCCTTTGGGCACCAGGGATCAGTTTCATGGAAGACAGTTTTTCCACAGGAGTGGGAGGTGGTGGTTTGGGCGTAAGCTGTTCCACCTCAGATCCTCAGACATTAGTCAGATTCTCATAAGGAGCGTGCAGCCTCAATCCCTTGCATGCGCAGTTCACGGTAGGGATTGTGCTCCTATGACTTCTCATAGTTTTGGAGCCTGGGAAGTCCAAGATCAAGGAAGGTGTCTGGCAAGGGCTGTGTTGTTGTGTCCTTCTATGGTGGATGGGCAAAGAGAAGAGAGAGAGGTAAAAGGGGCCTCGGACTAATTTTTTAAATAAGGAACCCACTCCCACGATGATGACATTAATCCACTGATGAGGACAGAGCCCTCAAGGCCTAATCGTCTCCTAAAGATCTCACCTCTCAATACTGTTTGAACAGCGATTAAGTTCAATACATGCTTTTTGGGAGACACAATCAAACCGTAAATTTCTGTAGAATATTTCAAACCAGCAACTCTCACCTCTAGAGAAAGCCCCACTGGGGACAGTTACAAATATGACACATTTAGAAGCACCTTTCATTCAAAGTCTACTCTTTCTGAACCACAAAAAAATTCTGCTGAAGGGAATTCACACAAATACGATATATTAAAGAAGAATTTACCAAAATGTATATTAATGTCTATCAGTCTTTAATATAAAGATCTTTTTTCTGAACCCATTTTTTGTGAGCCTTAGTGGATCATCCTGAGTATCTTGTTTGAGAGACAATCGCTTTAGCCTCATTTTTTAATTACTTACCTAGTACTTAAACTATAAAAGATATAACCAAATACTTGACTGTATGCTGTCTAATGTTAAATGTTGATTTTTAAAAATTCATGTAATTCTATAACTTTTAACAAAAAATTCTACTGAAGCAAAGCTCTCATATTTGTCTCTCACCCTTATTGTATAATAATCCTAAGCACATAACTGTCCCCCTTATTATGTAAGAATTCCATCTACATAACTGTCCTATTATTACTTAACTAAGATCACATTCCCAATTTTTGTCACAACTCCTGAATCTTGTTCCATTTCTTCCACAAGCAGGCTAATTTTACCCCTTCATCAGTGACAGAAGAGGTCTGGGCTATGGCTGAGCCTAAATATATTTGCTATTTCAGGTGACATTTAGTGATGTGGCTATAGACTTCTCTCCTGAAGAGTGGGGATGACTCCATTCTGCTCAGAGGGACTTATACAAGGATGTGATGGTCCAGAATTACAAGAACCTGGTGTCTGTAAGTAAGGATATTACCCCATCCACTCCAATAGGGGCTCTTTTGCCACTCTGAATTGCTGAAGAGCCTCCTAAGTAAATGGCTGAATTTCCGTACCATGTTCCCAAGGAAATGTGCAGCTCTGTTGTGCCCTCCCTGAAGCTTATCTTTCCATTTCAGTGAATACCCTTTATCCCTTCTTGTGGTCCCTCTTGTGATGGCCTCTCATAATAGAGGACCACAGCTTAAACAATTCTATATTCTTCCTGTAAGCAGGTCTTTCCGTAACTAAGCCATATGTGATCACATTGTTGGAGGATGGGAGAGAGCCCTGGATGGTGGAGAAAAAACTGTCAAAAGGTATGATTCCAGGTGAGTCATGGTGAACGAGACTAAGGAAGATTTTGTTAAAGATGTTTATAGTGAGTGTGGAGGCATTTTAGGAATACTATCTCCAAATATCTCAAATATAAATGAAAAATATAAAACGAAATATTTAGCTTAGATTTTCAAAATAATTGTTTCTCTATCCCAAATTATTATCTGTGTCACTCATATCACCTAATCAAGTTTAGAGGTTTTTGCCATCATAATAATTCAAATTGTTACTCTATTCATGACAAAGTAAGGCAAATTATTCTTTCTTAAATCTACATAAGGAAAAACATACTGATACTTTTAGCTAAGAAAAGCTGTCAATTAGAGGGAAAATCACTTTTCTAAAGCTGAGCTTTGTAGATGAAATATGAACATATTAGAGGAAGTAAAGAACATATAAAATATGTTCCTAGGAATAATATTTTCTAATGTCTAATAAGTGATATGATTCACAGTTTCTTCATAACCTCAGAAGGCCTAAATGTTTGTCAGCCATAAAGAGCACTTAGATTATTTTGTTTTTACTGCAGCTGTTTAATGTAGTAGTATCAATTCTGTATTTTAAGTGTGTTAATCTGGCAGCAAATTGAGATTAATGGAAGGTTGGAGGAAAAGGCTATGAGACAAAATGCAGTCTTTCACATGTGAATATGGGCACAAAGAGATGACTTGGAATCCAGAATGCCTTCCACATTTTATTTCTGATAGTTTCATTTTTTTCACATACTGTTTTATCTATTATGTATATTTTACCCATTTCTGTTATCACTCCTTCTGTGAACTTTGTATTCTCTGCTTCATTTGAGCATTGTTCAGAAATCATTGAAATATTTGAGTTGTCTGAACTATGTGTTTTCTGGGGACTTCATTTCTTGTCCATTTCTCCTAATTCCACCATAGAAGTGTCTTTTCAAGAAGTGAAAAAAAGAAAAAGCAGTGCTGTGCTTTCTTGATGTATTTCAGATTGGGAATCAAGATGGGAAAACAAGGAATTATCAACAAAGAAGGATATTTATGAGGAAGATTCACTCCAAACAGTAACAGTAGAAAATGTTTTAAAACAAAATTACGAATTTTCAAATTCTAATAAGAATTTGCAATATATAGAGAAGTTGGAAGCATGAAATTTACGTAGAACATTTCAGACCAGCAACTCTCACCTCTAGAGAAGGCCCCACTGGGGACAGTTATAAATATGACACATTTAGAAACACCTTTCATTCAAAGTCTACTCTTTCTGAACCACAAAAAAATTTTGCTGAAGGGAATTCACACAAATATGATATATTAAAGAAGAATTTACCCAAAAAGTCAGTTATAAAAAATGAGAGACTCAGTGGTGGAAAGAAACTTTTGAATTCTAATGAAAGTGGAGCAGCCTTTAACCAGAGCAAATCTCCTCACCAGACTTGTAATAGAGAGAAAACCTATACATGCAGTGAATGTGGGAAAGCCTTTGGCAAACAGTCAATCCTCAATCGCCACTGGAAAATTCATACAGGAGAGAAGGCCTATGAATGTCGTGAATGTGGGAGGACTTTTAGCCGTGGCTCATCCCTTAAACGACATCAGATAAATCATAGTGGAGAGAAACCTTACAAATGCATTGAATGTGGGAAGGCCTTTAGCCATGGCTCATCACTTACTAACCATCAGAGCACTCACACTGGAGAGAAACCATATGAATGTATGAACTGTGGAAAGTCTTTTAGTCGTGTGTCCCTTCTTGTTCAACATCTAAAAATTCATATGCAAGAAAAAACGCTATGAGTAAAAAAAAAAAAAAGAAAAAAAAAACCACTATGAGTGTCGTATACATGGAAAGGCCTTCATTCATAGGTCATCTCTCATTCACCATCAGAAAAGCCTTATGAATATAGAGAATGTGGGAAAGCTTTTTGCTGTAGCTCACACCTTACTCAACATCAAATAATTCACACTATGGAGAAACAATATGAATGCAATAAATACCTGAAAGTCTTTAGTAGCCTGTCATTTCTTGTTCAACAGAGTATTCATACTGAAGAAAATCCCTTTGAAGTTTAGAAATGCAGGAAATCCTTCAGCCAGCTTGAATCACTGAATATGCATTTGAGAAATCACATTAGATTGAAACCCTACGAATGCAGTATATGTGGGAAAGCCTTCAGTCATAGGTCATCCCTGCTTCAACATCACAGAATTCATACTGGAGAGAAAACTTACAAATGTATTAAATGTGGGAAGACCTTCAGCTGTAGTTCAAACCTTACTGTACATCAGAGAATTCACATTGGAGAAAAGCCATATAAATGTAATGAGTGTGGGAAAGCTTTTAGCAAAGGCTGAAATCTTACTGCCCATCAAAGTACATAATGGAGAGAAACCCAGTAGTGTGGTAAGTGTGGAAAAGCCTCTAGACCATATGAATCACTGTACATGTGAGAAACCTTACACAAGAGAATGTGTATGAAGCAGTGTTTAGCATGGTAAACTTCGTTCATAGATCCTCATTTAACATCAGAAAAATTTATACTAGGGAAAAGTCTTATAAATGTAGGGAATATGGGAAGACTTTCAGCAATGATGTAGACGTTTTTATTTATCAGAGTTTTTACTGTAGAGAAATCACATGAAGACCATAAATGTGGGAAAGCCTTTGTCAGTATTAATCCCTTAATTGACATAAGTATACTCATACTAGGATAAAACCCTGTACATGTAGCAAATATGGGAAAGACTATAGGCAATAAGAATCTCCAACAAACTCCTACAGGAGAGACACTGTATGAATGTAGAAAATTTAAAAATTGAGGGAGGACTTCAGTTCCAAGTGCATCACTTATTTTACAAAGAACTCAAACTGGAGAGAAATCTCATTTAAGAGATGTAGCAAAGTGTTCACTAGGAGTGTTTATCTTGCTACCCCACCAGAAGATTAATGGTAGAACAACCTGAAAGATTTAGGAATCACGTGTAAATCTTTGCAGTGATGCTATTTGTAAACAGGATTCTACAGGAGAGCAAATAAACATAATTACGCATTTCTTAGAGCAGTAGCTTGTAGTTTTAAGTTCTACTTAGAAATTATTTTTAACTAGTGTGCATGTGAAGATATTTAGTCACCCAAAGGAGCCAGTAAATGTTATAATGTTAAAAATTAAAGCTGCAAAAGAAATATAATGGTGTGAATAAAGGTTTTGGTATCTAATAAAATCATTTTGTATATCATGAACTCTTTCTCTGTGACTATTACTGGCAAAAAACCTTCACTAAGATTAGCCTTAGTATAGCCTTTAGTGGGAGACAAGCAAACCTAGAGAAAAATGCCTGCTCTTTATACTAAGAATAGCAGTATTTTGGTGAGGATTATTCAGAGTCCATTTCCGTGAGCTTAATACATTTCAAGAAAATGTACTGAGCATCACTCATGTATATTACACAGCGATGGGATATAGGAATCTGGTCATTCTGAGCTTTAGTGGTATGTCAGAATCGTTAGGAGGGCTTGTTAAAGCACAGATTGCTAAGTCTCAATTCTAGTTTCTGTATGAGTTGATTTGAATTTGCATTTTTCACACGTTCTTAGGTGACACTAACACTGTTTTGTCCAGAAAGCACATTTTGATAACCATTGTAATAATTAACAAATGTGGTCTTTTTCTCACAGAGACATTATCTGACAAGAGAAATGGATAGCAAATAAACTTGAAATAATCGTTTACAAGTGCTATGAGAACATAACCAAGAAACAACATACTATAAGAGATCGGAGCAGGCTTAGTGAGATGTGATTTTTTGAAATGAATCCTAAATGATGAACACTAATTATGTAATGAGTACTACTCATGTAGCTGTGTGCATCCCTGCACGTGCCTGTGCGTGTGTGTATGTGGTGTGCTGCGTGTTATTCTAGGTAAAGCAGTCGAGTTCTATCATGCTTGCTGCAGCTGGATTCCATGTTCCCATGTCTAGTTTCAGATTCTGTGACTTTGAGGTAGCACTGTTGGCAGCATCATTGGTTTCAGCAACTGTCATTTCTCTATCTCTGGGTCATCATTATGGGAGTTTACCTTGAAATCACTAGTCCAGAAGTGTCCTCATTGCTTTTACAGCCCACCTACCAATTTCAAAAGCACTAATTTACTGCAATATATGTCTTGAAATAGTTAAGAGAGTTTTTGTTCTCTGCACTGAACCTTGACAGATAATTATGGTTTGTAAGGAGGGAGGATGGCTTCAAATATTCTAAGTTCTAGATAAGAAATGGAACAGTCTCACTGGCCCTGTGATTAGAATCCTATCTTGTGATTAAAAAGGTAATACAGATCAATTTGATTTGGAGTGTATGGACACTGATGCAAGGGAAGGGCTGTGATATGGATTATGCTTCAGATTTTGTACACTATGGCAGGTGAGAATCATAAGATATGTTATTATTTTAAAAAGGAACATTATGTTACACATACAAGAATTCTGGTGTGAAATGAGTGATAAGGTTTCTGACTGTCAACAAAATGTATCTCTTCTGATACATGTACTACCTTAACTGAAAGCTAAAAGCATAGAGGCATATTCCAATAGCACTTTGGAATAGAGACAGTAGGTTTGGAATGGGGTGGTAAATTTTTACTATTCTGCAGGGATTTTATCTTTCATTTGATTTAATTTTAATAATGAAATTCATATTGAAATTCTATGAAACATTGCGAGATCTTAGATTTAAGGAAGGGCCAGGTGCAATGGGACATATCTGTAATCCCAGAGCTTTGGGAGGCTGGGGCAGGAGGATTGCTTGAAGCCAGGAGTTCGAGACCAGCCTGGGCAACATAGCAAGATTCAGTCTCTAAAAATATATATATTTTTAATTACCCAGGGGTAGGCATACGCCTGCAGTCCTAGCTATTCAGAAGGCTGAGTGGGGAGGGATTGCTTGAGTACAGGAGTTTAAGGTCACAGTGAGCCATCATCCCACCACTGCTTTCCAGCCTGGCAGCAGAACAACACTCTGATTCCAAAGTAAATATAATTAAGGAAGTATGACGTAGTATCAAACAGTTGTAATTATGGATAGTCTACCACATATATACTTATGGGATAATGACAGTAGCTTTCTTTTCTCTCATTCTCTGTCCTTCCTCTGCTCTCCCAAGGAACTGGTACCACAAAGATGAAGTAGTCCTATAATGCCCAGATTTTGTTTCCACTACGTATAGTTTTATGCCACCATGTCATTTTGTTATGAGAGGATTCGTCGAAATTCCTGTGCTTTGTCATTTAAAAAGCATGAGCATACACGTGATAATGCTTTACATTTCTCGATTTAAAGTGCCTTCACAATAACAGAATTAGGAAAAAGAAGGCCTTTTTTTTTTTTTTTTTTTTTTTGAGACGGAGTTTCACTCTTGTTGCCCAAGCTGGAGTGCAATGGCACGATCTCGGCTCACTGCAACCTCTGCCTCTCAGGTTCAAGCAATTCTCCTGCCTCAGCTTCCCGAGTAATTGGGATTACAGGCATGTGCCACCACACCCAGCTAATTTTTTGTATTTTTAGTAGAGACAGGGTTTCACCATGTTGGCCAGGCTGGTCTCAAACTCCTCACCTCAGGTGATCTGCCCGCTTCGGCCTCCCAAAGTGCTAGAATTACAGGCGTGAGCCACCACACCCAGCCAGAAGGCCATATTTTTAAAGAAGCTTTTAAGAGCAGTAAGAGACCATTACTTTGTTATGATAGAAGATTGGGCTGATGTCATAATGATGTTATGATGTCACTGACATCATATTTTTCCTCATTCATACCTATTAACCATTTCTTGAGCATCCACTGGAGTGCACTGGCGCGATCTTGGCTCACTGCAAGCTCCGCCTGCCGGGTTCACGCCATTCCACATGTCTTCTCTTGATTTGCGAGGCCATCAGCAACTCCTGCGATTGCCTCAGTTCCTGGTACCAAATTTAAATGGACTTTTGATGCTTTGAAAATTTGTTCTTGTAATTTGGAAATGTCTAAAGTGAGATTATCTTCTCTTCCCTGTAGATGGCGTCTAACCATGTTCCAGTGATGTTCAGACTCATTATAAACTCGGGGTGTAATACAAAAATCTGACGTATTCCAGTCACACTGTAACTGGAAATGATGTTCTAAGCTCATAAGCCTATCTCCCATCCAAATGACAGTTTGTCTAAGATCATTAATTTGATTTGCCAATTTTTGATCAATACCAGATTGTGAATTCCACAATCTTGTAGAATTCTTTTGCCAATCGTTAACAAAGTTTACCGTCTGAACAGAAGAGTGCAATGCAACTCCTGCCACAGCGGCCATAGCTGTGACTGCAATTAATCCCATAATCACTGCAATTAAAGTAAAAATGAATCTTTTGGAGCTATTTAAAATGACTTTTAATACCTCAGTCAAAATATGGACAGACAGCGAGGCCTCCTACGGTCAGTCCATGGACCCAGGGATCCACACGTCTTCTCTTGCTCTCACTAGCAGAATACGGTGCTGCCAATTAAAAGTCAAATCAATGCAAGTAAACAATCTGCAATAGTCACAGGTTATAGTTTGGGAGTCTGGTTTAATAACTATATTTCCTACAACTAGCATGTAAGAGGGCTTTACACAACTTTGTAAAGGAACTGTAAGACTGGAATTTAGGTCAATAGTATAAAATGGCTTACGATCTCTTGTTTCTATAGTTCAATTTCCAGACCAAATTCTAATGCGGTATGAGGCTACAGTAAGCCTCCATAATTCTGGATGTTCAGGACCAGAAACAGGACTTATTATTTTTGGTCTTGGAGTAGAGATTCCTTTTTCTCCCCATTCCTAAAGGTAGAAAGACTGTAATTTTTTGTGCTTACGTTTATCTAAACTTTTTGTTAAGTCACTATCAACAGCTGGACTCACTTGTGCACTGGGACACGGTTGAGTTTGTCCTGTGCAATTGTGGTGGAATTGACCTCAAGGTGCTCAATCTATAATAGTTCTGAATTCATTGTTTTGTAATATCACCGCACTATCGGCCACACATTCTTCCCAAACTACAACTTCTGTGTCTTTTGATCCTTTGGGAACTTCCTTGGGGCAAGGTTTCCCTTTAGGCCTAAATTTTAATGATCTTTGATAAGAAAAGTCCTGTAAATAATTTACCTGTGGCCCGAGTGACATTCCACTTATCATGTGATAAGTAAATCTACTGCTGGTATTGACAGTAGGTACTTCTACCAACCAATTTTGGATTGCCGGAATCAAACATCCTGGTGCTCTCCCTAGGCAAGTAGGAGGATAATAATACCCAGTGGAAATATTTATCATCATTCCTTCTTCCTCAGGTTTGGCAGGGCAATGATCATCTGTGGGGCCAGGTACCCATGCACTATTATTAACATATATTTCAATAGGATTATCCATCCATGTGACTGCCCGAATTAAGGGCAGGAAAGGCACATAGGCCCAGTAGGTATAATTAGCTGCAGCTGCTCCTGCAGGCATGGAGAGACTTACCACCATTGATACAATCATCAAAGCTGCAAGCAGCATGTTCTTTGGAGTTTGTGTCACCTTTGTGTTCTCTAGGCTTTTTTCAGCTAACTGTGTCAGCTTCTTTAACTGTGCCCAAGTTGGCGGTTCTGCCTTCTTGGTGGATGGCAACTTCATCTGTTCTTCTGACATCACCATTTTGTTCATCTTGTGAGTCGATGCTGCTCGATTGCAGTGCTTCCGTCTCTGTGCAGGCGCTTTTCTTTGCATCTCTGATGGGTTCATTGTAGAACTTCAAATGTTTAGTGGGTATCCAAACAGGAAGCTGATTTTCTCCTGGTGAAACACAAGTAAAACCTCTCCCCCACGTTACCACCTTCCCTATTTCCCATGTCTTATTTTTGTTGTCTTTCCACCAAATCAGTTTTCCTTCATGTGGGCTGTTCTTTTTACTAGTAAGATGTTGTTCTGCAGAAGTAGTAATCTGATTTCTATAAACGTTTAAAAACTTTTAAGTATAGAGTGCTAGATTAAGTTGCATCTGAGGAGTGGTACACTCCTTACTGTCTCCCCCTTCTTTTTGTTTAACTAACTGAGTTTTGAGTGTTCTATTAGTCCTTTTAACTATGGCCTGTCCTTGGGAATTATAGGGAATTCTTGTTGTATGCATAATTTTCCACTGATTTAAGAATTTTTGGATAACTTTACTACAGTATCCTGGTCCATCGTCAGTTTTAATTTCTTCTGAAACTCCATTACAGCAAAACAAGATAATAAATGTTTTTTAACATGGGAAGTACTTTTCCACACAATTTTATTATTGGTAATCTTGTCTGACCAATTAATGTAGCTATTTGATCCAAGTACAATGTAAAAGTCTTAATTGTACTGTGAGGAAGGAATGACCACTCCACAAGATCAGTATTTTGAACAACGATGCCTGTTGGAGAATGTACAGTAGCAAAAATCAAAAGTTGGAGTGGGGCTAAGGGATCTATTATATTTATTTGAGTGACTGAATTTTTTCTTCTACTAATTTAATTTCTTTAGTTGCCTCTGGGGTTAATATTCTTTTACTATTTAAGTCTGAATCTCCTTTTAAGATGGACATGGCATAAGTAGGAATGCCTAGAGTTGGCCGAATCCAATTAATATCTCCTAGCAGTTTTTGAAAGTCATTTAATGTTTTTATTATGTCTTTTCTTATTTCTATTTTTTGTGGCTTAATTTTTCTATTTTCTATCTGCATCCTTAAATAATGAAAAGGAGCAGAGGTCTGAATCTTATTAGATGCTATTGCCAGTCCTGCATTGGCAACCTCTGCTTGGAGAAATATGTAATGGTCAATTAATTTGTCTCTCATTTCTGCAGCACATAAAATATAATCAATATAATGAATGATATAACAGTATGAAAATTTGTCTTTAACTGGTTGAAGAGCTTGACCTAGGAAAGTCTGACAAATAGTTGGGACTATTAAGCATTCCTTGAAGTAACACTTTCCACTGAAACCTAGTGGCTGGTTCTTTATTATTTACGGCTGGTATAGTAAAGGCAAATTTTTCACAATCCTGCTCCGTCAGAGGAATGGTAAAAAAGCAATCCTTCAGATAAATTATAATTAAAGGACAGTCTTTTGGGATCATGGCCGGAGAGGGCAACCTGGGTTGGAGAGGTCCTAGGGGTTGAATTATGGCATTCACAGCCCTTAAATCTGTTAACATACGCCATCTGCTGGATTTTTTCTGAATTACAAACACAGGAGAATTTCAAGGTGAGAATGAAGGCTCGATATGTCCTTTTTCTAATTGTTCCTTTGCTAATAAATGCAAAACCTCCAGTTTTTGTTTTGGTAGCAGCCACTGATTTAAATATACTGGTTTTTCTGTTTTCTAAGTTAATGGAATGGTTTTAGGAGGCTCTACAGTGGCCACCCCTAAAAAGGATACCTTGTTCCTTTTCTTTCTTGATTTTCCTCAGTCTCAATTGGGACTTTAATGCCATTTTCATTTTTTCCTAGTCCTTTTCCTGGTATATGTCCTATTTTAGTCATGATTTTTTGACTCATGGGGGCTGTATAATGGAGCAGGCATAGAGATTTCTGCACCTCATTATTGTAATAAATCTCGACCTTACAGATTAACAGGACTTGAAATAATCATTGGTTGAACAGTACTTCCTTGATTATCTGGCCTTAAACAATGTAAAATCATAGCACTTTGATACACCTCTGAGGCAGTGCCTATGCCGACAAGTCCTGTAACAGCCTTTTGTTTAGGCCAATTTTTGGCCACTGATTTTTTTTTTTTTTTTTTTTTTTTTTTGAGACGGAGTCTCACTCTGTCGCCCAGGCTGGAGTGCAGTGGCCGGATCTCAGCTCACTGCAAGCTCCGCCTCCCGGGTTCACGCCATTCTCCTGCCTCAGCCTCCCGAGTAGCTGGGACTACAGGCGCCCGCCACCTCGCCCGGCTAGTTTTTTGTATTTTTTTTAGTAGAGACGGGGTTTCACCGTGTTAGCCAGGATGGTCTCCATCTCCTGACCTCGTGATCCGCCCGTCTCGGCCTCCCAAAGTGCTGGGATTACAGGCTTGAGCCACCGCGCCCGGCCTTGGCCACTGATTTAAAGCAGTGATAGAGACATCTGCTCCAGTGTCTACTAACCTTTCAAATTGTTTTCCTTGAATAATGGCCTTATACACAGGTCTGCTCTCTGAGAACTGACTTGCCTAATATGTAGCCTTTCCTGCTGGATCAGTGCTTCCAAACCTTTCTGTTCTTTTTATTTCACTGTTTCCAACCTTAATATAAGGCAGGAGTAATAATTGAGCAATCCTGTCTCCTGGACTGGCCCTCCAAGGAATTGAGGAGCTAATAACCAATTGAATTTTGCCTTTGTAGTCTGAATCAACCACACCAGTATGAATTTGAACTCTTTTTAGAATTAGACTCGATCTTCCTAAGATTAGTCCTACAGTCCCCTCAGGCAATGGGCCATATATCCCTGTGGGGAATTTTTTGTGGGGGCTCCTCTGGAAGCAGAGAGACTGCTTGTATAGTACATACATCTACTGCTGCACTGCCGCTTGTGGCGGGTGACAATTGCTGTATTGTGGTAACTGGCTCATTCCTTGAGGCACTTGTGACAGTGGGGGTTGTTGTCCTTGAAAACCTTGAGGAACAAAGGGCTGAACTGGGAATGCCTCGGTTTGTTGTAGGGCCTGAGGCTGGCCCCTCTTCTCATTTCCTGACAATGGTTGCCCATTTTTATCAAATTTAGAATGACCTTGATTAGCCCAATGTTTTCCTTTTTTACATCTTGGACATAGGTCAGGTGGTTCTTTATCTGTTATTGTAATAGCTTGAATAGTTATATTTTGTTTATTTGAGGCTGGGCAATTCCCTTTTAGATGACCAATTTGTCCACAATTATAACATTTTCCTCTAAATGTTCTAACTTGTCCTCCTAAAGCAACTCCTGTGATTGCTTGAGCCATAAGCATGGCTTTATGCATGGCTCCTCCAATTCAATTCCATCACAGGCTTTTACGTAGTCTGAGATTACATCTGACCCTGCCAGGACCTTACCTTTTAATGGCTTAATGACTGATTGACACTCAGTATTGGCGTTTTTATATGCCATCAACTCCACTATGACCTTACTGGCATTCTTATCGGCAATTGACTTTTGAGCAGCATCTTGGAGCCTTGCCACAAAATCAGGGTAGGGCTCTTTAGAGCCTTGTCTTATTGTATTGAATGAGGGGCAGGCAGTTCCTGTGCCCTGGATTTTTTCCCCAGGCTCTAAGGCAGATAGCTCTAACTTGCTCAATTGCCTCATTTTGCATTATTGTTTGTTGATTAGTAGTGCTCCAATTTTGACCTGTTCCTAATAGTTGATCTGCATCTATGTTATCTGGAGGATTCGCAGCCCTATTTTTTCAGGCCTGTTCTTGGGCCCCATCAGTCCACCAAGTCTTAACTTGTAAAAATTGAGAGGGTGAGAGTGATGATTTGGCCAGAATCTCCTAATCATAAGGAATGAGTCTATGTCCATGAGCAATGGAATCTAATAATGTTCTCATATAAGGGGAGTTGGGTCCATACTGTTTTACTCCCTCTTTCATATATTTTAGCATTTTTATAGAAGAGGACTCATATCTGGCCTCAGCTAGGGGAGGTGCTCCCTCTGGGGCCTCTTCTCCAGGTGGTATCAGCTCTAATATTACTGGGAATTGCCACACCTCAATATCTCCTTGTTTCCTTGCCTTATCAATAATTTTATGTAATGTACTACCTTGTCCACTAGGTGGTGGTATACAATTAAGTCTCATAGTGGGCGGCTGAGGATATAGAGCCCAGCCTTATGGTGCTGGAAACATTCCTGGCTGTCCATACTGATTTTCTGGGGGCGGCTGATACTGAAGTTTGGCTGGTGGCCAGTACTGATAGGCTACTGGCGATTGGCTCTTATTTTCTACTGGCTGATATTGTGGATACCGTATTTGGATTGGCATTGCCATGACAGAGACTCTATCTTTTTCTATTTGATTTTTTTGGGGGGGTTTGTACTTGTCTAACCTGCATTTGAGGTTGTAATGTTTCAGGCATCTTAGCTGCTGGAAGAGGAGTTGGCCATTGTGGTTTAGACTCTGATGGCCCTGCTAATTCTGGACCTTTTTCTTCTAATTTTAATGTTTCAGGATATATTACCTCCTGTAATTGATTATGGTCAACATTTTGCGTTGACTGAGCCATTACTGGCTCTGCTACATATTTACAATGTGAACTTTCCATTCCTTTCTGGGATTCTATCCCTGCCTCTTCTTCATAATCTATTACACAGCTTTCAGGGACATCAGACTGAAATGCTATCTTCTCCTGTTTGAAACAGTTCTAAAGCTACTTTAATAATGACCCAATCATTCCATACTGTAAGTGAGATGATTTTACCCTCCCTATTTGCTTGTTTTAATTCTTTGCCCAATTTTTTCCCAATCTTTTAGATCTAAAGTTCCCTGTTCTAGAAACCATGGGCAGAACTGTTCTACTGTTTGAAATAGCGTAATTAGATTTTTTGTAGAGACTCTACCTCCCCCTCTTTTTAAAAGGATTTTAATAGAGCTCATATAAGAGGCATATTTACTTTTAGTCTGTCCCATTGTTACCCTAAGTTCTTCTGAGTGCACAAGCTTACTGCAAGGCTGACCGTAGGCATACTTGGGAATATCTCGTCAACTTGTCCTCAATGACCACGCTCAAGCGTACCTTCACCTTAGAGAAAAGCCCCACATTGGGCGCCAGATGAAGGGGTGGCCTGCCCCTCCACACCTGTGGATGTTTCTCATCAGGTGGGATGAGAGACATGAGAAAAGAAAGAGACACAGAGACAAAGTATAGAGAAAGAAAAGTGGGCCCAGGGGACTGGCACTCAGCATATGGAGGACCCACGCCAGCACTGGTTACTGAGTTCCCTCAGTATTTATTGATCATTATCTCTACCATCTTGGAGAGGGGGATGTGGCAGAACAATAGGGTAATAGTGGGGAGAGGGTCAGCAGGAAAACATGTGAACAAAGATCTCTGTGTCACAAATAAGTTTAAGGAAAGGTGCTGTGCCTTGATGTGCACATATACAAACATCTTGGTGCATTAAAGAGCAGTATTGCTGCTAGCATGTCTCACCTCCAGCCCTAAGGCAGTTTTCTTCTATCTCAGTAAATAGAACATATGAGTGGTTTTCTCCTATCTCAGTAAATAGAACATACAACTGGGTTTTACACTGGGACATTCCATTGCCCAGGGACAAGCAGGAGACAGATGCCTTCCTCTTATCTCAAGTGCAAAGAGACCTTCCTCTTTCACTAATCCTCCTCAGCACAGACCCTTTACAGGTGTCGGACTCGGGGATGGTCAGGTCTTTCCCTTCCCATGAGGCCATATCTCAGGCTATCACATGGAGAGAAACCTTGTGATACCTGGCTTTCCTAGGCAGAGGTCCCTGCGGCTTTCCACAGTGTATTGTGTCCCTGGGTACTTGAGATTAGAGAATGGTGATGACTTTTAACAAGCATACTGCCTTCAAGCACTTTTTTAACAAAGCACATCCTGCATAGCCCTAAATCCATTAAACCTTGAGTCAACACAGCACATGTTTCTGTGAGCACAGGGTTGGGGCTAGGATTACAGATTAACAGCATCTCAAGGCAGAAGAATTTATCTTAGTACAGAACAAAATGGAGTCTCTTATGTCTACTTCTTTCTACATAGACACAGTAACAGTCTGATCTCTCTTTTCCCCACAGAATGGAGGGTACTAAGAAGTTATAGTTCATACTACCCCACCACATACCACTGATTTCCAGAAAGAGGAATTTTCTCTTGTCTAGGACCCTGGACTGAGAGTGACCCTAACAACAGGAAGAGAAGGCCTGCAGAACCCCAGGATGCCACGATCCTCCATGTCAGTGTGCCACAGCCGTGTGGTTGAGAGTCCAATAATATGAGACTGGGGATACTTAACACACTTGTGCTAGAAGGGAGATGACTGTATAAGTAGTTCAGACTCAGCTGAACTCTTTCCCTACAAAGGTGGCTAGATGGGTCCCATCCTTCTTACTGGCCTTCTTAGCTTGGTCCCAAAGAGTCACCTGCTCCTCCTGGGTGGTGTGAGCAGACAGGACATGTGACAAATGAAAGTACACCCTAGCAGTGCCAAAAGTCCAACCCAAGACAATGCAGGCTGCAGGGAACACTCCTGTCCTAGGCTGTCATTTGGGCCTATGAAGCACATCCTTCTGGGTAATGTAGCTCTTCATATTCTCTGAGGCAGTGGTGAATTAGCACCCAGAAAGGTACTAGGAAGGAGCATCAAAAGACGCTTATGATCACATCTTAAAGGTGAGTATCCAGTTTTTCATATTTTACTGTCTGCAACAGATCACATAAATGTTTAGAGATATATTATTTCAGATGCTATGAAAGTCTACAAAACCAAATATGTAGCATGTGATGTCAGGGAAAATGACCAAGTAGGAAGTGTCATGAATCTGTCACTGTACCTGAACAACTATTCTGGCAGCTCTCTGAAGTGACTATTTTGGAACTTCAGAGTTTATTTGAATGCTTGTAATTTCCAGCTTGTCTAATAAATTACAATTGTGTTGATTGCAACCATCAGAGTGGTGTTGGCTACCCATTCCTCACTCCCAGCTCCTTGAAGCAGCTTTGGGGATGGGAATGTGATTCTGGTGCAGATTTCTGCAGCCAGGGAGGGCAATAAATACTTTATCCCACAGATACTGAGGTTCTGTGTTCTGACTGTGGACTAGTGCTTCTGATCTTGTGGGCTTGTAGGCTAGTCATCGTTGTTTCAACCCACCAGATGAAGTGACTTTCAGGAGATTTTAAAGACTTGCAACTATTTTTTTTATTATTCAAAATCAACTACATATATGCAAGAATTCAGAAATCCACCTCACATGCCCAAGGAAAGATACAAGCACTGCAAAGACCTTATTCAGCTTTTACTTTAGGCTGATCTCTGGCACATAGTTATCTCATAATAATACAAACAAAGGCAAAAATGCAGCAAATCCAGGGGAAGTGGGGAAATATGATTTCCAGAGATATCACCTTGTAATATTCAAATGTCCAGTCTTCAACAACAACAAAAACCTGAAGGCATGCCAAAAAACAGAAAAGTATGACCCAATTAAAGGAACAAAATGAATTGACAGAAAACATACTTGAGGCAGCCCAGATGTCAGACTCACTATAAAAAGACAACAGTCTTAAAGGTGCTTTAAAAGTGAAATAAATACATGAACAAAGGAAAAAGATGTATGAGCAAACTGAGGATAGAAATAATGAGATGAAACTTTTTATAAGAACGAAAAAATCTGGATCAAAAATTACGTAACAGAAATAAAGAATATTATTACAGTAGAGGGATTCAAAAGATAAGCAATTAGAAGAGCGATTCAGCAAACTTAAAAATACAAAAAATATAATTTATCAACATAAAAAAGAGTGAACAGAGCTTAATGGTACTGTAGCACAACATCAATTTGGGAATCCTTGAAGGAGAAAAGAGAGAAAGGGGAGGAGAAAATATTTGAAGACATAATGGCTGAAAAATCTCCAAATTTGATGAAAGACATGAATTTGCAAATCCAGCAAGCAGAATGAACTCTTAAGTAGGAGAATTGCAAAGAGACCCACAGTGAGATACAAAATCAAATGTTAAAAGCCAAAGACAGATAATCTTGAAAATAGCAAAAGAGAAGCAACTCCTATCATACAAGGGATCCTCAAGACTATCAACCAGGGTCTCATCAGAAATCTTGGAAGTCAGAAGGAAGCTGGTCAATAAACATAAAGTGCTGAAGAAAAAAAGCTGTCAATAGAGAGTTTATATTCAGCAAAATGCTCTTGAAAAATTAGGGAGAAATTAACATATTCCCAGATAAACAAAAGCTGAGGGAGTTGATTATCACTAGACCTGCCCTGAAAAAAAATGCTAAAGGAAGTCTATCAGGTTGAAATTAAAAGAAGCCAGACTGTAACTCAAAGCCATATAGAGAAGTAAAGATCTCTAGTAAAGGTAAATACATGGTAAACTATAAAATGTAATACTATGATAATTTTGGTTTGTAACTCCACTTTTTAAATCTTCTACAGGGTTGAAAAGACAAATGCATAAAAACAGCTAACCTGTTATTGGGAACACAATGTATAAAGATCTAATCTGTGACATCAATAATGGGAAGTGGGGGGTGGACTTGCAGAGTCAGAAGGACTGGTCTCTACCTCACCTAATTCAGATCTCAGGCAGCAAGAAGCATCAAGTACTACTTGGGAGAGCTGCAAGGACACTAAGACCTGTAGACACATGGAGTAAAATAATACAGGTGGAGATATGTATACACTGTCTAAGTCCCCAAGACAACCCAGGGTGAGATTCTTTGGAAAAATAAGACATTTAAAAGCAGCTGTGTATACAGAGGGATTGAAAAAAAACCACACACAGACCCAGCCAAGATGTATGCTCAGAAAATACCCGAGAACCTTAAGCTTTTTCCTCATACTGATCCCAAGGCACAGAACATTCCCAGCTAATTATTAAAGGACTTTCCTGAAACAGACCCAGTATGCAAAGACTGAGAGATGTGGCTGTTTTTTTTCAAATGCCCAATTTTCACTTAAACAATCACAAGGCAATCAAAGAAACAGAAAAAAACATGGTCCATTCGAAGGAAGAATACAAAGTGGCAGAAATTATCTCTGAAGACAGGCATTGGGTTTACTGGACAAAGATAACTGTGTTAAATATGCTCAGATATTAAAGTAACTGTTAAATAGGGTCAGATACATAAAGGAAACACAAAGAACTAAACGATATCAAGGAAATGATTTAAAACAAAATGAGAATATCTACAAAAAGATATAGATACTATAGAAAGGAACCAAATAGATATTGTGAAGCTGAAAAATATATTAATCTATTAGTCAATATGAAAAAATAAGTAGAGGAGTTCAACAGCAGACTTCAGCAGCCAACTTGAAGATAAGACATTTTTTGGCCGGGTGCGGTGGCTCAAGCCTGTAATCCCAGCACTTTGGGAGGCCGAGGCGGGCGGATCACAAGGTCAGGAGATCGAGACCACAGTGAAACCCCGTCTCTACTAAAAAATACAAAAAATTAGCCGGGCGCGGTGGCGGGCGCCTGTAGTCCCAGCTACTCAGGAGGCTGAGGCAGGAGAATGGCGGGAACCCGGGAGGCGGAGCTTGCAGTGAGCCGAGATCGCGCCACTGCACTCCAGCCTGGGCAACAGCGTGAGACTCCGTCTCAAAAAAAAAAAAAAAAAAAAAGAAGATAAGACATTTTAAATGATCAGATCTCAGCAATAGAAAGTAAAAAGAATGAAGAATAGTGAATAAAACCTAAGGAACTTATGGGAAACCATCAGTGGACCAATATATGTATTATGGGAGTCCCAGGAAAAGAGAGAGAGAAGGTAGTAGAATTACTTTAAGAAATGTTGACTGAAAACTTCCCAAATTTGAGGAAACACATAATGCATATATTCGATACATTCAGTGAACTCCAGTAAGATAAACCCACTGAAACACATAATAGTGAAATGCCGAATGACAGAGAGACTCTTGAAAGCAGTAAAAGAAAAGTAACACATCACCTGTAAAGGATCCTCAATAAGATCATCAAGTCATTTCTCAGCAGAAACCCTGCACTCCAGAAGGTAGTGGTATGATATATTTGAAGTGATGTAAGGAAAAAACTGTTAAAACCAAAGGGCAACATAGCCTAATGATGTCATCCAGAAAAGGCCAGGTCCTAGCGTACAAAGCGAGCTGTGAAAAGAAGACAACTAGCTCTGTTGAAATAAATAGAAATCACCACTACATCCCCCAGTTCATAATGAGCTAGTATCCTGACACCAAAATCCAACCACTCAAAGACATAGACAAAATGTTCCATGCAAGATACTGGCAAAGTGAATGAAATTATATATAAAGAATACTATATGCTCCAGCCTGGCCAACATGGTGAAACCCCATCTCTACTAAAAATACAAAAATTAGCCAGGTATGGTGGTGGGCGCCTGTAATCCCAGCTACTCTGGAGGCTGAGGCAGGAGAATCACTTGAACCCGGGAGGCAGAGGTTGCAGTAAGCTGCGACCACGCCATTGCACTCCAAACTGGGCGACAGAGCAAGACTCCACCTCAAAAAAAAAAAAAAAAAAAAAGAGAAAAGAATACTATACACTGATTGGAGAATTTAAACCAGAAATGCAAGGTAGGTTTCAAATTAGAAAATCATTTGATGCCCAGCACTTTGGGAGGCCGAGGTGGGCGGATCAGGAAGTCAGGAGATCCAGACCATCCTGGCTAACACTGTGAAACCCCGTCTCTACTAAAAATACAAAAAAATTAACCAGGCCCACGTGGTGGCAGGCGCCTGTAGTCCCAGCTACTCGGGAGACTGAGGCAGAAGAATGGCGTGAACCCGGCAGGCGGAGCTTGCAGTGAGCCGAGATCGCGCCACTGCACTCTAGCCTGGGAGACAGAGCGAGACTCCGTCTCAAAAAAAAAAAAAAAAAAAAGAAAGAAAGAAAATCATTTGATGTAATTTAACACATTCACAGAACTGAGGGAAAATTTGCATGCACATTTCATTAAATGCAAGTGAGATGTGTTATAAAATTCATCCTTTCTGGATTTAAAAAACTATTTTACACAGGGGGCAGTGGCTCATACCTATAATCCCAGCACTTTGGGAGGCTCGGTGGGCAGATCACTTGAGCCAGAAGTTTGAGACTACGTTGGGCAACATGGAGAAACCCTGTCTCTACAAAAATTACAAAAGTTAACCAGGTGTGGTGGCACCTACCTGTAGTCTCAGCTACTCGGGAGGCTAAGGTGGGAGGATCATTTAAGCCCTGGAGGTTGAGGCTGCAGTGAGCCAAGACCGCACCACTGCTCTCTAGCCCAGGTGGCAAAGCAAGACCCTGTCTCAAAAAAATTTTTTTAATTCTCTAAAAAATAGAAATAGAATAATATATCTTTAATCTAACAAAGACCATCTACCAAAAAATCTTACATTAAACTTTCTATTTAATGGTGAAATATCAAAAGCTATCCTTTTGAATCTGGATGAAGGGTATCCAGAAATACTTGTAAAATGTTGCATGACTTTCTTATAAGCCTAAAATTATATGAAATTTAAAAATTTATATAAAATACAATGCTATTAACAGAAAAAAAAAATTCCTCTTGAGTTTAGAATAAACAAAAATGCCTTCCTTCACCATTGCTATCCAAGATTGTGCTAGAGATTCCACAAATGCAATAAAGCAAGGCCAGTAAAATATATGAAGACTGATGAGGAAGAAACAAATATGCATTCGATATATTTCTATAAATAGTCTTTGTGAATCTACAGAGACTAAAGAGTTTTTGAACGCTAAATACAAAACAATATGAAATAGTTAAAATGTTCCATATGGCAGCACAAACATTTATAAACTTACACTTTAAAAGAATGTAACATTTACAGTGGCATTAAAAATAAAAGATGCCTTGGAATAAATCAGTTACTACATGTATAAGAGCACCACAGAAGTATATATGTAAAAAGTTAATGAGAGAAAATAGGGAAGACCAAAATAAATGGCAACATATACCAGTGTTATGGAGAGGAATACTCAGTATTATCAAAACTTCAATTCTCTCCAAGTTGAATTCAAAAAGCTGTTTCTAAACTTATATGGGAATGCAGAGGGCCAAAACCAGAAAGACACTCTAGGAACAAGGCCAAAGCAGAAGGACTCCCTCTGCCAGAGTCAAGAACTAAAGCTTTAGTGTGTACTCAACACAGTGCCACATTGGCCTAGAGACAGACAAACAGACCAACGACATGAAGTAGAGAACTCAGAAGCAAACCTATGTCCCTCTAAGGGGCACTTGTTTTTTGACAAAGGTGACATTGAGAAAAATGGAATAAGGGCCATCTTCTCCTAAACCAAGCTTGTCCAACCTGCAGCCCGCAGCCCCATGCAGCCCAGGACAGCTTTGAATGTGGCCCAACACAAATTTGTAAATGTTCTTAAAACATTATGATTTTTTTTTTGAGTTTTGTTTTGTTTTGTTTTGTTTTTGCTCATCAGCTATTGTTAGAGTTAGTGTATTTTATGTGTGACCCAAAACATTTCTTCTTCCAGTGTGGCCCACAGAAGCTAAAGATTACACAACCCTGTCCTAAACAGTACTGGGACAGCAGGGAATCTATATAATTAAAAAGTAAGGGGACTGTTACCCACACCTCACACAAAAGACCATTCCTTGTGGATTAGAGACTTCAATGGACAAGGCAAAATAGTAAAGACTTTACAAGTATTTATGTAAAAGAATATCCTTATGACCATGAGATAAGAATCATTTTTTCCAAAGGAATAAAACCATATTAAGAAATAAAAATAAGAAAAATAAGAATTGTTTTTAAGCAAAACACACAGACAACACTAAGCATAAAGGAAGCATTGATAAATTTAATTACAGTAAACTTTAAACTTCTGCTCATTAAAAATCATTAAGAGAATACAAAGCTGATCCACTGGGGAAAACATTTTCCACAAATAACCAAACAAGGGCTCTTATGAAGAAAATACAAAGAACAGCACGTTGGGAGGCCGAGGTGGGCGGATCACCTGAACTCAGAAGTTCAGGACCAGCCTGGACAACATAGCAAAACCCAGTCATTACTAAAAATAGAAAAGTCAGCCAGCGTGGTGGCCCACACCTGTAGTAGAAACTTCTCAGGAGGCTGAAACAGGAGGATCGCTTGAGCCCAAGAGACTGAGGCTACAGTGAACCGAGATCATGCAACTGTGTGCCAGCCTGGGCGGCAGAGAGAAACCCTGTCTCAAAAAAAAAAACCACAAAGAACTCCTACAAATCAACCAGAGATGGAAAAAAGAAAAGAACATGCAATATATAAATGGGAAAAAAGCCTTCTACTCACACTTCACTAAATGACCAATAAACACATAAAGAGGCCTCAACCTCATTACACCAGAAAATGCAAATGGGAACCCAATGAGATGCCCCTGGCACCTGCCTACCAGATGGTTCACTCAACACTGATGATACAAGAGTGTGGTGGTCTAGAGCGGCAGGAAATACTACAGTGTGGCTGGGGGTATGCGTTGTATAACTGCTTTAAAGGTTTCCTGTTTCCGGCGGGGCGCGGTGGCTCAAGCTTGTAATCCCAGCACTTTGGGAGGCTGAGACGGGCGGATCACAAGGTCAGGAGATCGAGACCATCCTGGCTAACACGGTGAAACCCCGTCTCTACTAAAGAAAAATACAAAAAATTAGCCTGTAGTCCCAGCTACTTGGTAGGCTGAGGCAGGAGAATGGCGTGAACCCAGGAGGCGGAGCTTGCAGTGAGCTGAGATCCGGCCACTGCACTCCAGCCTGGGTGACAGAGTGAGACTCTGCCTCAGAAAAAAAAAAAAAAAAAAAAGGTTTCCTGTTTCCTAGAATAGTCAAGAATATGAATGTCTTATCACCTAAAATTCCACACGTGGGCACAAACCCTAACAAATGTGAATTTAAAAGCCCCCTGTAGTGTTGTTTATGATAATAGAATCAGTTCACAATCGTAGATTTTTAAAACATAAAGACAGCAACGTGGATTGGTATCAACAACAATGTTGAACAAAACAGGAAGATACAGGCCGGACACGGTGGCTTATGCCCGTAATTCCAGCACTTTGAGAGGCCAAGGCGGGTGGATCACGAGGTCAGGAGATCAAGACCATCCTGGCTAACACAGTGAAACCCCATCTCTACTAAAAAACACAAAAAATTAGCCAGGCGTGGTGGCAGATACCTGTAGTCCCAGCTACTTGGGAGGCTGAGGCAAGAAAATGGCATGAACCTGGGAGGTGGAGCTTGCAGTGAGCCGAGATTGCACCACTGCACTCCAGCCTGGGCAACACAGCGAGACTTTGTCTCAAAAAAAAAAAAAGAAAAGAAAAGAAAAAGAAAAGCAAAGAAAGATACAGTCAGGCACAGTGGCTCATGCCTGTAATCCCAGCACTTTGGGAGGCCGAGGCGGGTGGATCACCTTAGGTCTGGAGTTCCAGACCAGGCTGGCCAACATGGTGAAACCCCATCTGTGCTAAAAATACAAAAATTAGCTGGTCATGGGGACGGGCGCCTATAATACCAGCTACACTGGGAGACTGAGGCAGAAGCCTCGCCTCACCTCACCCTACTCCTCCACCGTGGGTCTCTCTGCTATGGGACCACGCCCCACTGAGCAGGCTGTTGACCTCCAGCCCCTATCCAAAAAGTCTCATTGCCCAAAACCCTGCCCAGAACCCTAAGGTGAAGCCACAGTTGAGGGAGCCCCTCCCCCAGTGTCAACCTGGCTCCCACCTCCCAGTGCGGGGGAAAAGCAAAGCGGGTGAGCTGGGAGGAGTGCAGGCTTTGGGGACAGGCCATTCTCCAAGTGCCAGCCTGGCTGCAGGGCCAACGGTGACTGGCAGGGAACCACAGGGCTCAGTAAGCAGAGGCCACACAGGCCCCAAGGCCAGATTGCCGTGGGAGCCAGTGTGGCTAGGCCAGCAGGGGGCCTGGCTGAGGTGCCCAGAAATCCCATCAGCACCACTGGGTCCCCTGGAAGATGCTCAAGTTCCCACTGGGAATTACAGGCAGGGGATTAGAGTCAGACCTCACCTTGGACAGCAGCCCCAGCCCTGTCCTCAGCCCCAGGGACACTAGGGCACCCAGCTGTCACAAGGAAGTGGGTGGCTCAAGGCCAGGAACCTGTGCTTTGGCTGAGGGACGCGGCTCAGGTCAGTTTGCTCCATGATTTCCCGGAGCCTACATACATGACTCCCTGGACCCTGGGCTGCACTCTGCTGCAGCCCAGTGCACCGCACGCTGCTCTGCTGTGCCAGGTTGTGTTGTGTCGAGTTGTGCTGTGTCATGTGCTGCGTCACTGTTCCTGCAAACTCCCTGTCCGGGAGCTCTAGGGTCCTGGCCTCTAAGAAACCCCAGCCCCGAGTCAGCCTCAGGCAAGGTCTGCATCTCTGCGGCCTCCACTTCCCTGGCTCAGCCTTGAAGCTCCCGCTGACCCCTCTGCCACTCACCTACCACCCATCACCCCCACTTAGAGACCAGGAAGCAGCAAGGGCCATCTCCCCCTTCTCTCCACCCTTTCTCTCCTCCCTCCATCCTCCAGGACACACAACTCCAACAGAAACCAGAAATCTTGCAAATGCCCCAACATACCCTCTGACCCCAGGACACCTCTCCAGGTGTTTGACACAAGGGACACCCTCACACCGGCCCCATCGTGTGCCCTGGTGGCCCCGAGGCTGCAGCACAGGATGCCTGTCTGGCTCTGGACCTGCCCAGGGCTCTGCCCTCTGCCGCCACTCACAGGACAAACCCAAATAATTGCTGTCCTCCCTCTGAAATGGTGGCCATGGGGGTGCAGGGAAGGCCTCGAGTCCTTCCTGTGCCCAGCCCCCTCACCCCCACACTCTGGCTGGCTGCATCTGCTGTCCGGACCCCTTGATCACAAGGAAGCCCAGACCACAGTGATGATAAGGGAGGCCTTTCCTAAGCCTAGAAATGGTCTAAACCTTCATGGAACTGCTGGTCCCAGTGCCAGCCAGAGTCCCAGGTGAGGCTGAGGTGGCTCAAAGTGGTGCACAGGAGATGTCTGATATCAACCCTCCCCTGGAGGTAGATGATGTCTCCAGCCTGGTGACTTCCCTGGCCTCCAGCTATCACCACCCCCAGTGTCCCTAAGGCTGAAGGTGCAAGCTTGCCCTGGCCCTAGAATAGAAAGTGCACAATCTGGTCATGTCATGCAGGTGAGGATACCTGTGTGCCAGGTAACCTCAGGCGGGCATGGTGGTGCTTGTGGGACAGTCTTGTAACCTGCAGTATGGTTGGTGGGATGGATGCTTGTGACACAGGCAGGAACTACCCCTCATGGTAGTTGAGGAACCACGCGTGTATTGGGTGGGGTTGATGGGAGTCACAGGTGTGGCTGGGCACAGGCAGGTGAGTGACAGCTACACAAACCCCACCACTGAGCATGTCCCTCCTAGGGCAAAGCAGATTAGAGCCACAGGCCCAGCCTCCTGGCCCTCTCTGCCCTCAGAGGAGCCCCCTCCCTCTAGAGAGCCCCCAGCTGGCACCACCTGCAGCTGTGCGGGTGGGAGGGGGACACAGTGCTATAGGTCCGGAGACGGAAGGAAGATGGAGGGAGGGTGGCCCTCTGCTCCCAGGCCCTCTGCTCCCTGACCCTGCTGCTCAGCCCCTGCAGCCCTCCCGGAGCCCACCCTTTCAGCTGCAGTCTCCCAGGCTCTGTCCCCAGGACGAAGCTCACTCCGCCAGTGCTTCTCCACTGTAGCCGGCTTTTCCCCTTGGGGAGAGTCCTCAGATGGTGTAAAGTGGGGAAGGGTTCCCTGGCCCTGCCCCGCAGGCCTCCCCCATCTCTCCGTCTCTATCAGACACAGAGGCAGAGACAGAGGCAGCCACACACCCAGTCCCAGCCACAATCACACCCTCATATTCATATAATCACAGATCCCCACCCTACACAGTCACACACCCCAACTACAGGTGCCACCCACACACCCCACACGCTCCCGCCAGCACATTCCACTCACACACACACAATCCCATTCTCACACACGTGCACACAAACCTTTTGCTGCACACACAACATGACAGGCCACAGAGCAGGATGAGAGTCTCAGAGCACATGGACACCCGCACCGCACAGGGACCCCCCAGGACCGGACCGCGCCCAGCCACGGGTCCCCGCCTGCACTGCAGCTGCCTGGATCCTGCACCACAGGACGGGCTGGGGGCGGTCCTGAAATCATCTGCATGCCAGGGCTCGCTCTCTCTCACAAGTGAAGTTGTTTCCACAGGCAGGTGCACGATACACACAACACGTAAGGCATTCTTGAGTTAGAGGAGATTTCCATGTATTCATTTTATCAAAGTACAATTTCTGCGGTCCTAATGATGCCAATGGCCAATGCCAGACTCAAGGTTGAGTCTGACCCTGACCTGCCTCTTGGCCTTCCCATTAGAGCCAGGAGAAAGGCAGCACGCCCAGCACTTCCACCACTGTCTCCTTAGCACGGGGGTGGAGTTTCTGGACAAGAAATCAGAGCCAGAAAAACAAGTGAGGCTTCTGAAGACCCTAATCCATAAAGCTCTACTGAGAGATGTAAAATAAAACTTCAGTGAATGGAGGAAATGCACCGGACCCTCAAAGCCAGGACTCAATATTAAAGGGTGTCAGTTCCAAATTAATACAGAATTTGAAAGCACTTCGAATCAGAATTCTAACAAGTTTTTTTTTCTTTCATAATTTGAAATAAAAGTTCTTCATCAAGAATGTGTAAGAATATTCAATCCCAAACTAGTGAACTGGAAGAAGGACATTCACAGGCAAATCACAAAAGGGAAGCCCATGGCCAATGCATGCAAAAGATGCTCATTCTCACAGCTCATCAAATGCGCACATTCAAATTATTTTCATCAAATTCATACAGACTTTGTTTTCTTACTGGCATTATCTAGGATTGGTAAGGATGCGGGAAACAGTATTTTCCTATGATGGATGGGAACACTGCTTGGCACAGATATTCTAGTAGGCAAGGTGGCCATGTGCATCCAAAGGCAGGAACACTTGGCCTGCCATTTTCACGTTCAGGTCTTGATCCTTGGTAAATAATGAAAGCCAGGCCCAAACACTTAGCTACATTTTTTTTTTTTTTTGGAGAGACGGGGTCTAATATGATTTGGCTCTGTGTCCCCACTGAAATCTCATCTTGAATTGTTCTCCCATAATCCCCACGTGTTGTGGGAGGGACCTAATGGGAAATATTCTGAATCATGGGGGCAGCTTCCCTCATATTGTTCTCATGGTAGTGAATATGTCTCACGAGATCTCATGGTTTTATTGAGGGTTTCCACTTCTGCACCTGTCATTTTCTCTTGCACCTCTCATTTTCTTTTGCCTCAGGCCATGATTCTGAGGCCTCCTAGCCATGTGGAACTGCAAGTTCCATTAAACCTCTTTTTCTTCCCAGTCACAGGTATGCCTTTATCAGCAGCATGAAAACAAACTAATACAGTAAATCAGTACAGAGAGTGGGGTGTTGCTGAAAACACACCCGAAAATGTGGAAGCAACTTTGGAACTGGGTAACAGGCAGAGGTTGGAAGAGTTTGGAGGGCTCAGAAGATACGAAAATGTGGGAAAGTTTGGAACCTCCTAGAAATTTGTTTAATATTTGACAAAAAATGCTGATAGTGATATGAATACTAAGGTCCAGGCTGAGGTGGTCTCAGATGGAGATGAGGAACTTGTTGGGAACTGGAGCAAAGGTGACTCTTGTTATGTTTAAGCAAAGACAGTGGTGGCATTTTGCCCCTGCCCTAGAGATTTGTGGAACTTTGAACTTGAGAGAGATGATTTAGACTATCTGGTGAAAGAAATTTCTAAGCAGAAAAGCATTCAAGAGGTGAGTTGGGTGCTGCTAAAAACATTCCATTTTAAAAGGGAAACAGAGCACAAAAAAATGGAAAATTTGCAGCCTGACAATGCAGTAGAAAAGAAACACCTATTTTTTGAGGAGAAATTCAAGTTGGCTGCAGAAATTTGCATAAGTAACAATGAGGGGAATGTTAAACCCCAAGACAATGGGGAAAATGTCTCCAGGGCATGTCATTGGTCTTCCCATCACAGACCCAGAAGCCTAGGAGGAAAAAATGGTTTTGTGGGCTGGACCCAAGGTCCCCATGCTGTGTGCAGCCTAGGGACTTGGTGCCTTGTGTCCCAACCACTCCAGTCATTGCTAAAAGGGGCCAAGGTACAGCTCAGCCCATGGTTTCAGAGGATGGAAGCCCCAAACCTTGGCAGCCTCTATGTGGTGTTGAGCCTGCAGGTGCACAGAAGTCAAGAACTGAGGTTTGGGGACCTCCACCTAGATTTCAGATGTATGGAAATGCCTGGATGCCCAGGCAAAAGTTTGCTGCAGGGGAGGGGCCCTCATGGAGAACCTCTGCTAGGGCAGTGCAGAAGGGAAATGTGGGGTCAGAGCCCCAACACTGTGTCCCTCCTGGGGCACTGCCAAGTGGAGCTGTGAGAGGAAGGCCACCATCCTCCAGACACCAGAATGGTAGATCCACTGGCAGCTTGTACCAGGTGCCTGGAAAACGGGCACTCAATGCCAGCCTGTGAAAGCAGCCAGGAGGGGAGCTATACCCTACAAAGCCACAGGGGCGGAGCTGCCTAAGACTATGGGAACCCACCTTGTGCATCACCATGACCTGGATATGAGACATGGAATCAAAGGAAATCATTTTGGAGCTTCAAAATTTGACTGACCCGCTGGATTTTGGACTTGCATGGGTCCTGTAACCCCTTTGTTTTGGCCAATTTCTCCCATTTGGAATAGCTGTATTTACCCAATACCTGTACCCCCATTGTATTTACGAAGTAACTAGCTTGCTTTTGCTTGTACAGGCTCATAGGCGGAAGGGACTTGCTTTGTCTCAGATTAGACTTTAGACTGTGGACTTTTGGGTTAATGCTGAAATGAGTTAAGAATTTGGGGGACTGTTGGGAAGGCATGATTGGTTTTGAAATGTGAGGACATGAGATTTGAAGGGGCCAGGGGCAGAATGATATGATTTGGCTCCATGTCCCCACCCAAATCTCATCTTGAACTGTACTCCCTTAATTCCCACGTTTAGCGGGAGGGACCCAGTGGGAGATAATTTGTATCATGGGGGTGGTTTCTCCCATACTGTTCTCATGGTAGTGAATAAGTCTCACGAGATCTGATGGTTTTATCAGATCGTTTCTGCTTTTGCATCTCTGTCATTTTTCTCTTGCTGCCACCACGAAAGTGCCTTTTGCCTCCCACCATGATTCTGAGGCCTCCCCAGCCATGTGGAACTGTAAATCCAATTAAACCTCTTTTTCTTCCCAGTCTTGGGTATGTCTGTATCAGCAGCGTGAAAACAGGCTAACACAGGGTCTCGCCGTTACCCAGGCTGGAGTGCACTGGCACAGTCATAGCTCACTGCAGCCTGGAATCCTGGCCTCAAGCGCTCCTCCTGCCTCTGCCTGCCAGGTAGCTGGGACCACAGGCAGGAGCCAACCGCACCCAGCTCTAACTGCCACATTATTTGTCACCACATGATTTATAAAGCCAGGTCCAGTAGAAAAACAGATGATGTTTTACAAGAAATAAACCACTTAAATTTCCTAAATGTACCACAATGAACATATGTTGCGTTGTAGAAGAAATTTTTCACGTGGGACTGATACTTATATTTTTGAAAAGAGGGCAAGGTCCTTGCACAGAAAATGTTTATACACCACCTTGGCAGAGCGGATTTTACTGGAGGCGTCTCTCTAGATAACATCTCAATACGGATGGGGTGATGGGTGTGTCCCGGGGCCATGAGTAGCCTCCTGCAGCTCAGCGCTTCGGGCTCCTAGGAACCACCAGTCCCAGATGGCAGGGGGAGAGGCCTGGCAGGAGGGGAGGGACACAGCTGCTCCTGCATCCCTGGCTCAGCTGCTCCATACAGGGCAAGGAAGCAGCTATGGGGTTGGAGTCGGCCATCCTGGCCTCATCTCCAGGGTCCTGGCCACATAAAGTCAACACAAAGGTAACCCCAAATAAAAACATGTCCATGCAAAGGAACACAGGTCAACACACCTTTAAAAATAAAACCATAGAGGTTGCTGCTTACATAGGGTGGACTGGAACCTTCACCATGTCCCCTCCTTCTGGTGACCAAACCAAACCAAGGCTAAGGGAGTACTAAAACTTCCCACCTCACAGGCCGGGTGCAGCGGCTCACACCTACAATCCTAGCACTTTGGGAGGCTGAGGCAGGCAGATCACTTAAGGTCAGGAGTTAGAGACCAGCCTGGCCAACACGATGAAACCCCATCTCCACTAAAAATATAAAAAATTAGCTGGGCGTGATAGCGCGTGCCTGTAATCCCAGCTACTCGGGAGGCTGAGGCCAGAGAGTCACTTGAACCCGGGAGGCCAAGGCTGTAGTGAGCTGAGATTCTGCCACTGAACCCCAGCCTGGGTGACAAAGCAAGACTCCATCTCAGAAAAAAAAAAAAAAAAAAAAGTCCCACCTCACACTAACAAAGAGAATGAGGAGGGATCCTTAGAGGACCTGAGATTTCAACCACATGGAGCAGGAGGAAGATGCTGTGACTGAAACGGAGCTTGGTGGGTCTCAGGGGAAGGTGCTCCAAGGTGGAGTCAGGACGGGGAAACCTATTTGCTCCTCAATCCCCTACAGAGGCTGGGAATCAGGCTCTGCTCCAGGGGATGTGTAGGACCAGGACGGGAGGCTGAGGCCATAGGATGGATTAAAATCTGTGCATCTCTTATCATCTTCAGCAGGGAGCTCGGGCTTCCTCTGTGACATAACCCAACAGCATCTGCCATCACCACCACCAGGAACAATAGCATCCGCCTAGTCCAAGTCTATAATGCAGCGGCTCACTCTCTACCCCACCCCCCAAGCAAAAGCCCATCTGCTGACAGGCACTGTCCCAGACACCAGGGCTCCCCTCCAGGTCTCCAGCTCCCTGGTGATAAGACTGACAGACAAAACTAATGGAATCTGGTACCTAGAAGAGGATGAGAAGGATCCCCATGAACCCTAGAGAAGACAAGGGGATGTGACCGGGCAGACCCTCAGGAGGCACAAGACACAGATTCAACTGGCATCCAAAGGGGACAGCCAGCAATTTTTATTTATTATTATTTTTTTTTAGTTTATGTTTGTTTGTGATTGTAACATTTTCTTTTGGACATCAAACACTGCACCCAAATATGAGCCATTCATCTTAAGACAACTGCTTTTGTCCTAAGAATCCTGTTCTGATGTTTACAATTAACTCTGGACAACGTAAAACTTATTAGTGGCACTGCTGTCTAATAATCAAATATTTCATTATAGGCCAAATGCAATTATTAAACGAAAAGAGCAAATTTCCCCCCCCCCCCCTTTCTTACCTTCAAACCAAACCAAAAAGGTAGTTTTCACATGGAAAGAGCACCTACTTCAGGGAGACTGAATTTTTAACCAGTTATATTTTTATTTAATTTAATTAATTAATTTATTTATTTATTTTTGAGATAGTGTCTAGCTCTGTTACCCAGGCTGGAGTGCAGTGGCGTGATCTCGGCTCACTGCAACCTCCGCCTCCCCGGTTCAAGCGATTCTCATGCCTCAGCCTCCCCAGTAGCTGGGACTACAGGTGCCCACCACCACACCTGGCTAGTTTTTATATTTTTAGTAGAGATGGGGTTTCACCATGTTGGCCAGGCTGGTCTGGAACTCCTGGCCACGGCCTCCCAAAGTGCTGGGATTACAGGCATGAGCCACTGTGCCTGGCTGTTAACTAGTTTTATTAAACCCTACAAGCTCTAAAACATGAGACAAGGCTTTCCAGAGTAAATGGGATGATAAAAAGGTAAAATTCCCTGGAAGTCCGTTTTCACCAACTTGCAAAAAGTGGAAGAGCTGATTTCTTTCTGTTTATTCTTTAAAAGGTTCGGCCTGCACCTTCAGTACACACTGTGGAAGGACAGCCCCATAGTCACAGGGGCTGTTCAGGAACAGCGCTTCCCAGTCATCCAATCCACAGCCAGGAATCTCGACAAGCAGCAAAAGAAAAGTCACTCATCACCTACAAGAAGGATCCGTGAGAGACACAGCCAACTTCTCACCAGAAACCATGAGCGTCTGAACACACGGAGGGCACGTTCAGAGTGCAGAAGAGAAAGGGAACTAGGCTGGGCAAGCTGATGGCAGGGTGGTCCAGGAACGGGCTGGGACTCCCAGCCCCCATCTGTTCTCAGGGACAAGTCCTGGCTGAGATCCACGCAGCTCAGGAAGGTGGCGACCCCAGGCCATGGGCCTCGCTGAGGATGCCTGGAAATCTTCATCAGCCCGGCTGGCTCAGGTGGAGATGGAGGCTCCAGGACAATGTGGGATGGGAGGAGGGTGAGTAAATACCAGGCCTGGTCCTGCACCTCTCCCTGGCCTCCAGCCTGCAGCCCACCCTATAACCCTTCCTCAGCAGGGCTGACAATGGACGGGGGCATGGATGTCCCAGGTGCTGTCAGAGAAGAGGGTGAGCCAGCTGTGTCCTGAGTGCCTGTGACAGGTCCCAGTGGCAGGAACTTCAGGTAGGGAGGAAGAGATCCCACACAGTCCTTTCACCATGGCAGGGCAGGTGTGTGACACGGACGGGTTCCCGTGCGCAGCGTGGAGGGGAGTGCGCGCTGGGTATAGGACAATGGGCGTGGCAGGTGAGGGGAGGCACAGGTGGGTGGGTGTGACAGGCACACAACCACCACTGCTGAGCACCTCCCTACAAAGTGCCAGGGGGCCAGGTCTACCAGTCCTGAGGGTCCACAGGGGGCCTGGAATCCCTGGGGAATCCTTGGGCCCTGTGCCCTCCTGGCAGCCCTGTGACACATGCCCCAGGCCTGGAAGGGTGGCGCAGCAATGCCCTCAGGGTCGGAGAAGCGGGTGGAAGGACAGGAGCTGCGTCTACCCTCCTCCTGAGTTTCCTGTGCTCTCCAGGATCCCAGGCCATCCTGGGGTATCCGGCCAGGGACTGGAGACCTGGGGAGGGCCTGGGCCTGAGACAGGTGAGTTTCTTCTGCCACCTCAGGCCTCAGCGCCCCTCCCATCTTTGAGCCCCCACCCAGGCTGGCTCCCAGAATCCCCCACCGTTCCCATGAAATGTGTGCACATGCCCCTCTCCCAGGTCCCCACCAGTCTCTAGGGTGCACGCCTACCATGGGGGGAGTGGGAGCAAAGCCTCCAGAGCTGGGCTGGGTGGAGGCTTCAGGTGGCCCTGGTGCTCCCCACTCTCCCAGACCTGTTCTTGATCCCCACCCCAAGGCTCTCCTGGGCCCCATAGGCTGAGGCTACTCCTAACCCTACAGCCAGCAACGCCCTCACCCCTCCCGAGTGCGGCACTGGAAGTCCCTGCTGGCCTCCTGGCTAGGTGAGGGCTGCCAGACATGGAGGAGACAGGACCCCATGATCGGAAGGGGACTTCTCTCGGCCTCTGCTCATGGAGCTGGAGACCAGCCTCAGGGTGGGGCTGGGTGGGAGGGGTGAGCACAGCTGCACCCCACCCCGCTCACCCCAAACCCCAGTCACCCTCTGACCCACACTGCTCTCCACGCTTCTGCCCAGCCCTGCCCAGGTCCCATATATCCTGCCCAGTGGCCCCTCCCCACCCACCCCCCAGAGCAGGTCCACTTGGGGTTGTCATGGTACCTGCAGCTCCGCAAGCTGACATCTGTGCTTCCCATCTCAGCAGGGGCAGGGAGCCCGGATGAAGAAAGAATAAGGGCAGAGGGCACCCCATGCCTAAGACCCACCCACCCCGGGACCCTTCCAGAGGCCATCATAAGGCCCACACACACACAGACACACACACAATTACAGCCCACAGTCTGGTCATTTGCAGGAGGTGAACCTTCTCCACTTGAGGGTCAGGCCTCAGTGGGGTCACTGAGAACCCACCAAATCTTCCCACATCACCTGGCTTCAGGGCAGCCTGCCTGCCAGGAAGGGCAGGGAGAACCCCGGACTCTGTTGGTCTCGCTCCAGTTCAATCCCTCTCTCCCTCTCTCTCCCTGCCGCTTATCCTGTCTCCGTATCTTTCCCCCTCGTTCTCGGAGACAGCCTCCCTCTCATACAACAGGTGTCTTTCCCACTCCACCTCCCACCATGTCTCCCAATGTCTCTCATTCATTTTCTGAAATAATCCCTTTCACACATGACTTTCTCCATCTCTCTCATTGATACACACACTCTCCCCCCATCCCTGCCTCTCTCTCTCTCTCTCTCTCACACACACACACACACACACACACACATACACAGAGGCAGACTCAGCCCTTCAGGGTCTATGCCCTGAGCTAAGCCCCGCTGAGAGGCAGGCTTGTCTGGGGATTGCAGGGAGCACTCATGCCCACATGGGATGTGCCCGTGTGGACAGCGCTTGGCCCTGTATGTACCCACTGTGGATCCTTCACTGGGCAACCAGGCTGGGCTTGGACCAGTGCAGGTGGAACTAAGCCAAGACTCTGAAGGCCAGGGCAGGGTCAGCTCCAGCCTCAGCATTCACCCTAAACCAGGCGCTGTAGAAAGGAGCATGAGCCACTAGGCGGGCCCAGGCTGGAGAGCTCACCGCCTAGCAGGGATGGATGGCAGGAGACTTGCCACTCAGACCAGGGAAGGATGACAGGGACCCCAGGCACAGGCGCAGGTGTCAGCAGAGACCACACCACTGGGGGTCCCCTAGAGCAGGTGGGGGGTGGCACCCAGGGTTGGAGGGTCACAGGCCACTGGCATGGCTTAGCCCGGTTCTCACAGGGCATCCTCCATCTCTATAACCATGGAGTCAATGTCACCACTGGGCATGAAATGGAGACGCTGCTGTTGGCAAATGAGCTTGGAGAGCCGGGGCCAAGACTTGTGGGTGTCAAGTGAGGTGTCACAACTGGGGCCTGACTTCACAGTGGCCGAGACGAGAAGGCTGAGGAGGAGGAAACCCGGGAGAGAGTGGCTCCGGCGGAGGGAACTGCAGTGCACACCTCCGGGGGAGGAAGTGGAGCGGCAGCCACCAGCCCTGGCAACGCGGGGCCCAGGGACCCAGAGAGAAAGGCAGAGTGTGGCCTAGTGAGGCCACTGCCCTTCGCTTGGCTGTCACCTTTGACAAAGCGGGTACTTTGGGTGGGGTTGGGGGGACTCCAAGCTGTTATGACTCAGGCCAGCTGGCAGGAGCGTGCATGGTGACCGGGATGGAGCAGGGTTCACTGAGGCAACCGCATGGATGTAAGAGCAGGGTCCACCATGGCACACGCAGAGAAAGGGGAGGAGAAGGACTGGGTTGGCAACAAGGAGAAACCCGGCTCAAAGCAGGTTTGAGGGAGAAAGCGGAGAGGACAGTTCAGAGAACAGCTTTGCAACTGACCAGTTCAAAGGGAAAGCAGCCCAGGTCAAGCGCAGTAGCTCACGCCTGTAATCCCAACACTCTGGGAGGCCAAGGTGGGCTCGCTTGAGGTCAGGAGCTTGAGACCAACCTGGCCAACATGCTGAAACCCTGTCTCGACTAAAAATACAAAAAGTAAGGCCGGGCACGGGGACTCATGCCTATAATCCCAGAACTTTGGGAGGTCGAGGTGGATGGCTCGCTTGAGGCCAGGAGTTCCAGACCAGTCTGGCCAACATGGTGAAATCCTGACTCTACTAAAAGTACAAAAACTAGCCAGGCATGGTGGTGCATGCTTGTAATTCCAGCTACCTGGGAGGCTGAGGCAGGAGAATTGCTGAATGTGGGAGGCGGAGGTTGCAGTGAGCCAGGATCATGGCACTGCACTGCAGCCTGGGTGACACAGCAAGACTGTCTTAAAAAAAAAAAAAAAAAAATAGCTGGGCGTCATGGTGCACACCTGTAGTCCCAGCTACTCAGGAGGCTGAGACATGAGAATTACTTGGGACAATTAATTGGGAGGCAGAGGTTGCAATAGGCCCAGATCGTGCCAATGCACTCCAGCCTGGGTGACAGTGCAACACTCCGTCTAAAAAATAAAATAAATATATAAATTTTAAAAAGCAGCTCAGCTCACAGGGAAGAGACAGCCAGCATCGGAGCCTCCATATCTTGACTTTACTCTCTGGCCCCACTGGGATTACCTCCTCCAGGAAGTGGCCCCTGGTCCCGCTGAAAGCCCCACTCTGAGATGCAGCACTCTCCACGCTGTGGAAGTCCCTGGTGAAGGATCCCTGACCGTCCCTGTACTTGCCGGCTCAGTCCACCAGGAGGCGCCCGCGCCATGCCTCGGCCCTGCTGGACTCTGGGGCCGCCACTTCCCTGCGGGCGCCTCCTGGTGTTCCCTTGGGCTCGGCCTGTACAGCCCAGCTGGTTCCGGGCGCCTGGCCCAGCCCCGCGGGTGATTCACTGGCCTCGCACCTGAAGGTGTGGGAGGAAGGAGAGAGCAGCAGCCAAGAGGCGGGTCCAGGCTCTCCCAGAAGCCAGCGACTTCAGTCCAAACGTCCCCTGAACCCGCAGAGATTCCACATCAGGACCAGGCTCCCCCACGTCCAGACCCCACATTCCCGTCAGTGTGTCCCAGGGAGCACGGAGGGACCGCCACACTGCATTTCATGGGGCGACTGCCCTCAACACCCCTACACACACAGAACCCCACACTACCCTAAAGTCTGAAAGGCGGACACGCAATCGAGGTTTTAGAGGAATTTATACAAAAGTCCTGAAACCACAAGGTTCTTACCACCTGAAAACCAGCTCCACGACAGACAAATTAGACACTTGTGAGTTTGCTGGAATTTGCTTTAAAAATAACAAGGCTGGTCCAAGATCTTAGAAGAAAATTATATTCTTTTAAAGAAAATGAAAATATCCTCAAGGGAAAAACTTAATTTAAGTCAAATCCTGTCCTTTTGTCTTGGAACCCCGTGCCCCGCGCGCAAACACAGGCTTTCCTGCAGCGCGGCCAGGGCGCCCCCGTCGTCGCTCCTGAGCGATACCCGGGGCTGCAGCCGCACGGGGTATTTTCCCGGGCTGAGCAAGGGAGTGGGGGGTGGGGGGCGCCAAGCTAGGAGCCCTGGAAGAGGGAGCAGGGCAGCAAGTGGGGCCGCAAACACCCATCAAAGTCCCCAGGACCAATTCCCACAGTGACCACGTGGCCACAGGCAGTGCCCTTTGCAGGCCCGCTCCCCAAGGGTGTCATTCCTCACCCCCTCCCGGGACCCCACCTAAGCCAGGCACCCTCCCACCCACCAGCAAGCACTGCGCTAGGAGACGCAGGAACACCCATGTCCCTGCCAGCCCCGCCTTCCAGACCACACCCTGCGTGGGAGCGCCCTTTGCGGGGGGTGGGGGGGGGTGTCCCCAGGTCCCTGAACAACGGACAGCAGCTCCCGCCCAGGAATGCAGCCGCGTCACCTCGCGCCCCTGACCAGGGCTGGGGCCCTCTCCAGCCTGGTGACCCACGGCCTACTCTGAGGCTGCAGGGCGCAGGGGGCCTCCAAGTGGAAAGCTGGTGATGGGGTGGGTGGGAGGCAGGGCCCGCAGGGAAGTGACTTGAGCAGGCACAGACGGTGAATAAATAGAAGCTTCCACGCGGGGGTCCGGCCCCTGCAGACAGCAGCTCGGTGGGAAGGTGGGATTAGAGGGAGCTCCCCCGACACTGACCGGGGCCACTCACGCAGACCCACCCTCCACACCCACACCCACCCCGGCCCTGGGACGGGTTTTCCCCTGCTCAGAGCTCAGTGACGTGCACAGTGGGTGAGGGAACAGGCCCAGGTTGGAGGCGCCGCAGGTGGCAACGACGACACAGCAGGTGGCCCGCCAGGGGGTAGCAGCGGCGTCCCTCCTCCCCGCTCAGCTGCAGCCCGCAGTCCTAGGGAAGAACACAGCCCCCCAGCCCCAGAGTCAGCAGACAAGCGCACATCATAAGTCATGAGGCGGGACGGGGAGAACCGAAGGGCGGGGCAGAGCCGCAGGGGACCGCATAACAACATAAAGACTCTTCCGCCCGGCACAGGCGCTCACACCTGCAATCCCAGCACTTTGGAAGGCTGAGGCGGCTGGATCACCGCCTCGGTCGGAGTTCGAGACCAGCCTAGCCAACATGGTGAAACCCTGTCTCTACTAAAAATACAAAATTAGCCGAGCATAGTGGCACATGCCTGTAATCCCAGCTACTTGGGAGGCTGAGGCTGAAGAATCGCTTGAACCCGGGAGGTGGAGGTTGCAGAGAGCAGAGGGCCTGACATTGCATTCCAGCCTGAGTGACAACAGCAAAACTCTGTCTCAAAAAAAAAAAAAAAAAAAAGACTCTTCTTCTGCCAGAGGGGGGATAGGAAGCCCGGCGTGGAGCACTGGGGACTGGAGCTGCCTCTCAAGCATCCAAGAGGAAGTCACTGGATATAAGTCAGACTATGGGGAGAGGACTAGGCAGTCAACGTGGGTGTCAGCATAAAAACCTGATGGTTTGGGTGTGTTTTGTTTATTCGTTTGTTGTTTATTGTTTGTTTGAGACAGGGTCTCTCACTGTCGCCCAGGCTGGAATGCAGTGTCTGGATCCCGGCTCACTGCAGCCTCGAGCTCCAGGGCTCAAGTGATCCTCCCACCTCAGCCTCCTGAGTAGCTGGGACCACCGGCGCACCCCGCCACACCCTGTGAATTTTGCTTATTTTTTGTAGTGATGGGGTTTCACGTTGCTCAGGCTGGTCTAGAACTCCTGACCTCAAGCTATCCTTCGCCTCAGCCTCCCAAAATGCTGGGATTACAGGCATGAGCCACTGTGCCTGGCCTGTTTTTTATTAGACAAGGTCTCACTCTGTCACCCAGGCTGGAGTGCAGTGGTGCGATCTCAGCTCACTGCAGCCTCAAACTTCTGGGCTCAAGCAATCCTCCCACCTCAGCCTCCCAAGTAGCTGGGACTACAGACACGTGCCACCATGCCCGGATAATTTTTGTCCCTTCTATTTTGTAGAGATGGCATCTTGCCATGCTGATCTGGCTGATCTTGAACCCTTGGCTTCATAACCATCCTCCCACCTCAGCCTCCCAAAGTGCTGGGATTGCAGGTGTGAGCCACTGCGCCCAGCCAAACGTGATGGTTTTTAAATACAAAACAGCAGACCACCTCTTCCAGGGAGTGCAGACCACTGGAAAAGAGAAGAGGGCAAGCAGCAGAACCTTCCATGAGGAGGTAGGAAGAGAAGAGGCCTGGGCTGGGGAGATTCCAGGAGAAACGAAAGTGAAGAAAACCAAAACCCGGCAGCCCCAAGGGCAAAGTGAAGCAAGTGCAGGGAGAGGAGGGAGCGGCCCTGTGCTCCAAGCTGCTGGGGGGCCCGGAAGGAAGTGTCCACCAGTTCCCGCCACACAGGGGTCCCTGGAGCAGAGCGGAGGGAGGAATGCCACCCCCAGGTGGTCTGAAGAGGCAGTGGTGAGTAGACCTGGAGACACCAGGGGAAGCAGGGGGCTGGCTTCACGTCCCTTATCTCACTGTTTTTACCTTTGCGAGCTTGGGGCTGGAATGCTGGCAGCTTTGCCCCGTTATCCAGAGCCCCTGACACCACCACCTGGCCCGCCCTGCGTGGGGAAGGGAGCTGGACTGCCACAGTGGCACCACCTCACTCCTTTCCCTGGTCTCTCGCCTGTCCTACCACAGGCCACCGGCTGGGCCTTGCACACCAGGCCAGGGAGGAGTGCGGGGTCCCAGAGGTATCAATCCCCATCCAGCAGCCTCATCGCAGCACAGCAGCACCACCAGCCGCCTGCCCTGCTCTGACTCTCAGGGTGGACCTTTGGCTGTGCTCGGTACTGGACAATCCCCAGGCAGCACAGTCCACAGGACAGCCCAGCAGGTAGAGGGATGCGGAGGTCCTGTTAGTGCTGGAGGGGAGCCCTGGCCCCTCTGCAGACTATCTGTTCCTCGTCCTCCCTCCTGGGTCCCCTGGCACGATCAGTGCTCCCATGGGGCCACTCGCCTGCACCCAGGAGACCTTGTCACCCAAGGGGATCCCTGATTGCTACTGCAGATTCCCGCTGCCACTTGCTCTGCTCTTGCTGGGGCGCGGTCGCCGGCAGCCTCCTGGTTCTCCTGCCCAGGCCTCCTCGGCCTCCCTCTGTGGCCACTTCGCCTGTGTGTGTCCTTAAGTGGTGGTGCTCCTTGAGCTATCCTGACCCCCATTCCTTCTTTTCCAACTCACCCTGGAAGACCCCATATGCTCCCTGGCTTCAGCTGCCGTCCCTGCGTCCATCACGGGACCCTTGCTTCCCGCCAGAACAGAGGAACAGAAATTGGATTTCCCCTCCCACCTTCAACAACGAGAACAACAGGCTAAAGAGATGACAGTGACTCTCAGACCCCGGACAACAGACCAGGGAGGCCCATCATCTCTCAGAGAGGGGAAACCCAGCAGGTACACCCCACACCGCCCGACTGACCGCCTGGAGACTGCTCCGGCTGCCCAGGGGAGCCCCGTGGTCTCCTTGAGTTGAGAATCTGGGGAGGCCAAGGCAACTGGAATTCCCAGGGCCAGGATTCAGAGAAGAAGGTCTGGTGCGGTGGCTCACGCCTGTAATCCCAGCACTTTGGGAGGCCAAGGTGGGTGGATCGCTTGAAGTCAGGAGCTTGAAACCAGCCAGCACAGCCAACATGGTAAAACCCTGACTCTACTAAAAACACAAAAACTAGCTGGGCATGGTGGCGGGCGCCTGTAGTCCCAACTGCTCGGGAGGGTGAGGCAGGAGAATTGCTTGAACCCAGGAGGCAGAGCTTGCAGTGAGCTGAGATGGCGCCACTGCACTCCAGCCTGGGCAACAGAGTGAGACTCATTTCAAAAAAAAAAGAAAAAGATTCAGAGGAGAGAGCGCCACACATCAGTGACCCCAAATTCCCACAGCTGTCTGCAGGGTCGTTGAACCCCCGTCCACTTACAGGTCTACTGGACATCTCCAGCTACCAAAAATGAGAGCGTCTCATCCCCTCTTCCCCCGCCCTCACTCTTTGCCGGGGTTCTCATGAATACCTCCCAATCCCCAACCCTCAACCCCCCACATCCAGACACTCACCAAATCCAGTCCTTTCTATGGCCTGACCATCACTTCCCTGAACCCCGGCCCCCAACCCTGACCCCTCCAGCTGCTCAGGGAGCACCTACCTTCACTCCCTCCCCCAATTCACTCTCTGCAGGGCAGGAAACGGATAGATAGAATGGGGTAGACGCCATAAAATAGGTGAGGCCATCGCGGTGGCTCACGTTGTGGTCCCAGCACTTCGGGAGGCCAAGGCAGGTGGATCGCTTGAGCCCAGGAGTTTACCCCATCTCTAATTGAAAATAACAAAATTAGCTGAATGTGATGGCGCAAGCCTGTGGTGGTAACCACTCAGGAGGCTGAGGTAAGAAGATAGCTTGAGCCCAGGAGGTTGAGGCTCCAGTCTGGGCAACAGAGTGAGATCTTGTTTCCAATATATATAAACAAAAAAAAAATTTTTTTTTTTGACACAGAGTCTCACTCTTGTTGCCCCGGCTGGAGTGCAATGGCATGATCTTGGCTCACTGCAACCTCTGCCTCCTGGGTTCAAGTGATTCTCCTACCTCAGCCTCCCGAGTAGCTGGGACTACAGGCGCCTGCCACCATGCCTGGCTAATTTTTGTATTTTTAGTAGAGACAGGGTTTCACCATGTTGGCCAGGCTGGTCTCAAACTCCTGATCTCAGTTGATCCGCCCACCTCGGCCTCCCAAAGTGCTGGGATTATAGGTGTGAACCACCACACCCGGCAAAACTAAAATTTTGATAAGGTGAGCCCACAGAACACCCGGAGAGGAGAGCCGCGTGGAAGGAGGCCCACCCCAGCTGCCAGCCTCCTGGGGGCCCAGGCTCACCTCACAGTGGTAACATGCCACGTGGTAGTCTCTGTCCATGGACACCACACGGATGGTTGTCTCACAGCCCTGGAGGAAGAGACGGAGTTCACACATGATGAGCATGCGGGGACTGGAGGCAAAATGCAGGAGTGTACACTTCCACATACCATGCTCCTGTCCCAGCTGAGGTGCATGCCCGCCCCAGAGAGCACAGCCGCGATGCTTCTGTGGGGCGGGACAGGCACCAGCAGGTGCATACACACGGACACACATGGGCCTCAGGCGTCCTCTGTGGCCACAGCCCGCAGCACACACAAAGGCCCACAAGAGGGTCATGTGGGTGTCAATGGATGTGGACATTATTTTCACCTCATTGCTTCTTTTTTTCTTTCTTCTTTTTTTTTATTGAGACAGTGTTGCTTTGTTGCCCAGGCTAGAGTGCAGTGGCGCGATCTTGGCTCACTGCCAGTTCTACCTCCCAGGTTCACGCCATTCTCCTGCCTCAGCCTCCCGAGTAACTGGGACTATAGGCACCCGTCACCACACCTGGCTAATTTTTTCTATTTTTAGTACAGACGAGGTTTCACTGTGTTAGCCAGGATGATCTCGATCTCCTGACTTCGTGATCCACCCACCTCAGCCTCCCAAAATGCTGGGATTACAGGCGTGAGCCACCGCGCCCTTTTTTTTTTTTTTTTTTTTTTTCAGAGACAGAGTCTCTCTCTGTTGCCCATGCTGGAGTGCAGTGGTGCAATCACGGCTCACTGCGGCCTCAAACTCCTGGGCTCAAGCAATCCTCCTGCCTTAGCCTCCCAAGTAGCTGGGACTACAGGCAGGCACAACCATACCCAGCTAATTTGTTATTTCTTTGTAGAGATGGGGTCTCACTAGGCGGCCCAGGCTGGTCTCAAACTCCTGGCTTCAAGCAATCATCCCACCTCGCCCTCCCAAAGTGCTGGATTACAGGCGTGGGCTGCTATGCCTGGCCTGTTTTCACTTCCTTGGAGTCTCAAAAGGGCACTGCCAGTCCTGCTTCGCCAGGCACACCAGCCTGGGACAGAGCCAGCACTGTGGGAAGACCCCAGGCCAGAAGAGCTGCGGCACCCACGGGGGGCTCCCACACAGACCACGTCCATCTCTCATCTGCTCCCCCAGCACCCCCACCTCAGCCTGCAGAGCTGAGAAGACCCAGGGAACAGCCCTTCCGTCAATGGAGAGTGGAGCGGAGGCTGGCAGTGGGGCAGCCAAGCAGCAGGGCCCACCACCTTCCTCCACCTCGTGCGAGGAGACAGCTGTACCCTACATGCACAAGCACGACACACACCCCTCAGTCCTGAAGGACCTGCAGAGAAGCACCTGCTCATCCCTCCCACTGTGGCCCAAGACCTGGGCTAGACCCAGGCTGGACAGGGCAGCAGCCGGCTGGGCCAGGCACCTGATCATCTCTGGGTGAGTGGCTCCTACCTGTGCAGGGAGGATAGGACGGGCACAGGAGGCGCATTTTGGTGCAAAAACCCTAGAGAAATAAAGGAAACCAGAAGTGATCAGCTGAGTGACCAGAGGCCAAGGGCACAAGGACAGGGGCACCAACAGGAATCCCCTGATGTGGCCCAAGAGGCCGTGTCTCCCTGTGAGCACACCTCGGGGCAGACAAGGAACAGCTTCCGCCATGCCTTCCCGTACTGGCCTCTTCATTTTTTTTTTTTAAACAGAAATGGGGTCTCGCTATATTGCCCAGGCTGGTCTCAAACTCCTGGGTTGAAGCAATCCAGGATTGCTTGGCCTCCCAAAGTGCTGGGATTACAGGCATGAGCCACCACGCCCGGTCCTGGCCTCTTATCTGACTGCCCATTTCATCTCCACCCAATCACCTCCTCCAGGATGGCTTCGGGTTCTGCTCTGCCATCCACCCCCATGTTTCCTGTGAGTTCCCTTCTCCTTAATGTCCAGGTCGGGGGCACCGCTAGCTAGGACCACTGTGAGACCCGGCTTCACTCTGAGTACCAGGGACCTCTGCCCAGGACTCCAATCCCATGCAAGGCCCTGCTCAGAACCAGAGCTCCCAGGAATAAACCTGGAGTCACAGTAGGAGGAAACAGATCGGGGATCAGACAGGCAGGAGGAGGGGGCTGCAGAGACCCCAATCCCCTGCCCCAGCCGGAAGAGGCCTGGCCTGGCAGGGGATAGAGGGGAGGAGCGGGAGAGACGGTAGATACTGCAGCCAGGAGGGTCCCCTGTGCCAGGAGTAGAGAAGCACACAGGCTACGACAGGGAGAGAAGAGGGAAGGAAAAGACAGCTGGTGGCCGGACCACCGGGAGAGGGGATGCAGACAGAGACGGGAGAGGGGATGCAGGCAGAGACGGGAGAGGGGGTGCAGGCAGAGACGGGAGAGGGGATGCAGGCAGAGACGGGAGAGGGGATGCAGGCAGAGATGGGAGAGGGGATGCAGGCAGAGACGGGAGAGGGGATGCAGGCAGAGACGGGAGAGGGGATGCAGGCAGAGACGGGAGAGGGGATGCAGGCAGAGACGGGAGAGGGGATGCAGGCAGAGACACATGCCTTACCCAAGCCTAGGTGCACAAGGGGAGGCAGAAGGCAAAAGGCCAAGAATGAAGGGCAGTCAGTCTGGTGGGAAAAATGCTTCCAGGGGAGCCAGAGAGGACAGCCCGAGTCCCGCCTGCGCCACAGTGCCAGCCACTCACGTGTGATAGTCTCGCACGCAGTAGATGTTGTTCTCCACGTCCACGGTGAAGGGAACCCCGTCCAGGCATTCATTGCACACGGAGCACCGGAAGCAGCCTGGGTGGTAGGACTTGCCCAGGGCCTGCAGGATCTGTGGGCGGGGCAGAGGGGTCAGCGCGGGCAGGAGGCTCAGTGCCGCCCTGGGAGAGGCTCTGGCTCTGAACCCCTGGCAGGTCTGGAGCAGGGGAGAAGGTGGGGTCCTTAGATTCCGCCCATGTCAGAAGGGCTCCAGGAGGCTGGGGCAGGGGCTCACCATCTCCATGATGAGATGTCCACACACGCTGCACTTGTCGGCCGTCTGCTGGAACCCGGAGTACTGGGAGGGGACACAGGATCCAGGACACGTTGTGTGACAAAGGGGCACTCGCGGCCCAGTTAACACCTGCCTCCTGGCCTCAGGTCTCCACTCGAGTCAGAATGAGGATCGCTGCCCCAGTTCCCACCCCTGGCACCGCCGGGGCACAGCTTGGACTCACCAGGAAGTCCTCCTGGCAGTACACTTTCTCGCCCACGTTGTAGAACGCCTTCCCACGGAGTCGTCTCCCTGCAAGGACAAGGGTTGAGAGGGGTCCCTGGAATGCTGGAGACCAGGGATGGAGCTGCGCTTCCAGCTCTCAGCACCCTCCTCCAACAGATGAGACACTGGGTTATGGGTGGTTTTCTAGGTTGTTGTTGTTATAATAACAAAATTTCAGAAAAAAATTAAAGAGAACATACTGTCGATAGAATTACTGCAAAAGGTTGCCAAACCAAATATATGAAGAAATATTTTACTAATGTAAATACATGTGTTGGTTAATAAACACATTCACTTTAAGATCAGTTGAACTCAGAGCAAATTTTCGAGAATGAATCTTTTTTTTTTTTTTTTGAGACAGAGTCTCACTGTGTTGCCCAGGCTGGAGTGCAGTGGCACGATCTTGGCTCACTGCAGCCTCCGCCTCCTGGGTTCAAGCGATTCTCCTGACTCAGTCTCCCAAGTAGCTGGGACTACAGGGGCCCACCACCACGCCCGGCTAATTTTTTGTTTTTTTTTTTTTTTTTTTTTTTTAGTAGAGACGGGGTTTCACGGTGTTATCCAGGATGGTCTCCATCTCCTGACCTCGTGATCCACCCGCCTCTGCCTCCCAAAGTGCCGGATTACAGGCGTGTGCCACCACGCCCGGCCTAACCAATGCATTTTTATATTCTAGCAACAAACAATTGGAAAATAAACTCACAAGTTTTTTTTTTTTTTTTTGAGATAAGGTCTCACCGTCACCTGGGGGCTGGAGTGCAGTGGTGCAGTCATAGTTCACTGCAGCTCTGACCTCCAGGACTCAAGGCATCCACCCATCTCAGCTCCCTGACTAGCTGGGACTATAGGCACACACTACCATACCCAGCTACTTTTTCTTTTCTTTTACTTTTTTCTTTTTTTTTTTTTTTGCTATGGAGTTTAGCTCTTGTTGCCCAGGAGAGGTGGCTCACACCTGTAATCCCAGCACTGTGGGAGGCTGAGGCAGGCGGATCACGAGGTCAGGAAAGAGAGACCATCCTGGCCAACATGTGAAATCCCGTCTCACTAAAAAAATACAAAAATTAGCTGGGAGTGGTGGCGCGTGCCTGTAATCCTAGCTACTCGGGAGGCTGAGGCAGGAGAATCGCTTGAACCAGGGAGACGGAGGTTGCAGTGAGCTGAGATTACACCACTACACTCCAGCCTGGCAACAGAGTGAGACTCTGTCTCAAAAAAAAAAAAAAGAAAAGAAAAGAAAAAAGTTATAAAACGTGCAAATAAATAAAAGATGTCTGATTAAGGCAAGGTCTGGAAGAACAGTGGGCAAATCAAGAGTGGAGATTTCTTAGGGTGGTTAGATTATAGTTCCTTTTTTTCATTTTGTAACTTTGTCTAGGTTAAACTATAACACTTAGAGTTTATGTTGGGTGTAAAATTGTGGCCAAAAATAAATTATAGGCCAGGCACAGTGGCTCACACCTGTATGCCCGGCACTTTGAGAAGCTGAAGTAGGCGGATCACTTGAGCTCAAGAGTTTGAGACCAGCCTGGTCAACGTGGTAAAACCCCATCTCTACTTAAAAATACAAAAAAAAAAAAAATTAGCCGAGCATGGTGGCACATGTGCCTGTAATCCCAGCTACTCGGGAGGCTGAGGCAGGAAAATCTCTTGAACCCGGGAGGCAGGAGCTGCCGTGAGCCGAGATCACTCCACTGCATTCCAGCCAGGGCAACAGAGTAAGACTCTGTCTCAACAACAACAACAAAAATAGATTGCAGGAAAAAGAAATATTAGTCGTATGTTCAGACAGGCAGAAGGTCCTTCATGGGATTCTGATGCTGCTTCCAGGCAGCTGGGTGACATCAGTGCCCTGTGTGGCACAGAGGCTCCACAGCTGACGACCGGGGGCAGCCCTGTCCTACCGCCAGCGAAAGGCTCCTCAGTGGTCCCACGCCTCCTCCCCAGACAGAGTCCTCCACAGCCCCGCCTGGGCCAGAGGCGGCTGGTCCATCTGCCTGGACTCAGGTGCAAGGGGGTTTGAGGGGAATGGGGGTGACGTGGCGGGTCCCCTTCACAGAGCTACCCGGGGCACGAGGTTACCTACCACACGAGTCGCAGGTGAAGCAGTCGGTGTGATAAAGACTCCCCATTGCCTGGCACGCCTGCTGGGCTCCGTAGATGCCAAGCCCACACTTGATGCAAATGCCTAGGAGAGGAGAGGAAGGAGAGAGCAAGAGTTAGCGCAACAGCCTATACCACCCAATGGACACCAGGGGTTAGCGCCACAGCCTACACCACACCAACGGACTCCCTGTCTTGACACCGCCCACCCGCCTGACCTTGGGGATGCTAACTTTCCTAGGCCAACATCACTCGATTACTGATGACTGACATGGGCACCATCAGAGTGGCCACGACCCAGGGATTGCCGCTGCTGCTGTCTGAGGATTCAAGGGCTTGGCCAAGCACCTAGTGCAGAGTCGGAGCTAATCAAAACTGTCCATCACAACTGTTCTAATAGATTCTTTTGGTTTTTGATTTATAAATAGGGACAGAGTCTCACTATGTTGCCCAGGCTGGTCTCAAACTCCTGGGTTAAAGCGATCCTCCTGCCTTGGCCTCCAAACGTGCTGGGATTACAGGCATGAACCACTGCACCCAAACAGTTTTAGGCCTTTTAAATTTTTTGGCGGGGGAGGGAGACAGGAGTTCGCTCTGTCCAACAGGCTGGAGTGCAGTGGTGCAATCACAGCTCACTGCAGCCTCAACCTCCTAGGCTCAAGCAGTCCTCCGGCCTCAGCCTCCCAAGTAGGTGGGACTTCCAGCACATGCCATCACACACGGCTAATTTTCTTTTTCTTTTTTTTTTTTTTTTTTTTTTTTTTGAGACGGAGTCTCGCTCTGTCGCCCAGGCTGGAGTGCAGTGGCCGGATCTCAGCTCACTGCAAGCTCCGCCTCCTGGGTTCACGCCATTCTCCGGCCTCAGCCTCCCGAGTAGCTGGGACTACAGGCGCTGCCACCTCGCCCGGCTATTTTTTGTATTTCTTCGTAGAGACGGGGTTTCACCGTGTTAGCCAGGATGGTCTCGATCTCCTGACCTCGTGATCCGCCCATCTCGGCCTCCCAAAGTGCTGGGATTACAGGCTTGAGCCACCGCGCCCGGCCATTTTCTTTTTCTTTTGTGGAGACAGGGTCTTGCTATGTTGCCCAGTTGCCCAGGGTGCGCTCAAGCAATTCCTGGGCTCAAGCGATCCTCCTGCCTGGACTTCCCAAAGTGCTGCAATTACAAGCGTGGGCCACCACACCCAGCCTATCATGGTATCTTTATACCTAGACAGTTGTTAGCCCTTTCACCTATGGCCTGCTCTTGGACTGAGGGAGAATCCTTCCTACTGTTTGTGAACCAAATCCTGTTCTTCAACATGTTTTGTGACCCAGACACAATAATGAAGACCACACGGGCACTCCGGGGCAGTCACCACCCCTCTGCAGCCACTCTCTCCTCCTCTGTACCCCACGGTCCACTTATTCTCTTGGTCAGTCAGCACACAGATGAGTCACATGCCCCTAAGGTCAGGCACCACTCAGTCTGCAATGCACCCGGTCTCTACCCTCAAGAATCCTGCATCGAGTAGAGGAGGGCAAATAACATCAGGCAGAGACGAGTGCTACAGCAAAAAATAAGGCTGATCAACAAAATGCTTGGATGCAAGATTTCTTTTTTTTTTTTTTTTTAAGATGGAGTCTCACTCTGTCACCCAGGCTGGAATGCAGTGGCACAATCTCGGCTCACTGCAACCTCCACCTCCCGGGTTCAAGCGATTCTCCTGCCTCAGTCTCCCGAGTAGCTGAGATTACAGGCGCCCGCCACCACACCTGGCTAATTTTTTTTTTACTTTTAGTAGAGACAGGGTTTTACCATGTTGGCCAGGCTGGTCATGAACTCCTGACCTCAGGTGACTCACCCGCTTTGGCCTCCCAAAGTGCTGGGATTATGGGTGTGAGCCACTGCTCCCAGCCTTTTTTTTTTTTTTTAAAGACAGAGTCTTACTCTGTTGCCCAGGCTGGAGTGCAGTGGTGCAATCATGGCTCACTGCAGCCTTGACATTCTGGGCTCAAGCAATCCTCCCACCTCGGCCTACCAAGAAGCTGAGACCACAGGCAAATACTGCTATGTCCGGCCAAGGATGTGTGATTTTTAAACCGGGGATTCACAGAAGCCTCACTCACAAGGTGATATTTGAGCAAAGGCCTGAAGGAAATAAGGAAGTGGGCTGGGTGCAGTGGCTCACACCTGTAATCCCAGCACTTTGGGAGGCCGAAGCGGGAGGATCACTTGAGCCCAAGAGTTCCAGACCAGAGGCCGGGTGCGGTGGCTCAAGCCTGTAATCCCAGCACTTTGGGAGGCCGAGGTGGGCGGATCACGACGTCAGGAGATCGAGACCATCCTGGCTAACCCGGTGAAACCCCGTCTCTACTAAAAAATACAAAAAAACTAGCTGGGCGAGGTGGCGGGCGCCTGTAGTCCTAGCTGCTCAGGAGGCTGAGGCAGGAGAATGGCGTGAACCTGGGAGGCGGAGCTTGCAGTTAGCTGAGATCCGGCCACTGCACTCCAGCCTGGGCGACAGAGCGAGACTCCGTCTCAAAAAAAAAAAAAAAAAAGAGTTCCAGACCAGCCTGGGTAACACAGTAAGACCTTTATTTCTACAAAAAATTTTTAAAATATCCAGGCATGGTGGCGTGCACCTGTGGTCCCAGTTACTCAGGAGTCTGAGGCAGGAGGATGGCTTGAGCCTGGGAGTTTGAGGCTGCAGTGAGCTATGATCATGCCACTGCACTCCAGCCTGGGTGACAGAGTGAGATGTCTCCAAAAAAAGAAGCCGACGCAGTGGCTCATGCCTGTAATCCCAGCACTTTGGGAGGCCGAGACGGGTGGATCACGAGGTCAGGAGCTCAAGACCAGCCTGGCCAAGATGGTGAAACCCCATCTACTAAAAATACAAAAATTAGCCGGGCGTGGTGGCAGGTACCTGTAATCCCAGCTACTCAGGAGGCTGAGGCAGGAGAATCACTTGAACCTGGGGGGCGGAGGTTGCAGTGAGCTGAGATCGCGCCACTGCACTCCAGCCTGGGTGACAGAGTAAAACTCCGCCTCAAAAAAAAAAAAAAAGCAGACAGACATGAGGGCTGCTGTGCAGGTGCCTGCGATCAGTGGATGGAATCAGGGACCACACCTGTGTACTCAGCATGCAGCGGGGAAGGTGGAAAGCAGAGGGGTGACCAGCAACCCCAGGGCCCAGCCTGGCTCCAGCCTCAGGGCACTCCCTGGCCAGCCCTCCTGGAAACCCAGACAGTAAGCAGGCAGCCCACTCATCTCATGTCCCCTTTACAGGGTCACCCAGGGTCTCCCACGCCACACAGCACATGAAGATGGCCCTCCACCTGCCCTCTGGACCGTAAATCTTCTGCCAGCTCCAGACCATGCTGCCCTCCCCCAACCCTCTTGCTTTCTCCTTACATCTCTTTCCTTACATAACCTCCTCTCCCTCCTCCACCAGCCGCCCCATTCCCTACCTTCCCTCAGTCAACAAAGAGAGCATGGCCCACACTTGGTCACCTCCTAGCCGTGCCCATCTATGGACTCTCCATTCTGATCTTGCTAGTGGGTGACACCCCCTCCTCTCTGGTGTCCAGGATTCAGCCTGCACCCAGCTTTCCAGGTCTTCATCTCCCTTCCCTGCTTTCCTGGGTACCCCCTGCTCTGCCCAGGGCCTCCCACGCCTCACTCTCACTGGGCAGAGAGAAGACCAGTCCAGATGCCTTCAGGACCAGGCAGGGGCCGGGCACAGTGGCTCACATCTGTAATCCCAGCATTTTGGGAGGCTGAGGTGGGTCGACCACTTGAGGCCAGGAGTTTGAGACCAGCCTGGCCAACGTGGTGAAACCTCGTCTCTACTAAAAATATAAAAATTAGCTGGGCGTGGTGGTGCACACCATAATCCCAGCTGCCTGGGAGGCTGAGGTGGGAGAATGGCTTGAATCTGGGAGGCGGAGGTTGCAGTGAGATCATACCACTGCACTCCAGCCTGGGTGACAGAGCAAGACTCCGTCTCAAAAAAAAAAAAGCAGGCAGGGACCAGGCTTGGTGGCTCATGCCTGCAATCTCAGCACTTTGGGAGTCTGAGACAGGAGGATCACTTGAGGTCAGGAGTTCAGGCTGCAGTGAGCTGTGATCGCACCACTGCACTCCAGCCTGGGCAACAGAGCTAGATCCTGTCTCTAAAAAAAAAAAAAAAAAGAAAGAAACAAAGGGAAAGGGCCAATGAAAAGAGGAGAACTGAAGGTGCAGGAGGTGTAGGTTGGTGATGGAAGGATCCTTGTCCTCTCAGACGGCAGGAGAGTGAGACCCACATGGACTGGAGTACCTACAGGGGAGCGGCAGGATGCTGGTGGAGACAGACTGCAACTGGTGACCTCAAGATTCCAAGCGAAGTTGGAAGCAAACATAGGGGTCCAAGGAGGGAGGAAGGTTGTTGAGAGAATAAGAGAGGAAACCGACAAAGGCGGCTGGGCATGATGGCTCACGCCTGTAATTCCAGCTCTTTGGGAGGTCGAGGCAGATGGATCACCTGAGGTCGGGAACTCAAGACCAGACTGGCCAATATGGTGAAACCCCCGTCTCTATTAAAAATACAAAAAATTAGCCAGGCGTGGTGGCGGGTGCCTGTAATCCCAGCTACTTGGAAGGCTGAGCCAGGAGAATCGCTTGAACCCGGGAGGCGGAGGTTGCCGCGAGCTGAGATCTCGCCATTGCGCTCTAGCCTGGACAACAAGAGCAAAACTCTGTCTCAAAAAAAAAAAAAAAAAAAAAAAAAAAACTGACAAAAGACTTAGGGTGTCAGTGGTGCCAGGAAGACCTGTGTGGTGAGGACAACAAACCTCTCACGGTCCTGAGGGCTTCCTCAGAGCCCTTCCCAGCCTGGTATACTGGCCGCAGAGGGGGTCGAAGCATGGGCCCAGAGTCGGGGTTCTGCTGGGCAGACGGCGATTACAGGAATGAGAGGAACTGCTGAGAAGCAGGCTGGGGTTACCACTAAGGACTGCTGGAGTGAAGGGGAAACAGGGTGTGGCCCTGAGAGTGGGTGGCTGAAGAGAAGGCAGGGAGGTCACCAAAGTTGAAGAGGTTCCGGAAGCCCGAGGCTGTTGGCTGGCTAGTGGCAGCGGAACTTGGGGAGGGGAGAGGGGAAAGTTCCAAAGACATCAGTGAATGGCAAAGAGCAACCAAGAGGTCAGCTGGTACCAGGGCCAAGGACAGGAAGGGATGAGGGGTTGGACAGAGAAAAAAAAAAATGCTCTGGCCAGGCGTAGTGGCTCCAGCCTATAATCCCAACACTGGGAAGCCAAAGAGGGAGGATCGCTTGAATCCAGAAGTTCAAGACCAGCCTGGGCAACAAAGCAAGATCTCATCTCTACATAAAAATAAAAAAATTTAGCCGAGCATGGTGATGCGCACCTGTGGTCTCAGCTACTCAGGAGGCTGAAGCAGGAGGATCGCTTGAGCCCAGGAGTTCAAGGCTGCAATGAGCGCTGGTCTCACCACTGCACTCCAGCCTGGGTGACAGGGTAAGACCCAGTCTCTAAAAATAAATAAATAAATAAATAAATAATTTAATTTAAAACAAAAAAGCCACACTCTGACGACAAGGTTTATCAGAGATCACTTGAGCTTATGCTACCTGCAGATTTCCTTTTGTAAACTGCTATATTATTCTGGTTGAACTCTATGAAACTGCCACATTTGTAGCTCAACAAAGTCAAATATCATCAGAACCATATAGTTCAAACAAATAGTTGCCCATATTTTTTAAAATCAGGAAAGTGGGCCGGGCATAGTGGCTCATGCCTGTAATCCCAGCACTTTGAGAGGCCAAGATGGATGGATCCCCTGAGGTCAGGAACTCAAGACAAGCCTGGCCAACATGGTGAAACCTCATCTCTACTAAAAGTACAAAAATTAGCCAGGCATGGAGGTACACAGTACCTGTAATCCCAGCTACTGGGGAGGTGAAGCCAAGACAATCACTTGAACCCGGGAGGTGGAGGTTGCAGTGAGCTGAGATCGCACCAGTGCACTCCAGCCTGGGTGACAAACCGAGACTCTGTCTCAAAAAAGTTTAAAAAAATAAAATAAACAAAATCAGGAAAGTATTACCAAATCTCAATTTCTAGCTTTTCTTGAAAACAAAATAAAATAAAAAAGGTCTATCATCACTCCTCTAACACTCTCACAGCGCTACAACAGCCTGATCTGAGCAGCTTTTTTTTTTTTTTTTTTTTTGGAGACAGAGTCTCACTCTGTCACCCAGGCTGGAGTGCAGTGGCACGATCTTGGCTCACTGCAAGCTCCGCCTCCCAGGTTCACGCCATTCTCCTGCCTTAGCCTCCCAAGTAGCTGGGACTACAGGTGCCCGCTACCATGCCCAGCTAATTTTTTGTATTTTTAGTAGACACAGGGTTTCACTATGTCAGCTAGGATGGTCTCAATCTCCTGACCTTGTGATCCGCCCGCCTCGGTCTCCCAAAGTGCTGGGATTACAGGTGTGAGCCACCATGCCTGGCCCCCTTTTTTTTTTTTTTAAAGACAGGATCTCTCTCTGTCACCCAGGTCAGAGTGCAGTGGCACGATCATAGCTTATTGCAGCCTGGAACTCCTGGGTCCAAGTGATCCTCCCACCTCAGCCTCCCAAGTAGTTGAGAACACAGGTGGGTGCCACCATGCCCAGCTGATTTTTAAAATTTTTTGTAGAGACAAGGTCTCACTATGTTGCCCACACTGGTCTTAAACTACTGGGCTCAAGCAGTCCTCCCATCGCAGCCTCTCAAAGTGCTGGGATTACAGGTGTGAGCCACCACACCCGGCCTAGCAGCTCCTCCTTAGAAAACAAATGCGCTACCACACCCTATCGTCTTGTACCATCTCCACATTGCCTGCCAGGGACCTCAGCCACCCCTATATCATGCAAAGATTCAGGGGTGTCTACAGAACACACCCCCACTTGGGTTCTTCAGTACATAGGGGCTGGGAAATGGGTACTCTCCCCTGCAGAGGGCACTGGGAAGCATGCCCTTCAAAAAGTCAGCCCCAGCCTCTGTTCCTGGCACCTGTCTGGCTCGCGAGACGACAGCTCCTGGCACATCTCCCTGCTCCCAGGCCATCCAACAGCCGCCACAAGACCTGCCCCGCCACAAAGTCTCACCATGACCTCACAGATGGGAGGCGCTCTCCGTCCCAAAGCAGGAGCACCTCCTCTTAGCCCACACATGCACTCGACCACCTGAGCCCTCTGGGCTGCAACCCCTGGGGGAAGCGCGGGGCAATCCCTCATCCCACCTGGCCTCCGCTGTTCATTCTTCCTTCTCTCTGGAATGCCCCCACCTGGCCCCTCACTGACAGCCTCCTCACCCCTCAAGATCCAGTTCAGGGCCGGGTGCAGTGGCTCACGCCTGTAATCCCAACATTTTGGGAGGATGAGGCAGGCGGATCATGAGGTCAGGAGATCAAGACCATCCTGGTCAACATGGTGAAACCCCGTCTCTACAAAAAATACAAAAATTAGCTGGGCGTGGTGGCGTATGCCTGTAATCCCAGCCACTGGGGAGGCTGAGGTGGGAGAATCGCTTGAACCAGGGAGTCGGAGGTTGCAGTGAGCCAAGATCTCACCACTGCACTCCAGCCTGGTGAAAGAGCGAGATTCCATCTCAAAAAATAAATAAATAAATAAATAAATAAATAAATAAATAAATATCCAGTTTAGGGCAGCCATGAGCTACTGACACCATCGAATGCTCAAAGACACAAACCCCAGGACAGCTGCAGTCCCAGGCATGCTGACCATCCATCCACCAAGCCAGATGCTTAATACAGAAGGCAGGTTGGGAAGTTCTCTCCCCAGGCCCCACAGTATACCTCTGCCCCGCTCACAATCTCACCTGAAGAGCTGTCCCAAGAACTAGAGATCAGGGGGCCTGGGCCACACTGGGAAGTGGAGGCTGTCAGGCTGCTGGGCTTTGCAGACGCACCTGCAGCAGGATTCCTTTAGGAAACATCCTATGTCCACAGCACAGTCCGGGCGAGGGCAGCCACGTGTGACTGGCATGATTTCCCTCTCCCCCAAAGTGGGCTTTTCTTCCCTCACACAGTCGCCCTCTCCCGCCGCTACCATCACCAAAGCCTGGGTCAGGAGGTGTCCGGTGGTACCTGGGCCACTCCACTTCCCGGTTGCTGTCCACACCCATACAGTGGCGGGGCAGACGAGGAAGCACCCCTTTCTGCTGATCACGAAGCATGAAAGGATCAGACAGGATGAGAGCGCCAAGTGTAAAGAAAAGATCAGGCCGGGAGCACTGGCTCAAGCCTATAATCCCAGCACCTTGGGAGGCCGAGGAGGGCGGATTGCTTGAGCCCAGGAGTTTAAGACCAGCCTGGGCAACATAGGGAGACTTCGTCTCTTAAAACAAAAGAAAAAAAAAGAAAAGAAAAGAAAAAAAGAAAAAAGCTGGGCGTGGTGGTGTGCACCTGAGTCCCAGCATCTCGGGAGGCTGAAGCGAGAGGATCCCTTGAGCCTGAGAGGCGGAGGCTACAGTGAGCCGAGATCGCGCCGCTGCACTTCAGTCTGGGCGACAGAGGAAGACCCTCTCTCAAAATAAATAAATAAATTAATAATAATAATAAAGAAAGAAAGAAAGAATAAGAAAAAAAAAAGGGAGAAGAAAAAAGTATCAGAAAATGGCTCAGTGTGCCCATGAACCTGACTTGCCGGTTAATTTAGGCACCGTGCATCAACTCACTCGGCCAGACCCCTCGTGTGGTGGGGCACCCAGAAGCAGTAGCGAAGCCGTTGCTGGGGATCCAGGCGCACTCACCTTCTGCGCTCCCCAGTGCCCGGGAGACGCACCTTCCTCGTCCCAACCCAGTGTACCGCCGCACCCCCAGCCAGTCCCGTGATCTCCTCCGCTGATCTGGCCGCCTACTCGAGGCCGTCCCGGAACCCCGGACCCAAGCCGCGCGCGCAGGGAACTGCCCGGCCGAGCTCGCTCACCGAAGTAGTCCCGTGCCGTGCGCGCCTCGAGCGCCCGCTCCAGCTCCCGGGTAAGCGCCTCCAGCCGCCGCTCGGCCGCGCTTGGGCCGCCCTCCCGGCCCGGGGGCAGCGGGAGCGCAGGCAGCGGGAAGGGGGCTGGCCCCGCAGGCTCCGGGGAGCGAGCGGGCGCGGGGCAGGCGCCGGGCGGGAGGAGGTCAGCATAGGCGCCGGCCGAGCCCCGGGAACCGAGGCTGGACACGCTGGAGCGGGCGCTGCCCACCGACGGCGGCCCGGGGCCGGGGCGCGGGTCCGAGCGGCCGGAGCGCGGGCTGCCGTGGCGCTGGTCGTAGCCCAGGCTGATGCCGCTGGAACGGGCGCTGCCGCCGCCGCCGTCGGACCCCGCCAGGCTGGCCCGTGGGCTGCCCGCAGGCTGCGCGCTGACCTCCGGGGCCGCCGCGCGCCGGGGACCCCGCTCCCCGCGGCTCAGTCCGTCCACCCCGGCCTCGGGGCCGCCGCCGCCCTTCCCTCTGCGGCCCAGCGCGGGCGCCGCCTCGTCTCCAGGCCCAGGCCGCGGTCCCCGCCGCCCCCGACCCGGAGAGCAGCCCCCGGGCTCCAGCTCCCGCAGGGCCAGCCCCCCCAGGAGCAGGGCCGCCTCGTCCGCGGCCGCCCGGGAGCGCTGCATGGCCCGGCCCGCCGGCCCTGGCGCGTCACCTCCGCCTCCGCTTCCCGCCGCCGCTCCGGCCGGGCCGCCGCATCGTCCGCCCGAAGCCCGGAGCCCGCCCCGGGACCCCTGGGCGCGGGGCGGGGCGGGGCCGGCGCCGGGCCGGGGTCGCTCCGGCGGCCACGCGTGGGCCGGGGGACGCTGCGCCCTACTCGGCGGCGCGCGCGGCAGAGGAATGTGCGCTCCCAGACGCTGGGCCGCGCCCCCTCCTCGCCGCGGCCTCGCGGGGGGCGGAGGGACTCCTTTGCGGGGGCAGGAATGCGAGGAAGGAGACGGCGCTGCGGCCTCTGGAATGTGGGGGGAGTGGCGGCGGCCGCGCTGCGCCGGGACCTCGGAGGGGCGTGGAGGCCGAGCCAGGACGCAGGGGCGGGCGGCGGAGGCGCCGCGGGGAGAGCCCAGGGTCCGCGGGGCGCCCGGGCCGTCGGGCCGTTTGGAAAAGCTCGGATTTCCGCAGGCTGAGCTGGAGGCAGCTGGCGCCATCCGGCCTGGAGAGATCCAAGCAGTCGACAGCGTTCCCCACATCCCGCCCCATCTCCTTTCCCTGCGCCGCCTCGCTCTCTGGCGCTGCAGGGCCGACCCAGCTCAGCTTGGAGCCCAAGGCGCTGCGCCTGTCCCACGCCCGGGAACACTGTGCGCCTCGCGCAGATGCGTCCCCACGACCCCCTGCCTGGCCCGGGGCCATGTGTCCGCGCACGGGCCTCTGGAGCCCCCGTCTGACTGCTGGGGAAGGCGCCCAGAGCTAGGAGCGGGTTGGTTGCGGACTGGTCCTCGCGCTGGGTCGCTTTGCCCAGGTCCCCAAGGCCAGGCCAGAAGCAGGCCTCAAGCTCAGAGCCGGTCGGCGGCGAACCTCCCCTGTGGTCATCACAGGCAGTCCCCGTGAAATGTGGGGACTCCTCCCTTTTCCAGCACCTGCACCCACTGTGGTGGGTGAGGCTTCGAGGGGAGGTCCTGGAACCGGCGGAGCCATGGGGGCCACATAGGTGGGGAATTGAGAGGTGACTAGGGCTTCATGCCCAAGGACACAGCTAATATCCCTTGTACAAGTCACACGGCTATAGGGAAGAAAACCAAACCGTTATCTGTCAGGGCCTGATGGATCCAGGAAAAGTGTTGCGTGAAAGAGTACTGTTTCCAGGCCTCTGCTCAGAGATTTTCGGGAAGGCGCCTACAGTGGCTCAGCGCGCAGGGAGCCCGCATCGGGAACTGTCCCAGCCAGATGGCCCAGGGCAGTGTGGCCTCAACACAACTGAGCACCTGCTGGGCCGCTGACCCCAGCACCTTACCATAGCCTGTCGCTCTGTCCCCCAGGCTGGAGTACAGTGGTGTGATCACAGCTCACAGTGATGCCACACACCCCCGAGTTTCGACCTCCTGGGCTCAAGCAATCCTCCCACCTCAGCCTCCTGAGTACTTAGGAGTACAGGCGCACACCACCACACAAAATGCTGAGATTACAGGCATGAGCCTCCATGCGGGGTCTAGAAGCCACCATTTGGGAGAGTAAATACCCAGGGAAGCCACGGCATGAAAAATGGTCTACCTTTCTAATGAGAAAGGAAAAGCCAGTTCATATCGCATTTCACAGATTGCATTATCTACTATTTAAAAAGGACAATATTGGCAGGACTGTGGTGAAACAGTTGCACATATGCTACTGGTATGAGTGCAAATTGGTATATCCTTTTGGGGAGAGCAGTTTGGTGGTGTCAACACCCGCACAAACGAACACGAACACTTAGAAGCAGTAATACTGCTTCTAAAAATCTGTTCAAGGGAAGTTATCCAAAATGCAGACAATAATCCAATCACAACCATGTCGTATAATCCCAACATCATTTAGGTAATCTACAGAGCTCCCCAACCTTTTTGGCACCAAGGACTGGTTTTGTGGAAGACAATTTTTCCACAGACAGAGATGGGTAGGGTGGGAATGGTTTCAGGATGATTCAAGGGCATTGTATTTATTGTGCACTTTATTTCTATTATTATTACATTGTAATATATAATGAAATAATTATACAACTCACCATACCATAGGAACAGTGGGAGCCCTGAGCTTGTTTTCCTGCAACTAGATGGGGGTGATGGAAGACAGTGACAAATCATCAGGCATTAGATTCTCATAAGGAGTGCACAGCCTAGATCCCCCGCATGCGAAGTTCACAATAGGCTTCGTGCTCCTGTGAGAATAGAGGTGAAACCCAGGTGGTAATGCTCCCTCGCCCTCTGCTCACCTCCTGCTGTGTGGCCCAGTTCCTAACAGGCCGTGGTATACCAGTCTGTGGCCCAGGGATTGGGCCCCTGATCTATTCTGTCCTAGGATCTCCAGCCTTCTGAAAAGACGCTCAAAGGGAGCTCTCTGCATTTAAAGGCAGCTGTTGAGCTGAGTGTGATGTAATCCCAGTGCTTTGAGAGGCCAGTATAGGAGGATCACTTAAGGCCAAGAGTTCAAGACCAGCCTGGGCAACGTAATGATATTCCATCTCTACAAAACATTAAAAATTAGCTGCTAATGGTGGCACATGCCTGTAGTCCCAGGTAGTTTGGGAGGCTGAAGTGAGAGGATGCTTGAGCCCAGGAGGTCAAGGCTACAGTGAGCAGTGATGGCATCACTGCACTTCAGCCTAGATGACAGCACAAGATTCATCTCTACAATAAAAAATAAAAAATTAAACTGGTGCGGTGATGGGCACTTGTAGTTCAGCTATTCGGGAGACAGGCGGGAGGATTACTTGAAACCAGGAGTCTGAGGTTACAGTTAGCTATAACTGTGCCACCACACTCCGGCCTGAGTGACAGAGCAAGACCCTGTCTCTACAAAAACAGTAAACAAAGGCAGTTTAATTAAACTGTTCTGGCTGGGCACGGTGGCTCACTCCTATAATCCCAGCACACTGGGAGGCTGGGACGGGTGGATCACTTGATCTCAGGAGTTCGAGACCAGCCTGGCCAACATAACGAAACCCTGTCTCTATTAAAATAAAAATACAAAAATTAGCCGGGTGTGGTGGTGCACACCTGTAATCCTAGCAACTTGGGAGGCTGAGGCACAAGAATCGCTTGAACCCAGGAGGCAGAGGTTGCAGTGAGCCAAGATCACACCACTGCACTCCAGCCTGAGCAACAGAGCAATACCCTGCTCCAAAATAATAATAATAATAATAAGTAACTGTTCTTTCCCCACCTGCCCACTTAGAGCTTTCAAGATTTAAACTATATTCACATCCAGGGTCAGCTAAAACCTGTTACTTGCTCTACTAGTAATAAATGACAACAACAAAACCCAGAAACAACCTAAAATGTTCGATATTCACCATTAGAATAGTTTAAGTACTTCCTTGAAGTGGGAAATACATTAAGCAGTTAGTTATATTCAAAAGATTTAATGAATGACTTGGGAATCAGACTATTGCGATGTTAGGTGAGTTTGAGGTAGTCTACAGAATTGTGGGGTCTCATCTCTACATTACCTAAATGTCCCCCTGACCCCATCTTCTGTCTTCTCACTCCAGGGGTATTGAGTGATCTCAACAGACTGGCTCCTTCTGACTGAGATGCACAGTCTGGGAGAAGGAAGGGGATGGGGCTCTCTCAAGGGATTTAAAGCACTGTCCATGGACTCAATGTCCAGCCCCCACTGATGCCCCCTCTGTCCTCCCCTGTTGCAGGAATGTTCGTTGTGTTCACCTCTCTCTGGGCATTTTCCTCCTGAGTCCAGTGGTGTGCTGGTAAATGTCTAACCAGTTCTCTGGGGAGGAATTGGTATAAATCAAGAGCCCTGATGTATAGCATTTGTCAGTTACCATGGTATAAATTCTCCCAGCATGGCCAATTTCAAGCTATAAATATGGGGCCACTGAACTGAGCTGGAAAGAAATGGGTATAACCAGTTCTTGCAAGCTGGGATAAGCCGGCTCTACACACCACTGCCTGAGTCCCACTGTTCCAAAGGAGGGGTTTCACTACGCTGTGGCTTCTAGTTTATCATCCTCTCAAGTTACCTGGTCTTCCCTTTGTTTAAGCAGAGACACACTTGGAGGCCGGAACAGGACATGTTCAATCTAGTCTTGTACCATGTCCTGAACCACCATCATCATCATCTTCCCAGAACCCAGGAGCTTACCCTACCCGGACTCTGTCCACATCATGGTGATTTTTTTTTTTTTTTTTGAGACAGTTTCACTCTTGTTGCCCAGGCTGGAGTGCAATGGCACGATCTCAGGTCACCACCACAACCTCCACAGGAGGCTACACAACCACCGCAACCTATGCCTCCCAGATTCAAGCAATTCTCCTGCCTCAGCCTCCCAAGTAGCTGGAATTACAGGCATCCACCACCACGCCTGGCTAACGTGTGTGTGTGTGTGTGTGTATGTGTGTGTGTATATATCTCAGCCTCCCAAGTAGCTGGAATTACAGGCATCCACCACAACCCTGGCTAACTTGTGTGTGTGTGTGTGTGTGTGTGTGTGTGTGTGTGTATATATATATATATATATATATATATATATATATATATATTTTTTTTTTTTTTTAGTAGAGATGGGGTTTCACCATGTTGGCCAGGCTGATCTTGAACTCCTGACCTCAGGTGATCCACCCACATTGGCCTCCCAGAGTGCTGGGATTACAGGCGTGAGCCACCCTGCCTGGCCTACCATGGTGATGTTTTAAGGAGCCCCCCATGCCCCTCCTTGTAATGTAGCTTCCATCAGACCTCCTTAATTGTCTGTACTGTATGGACCCCAGGTATTGACAGAATTCAGGGGTTTTCCTATGGAGTCCTGGGCCACTTGTCAATCAGCTGTGACTGGATAACGGGTTATAAGGGAAGGGGGATGGCAGCCAAACTCCACATGAAGTTTCTGGGACCCACACTTCTTTCTCGTTAGCCTATGACAGTTTTTACCCTTGTCTAATTTCCAGCACCAGTCTCTCACCCGAAGCACACACAGCTTTCCTGCTCAGCTCCTGGGGGCCACTCCTCCCACACACAGCACCAGGCTCAAGGTGCATGTTCTATCCTATCCACTGGGAGGGTTTTTCCATCCCGTCTTCTCTGAGCACCCACCCCGTGTGCCGCCACGCTGCGAGGCAGCTTCCGGGAGCTCTAAGAGTCATGGAAACCAACCTCATACTAAAAAATGTAATATCAGGCTGGGCACCCAAGGGGAGTTTTTCATCCCTTCTTCTCTACCAGATTGAGTTAACTTCAATCTCTCCTGGTCCTGTTATCCCTTTTAGGCCTCTCTGAGGACGCAAGAAGATTCAAAGCATTGACCGCTGAAACCATGGAAAGATTGGTTCCCTAATCTAAGAAGGCTAAGACATGATACTTGCAGCTTGCTTCCTTCTTGTTTCCGTGGGGGTTTTTGTTTGTTGTTGTTGTTGTGTGTGTGTGTCTATAACATGGTCCCACTCTGTCATCCAGGCTGGAGTGCAGTGATGCGATCATGGCTCAGCTCACTGCAGCTTCGACCTCCTGGTTTCCAGTGAGCCTCCCACCTCAGCCTCCAGGTTAGCTGGGACTACAGGCGCATGCCACCATGCCAAACTAATTTTTTTTTTTTTTTGTAAAGGTGAGGTTTCACCATGTTGCCCAAATTCCCGGACTCAAGCAATCCTCCTGCCTTGACCTCCCCAAGTGCTGGGATTACAGGTGCAAACCACTGCATCTGGCAAAGACCCTCTTTTCTTGTCTGGAAACCTTACCATGCACGCAGGAATGCGAATTTCTGCCCAAACTTTGTACCATGGTAAAAACCCCAGCCAATCTACAGCTCAATGGGAAGGACCTATTAGCTTTTGGTATTATTATTTTTTGAGACAGGGTCTCACTCTCTTGGCCAGGCTGCAGTGCTGTGATCATACCTCAGCCTCAACTTCCTGGCTCAAGTGATCCTCCCACCTGAGCCTGTCAAGTAGCTGGGACCACAGACACATGCCACCATGTGTCTGTGGTTTTTATTTTTTGTAGTGATAGGGTCTCCCTATGTTGCCCAGGCTGGTCTTGAACTCGGGCTCATGATCCTCCTGCCTCAGCCTCCCAAGGTGCTAGGATTACAGGCGTGAATCACCATGCCCAACCTGGCATTAGGCTTTTCAGTATGAGGTGGTTGTTTATGACTTCCAGACCTCCTAGAAGCTGCTGCTGTAACCAACTGGGACATCTGCCTCTCAGTGTGGCAGCACACAGGGTGTACGGGTACTCAGATCCCCAACTCACCACCTATTGCTGTCAAAATGACATGAGGAGTTGGGTTTTCATGCACACCAGTCCTTTGTTCATTGTGCTTTCAAAGGTTTCTACCCAGGCTGGCAACAGCGGTAACGTTTTCCACCGAGTGCAGCACTGCACAGGGCAGGGATGCAATTCGTGTTGACAGAATGGCTGAATGACATCGTGTGCACAGTGCCTACATTTCCTGAGATTGGTTGATCTAAGAATCAAAGTAAACCATTGAAAGATCTAAAGTGCAAAGGCTGAGGACCTTCTCAGACGCTGTAGGTTCTGGTAAAGCTTTTGTTCGGAATCTTCCCCGATCTGTGAGTCATCACTTGTTGCTAGACTTAAAATTTTTTAAACCGGCATGAGTCAGAGACATTTAGCAAAACTTCCTAAAATGTTACTTGACCAGGAGATAATTGTCTTCAAAACATAGCCAAACTACACAGTGACGTTGTAGCCCTGTGTTTCCACTGTTGATTTTTTATGTTTTTAGTTTGAGTTCTGAAATTTCTCAAATAAGCTTTTGGGTGGAATGTGTTTTGAATTGGATGCAGGAAAAAGAAAATGTTCCTTCTGTGAGCAGAATGCAAATAATGTGTTCCCAGCGCGAAATAAAAATACTCCTCTAAATATATCCTCCCTCAAAACGGTCAATGGACCTCAGGAATACTGCTGTGAAATGCAAAGAAACGGGAGGTCCTCCTTACCTCTACACGTCACAATGACTAGAAACATCTGCTGACGTTTTTTCTTCTCTGATCTTTTTGGGTTTTCTTTACTTTTGACATTTTTATTGTTTATTTATTTATTCATGTATTTATTTTTTTGAGACAGTCTCACTTTGTCACCCAGGCTGGGGCGCAATGACACCATCTCAGCTCACTGCAACCTCTGCCTCCTGGGTTCAAGCAACTCACATGCCTCAGCCTCCCAAGTAGCTGGGATTACAGGTGTGCACCACCACGCCCAGCTAATTTAGATGGGGTTTCACCATGTTGGCCAGGCTGGTCTCAAACTCCTGGCCTTAAGTGTTTATCTGCCTCGGCCTCCCGAAGTGCTGGGATTACAAATATGGGCCACCTCACCTGGCCCACATTTTTGTTTTTTGTATATTACAAAAGGCTGGTAAATGGCTTACATTTGCCCATGTTCCTTGGGCGTAGGCCAAGTCCACGTCAGACATGTATGCCACTAATGGACAATTTTCAGGAACATCTATTATCAACCAAATGCTCTCTGGCAGCCTCTGAGTGGACCATTCATCTAGTGGGAACCACCTGGCTTAGTTCTCTGGAGGCTCAAATGAAAGAGAATCCTTCCTAAGCCACAGCCTAGCAACAAGAAGGATGGGTAAAGCTGACTTCAACAGTGTTGAACCCGGAATCCCACTAGGACTTTCTCTTTCCACCTTACATGTTTAATAACCTTTATTGCCTTTCTGACTTTAATCATAGGACATACTCAATATAAAACTTGGAAAAGTCAAACAGGCACAAAAGGAAAATAGACTGCCTGTGTATGTATATATTCACTTTTATTATGAAAGTTTTCAAAGCTGAATGGTACAATCACACACACACACACACACACACACACACACACACACACACACACAGTACCTAGGTTCAATCAATGTTAATTTTGCTGTTTTCCTCTCCATATAGTTTGAGCCAGGTGCAGTGGCTCTCAGCTGTAATCCCAGCACTTTGGGGGAGGCCAAGGAGGTAAGATCGCTTGAGCCCAGGACTTTGAGACCAGCCTGGGCAACACAGCAAAACTCCCTCTACAAAAAATTGAAAAAATTAGCCAGGCGTGGTGGCATAACACCTGCAGTCCCAGCTACGTGGGAGGCTGAGAGAGAGAGATCGCATGAGCCCAGGAGTTTGAGGCTGCACTGAGCTATGATTATACCACTCTACTCCAGCCTGGGCACCAGAGCGAGTCCATCTCAAAAAAAAAAAAAAAAAGTTGCTAGTATTGAAGCTTTGCCCATAATACACTAAAAAGAAGAACGTAATTACAGTCACATTATCGTACTGAAAAAAACAATTCTATATTACCTATATTCATTCCATTTTCAAATTTCCAATTGTCACAAGAATTGTTATAATCATTTATTTTGTTGAACTAGGATGCAAAAAAGTGATTCATCCATTGTATTGGGTTCTCTCTTAAATGCCTTTTAACCCAGAATACCTACTCCTTCCTTTTTTGAAATGACAGTGACTTACCGAAGAGCCCTGGCAGTGATGGAATATCACACATATTCTGCTCACCTGATTGTTTCTGAACGTTAACTTGTTCCTCTACCCCCTCTCCATATCCTGTCAGCTGGAGGTCTAGATGCTTGGTTAGATTCCAGTCAACAATTTCTTGGTGAGATACTGCTGTGTTCTTGATATCATCTTAGGAAGCACAGTAACATCAAGCCACCCCGTAAGTGACACTAGGTTTGATCACTTGATTATGGTGGCAGCAGTCAGATCTGTCCATTGTGAAGATTGGTGTTTTTCAAATTAGCCAGGCGTGGTGGCTCACACTGGTAGTCCCAGCCACTCGGTGGGGGTGAGATGGGAAGATCACTTGAGCCTAAGAAGTCGAGGCTGCAGTGAACTGTGATCACATCACTGCACTCCGGCCTGTGGGATAGAGCAAGACCCCGTCTCTAAAATAAATAAATAAAGACTGATGTTTTCCTTTTGCAAGTGACCTGTGCAGCAACATTTGAGCATTGTGCTAAAATTCTGTTCCTCAGCAGCCTTTTACCTGAAAGGTTTTTGGCATCCAGTGATCTTTGCCTCATCAGTTATCTCATTAATGGGCTGGGCTCTATGTTAAAATGTTGGAGCCTCTCATGGCACATGCTGAGTAGCCAGTAGTCTTTAGGACAATGGATTCTCCAGGTAATCTTGTCACCACACTGTTCCCAGTGAGGCTGGAAGACGGTTTGTCAACACCGTTATTTCAGGCTGGAGGTGAAAAGAAGCTGTTGAGGAAATTCCCTTTGCAAGCCCTACTCCCAGCTCCCAGCTGGTGAGACAATTTACACGGAAAAACCATGAATACAACACAAGATCTGAAGTGTCTCCACCCTCTAGGAACCTGGGAGAAGCTTGGATAGGCTTTGGTTCACTATCCAAATAGGATCCCGGCAACTAGTAGTCAGACCTGCCTTCCTAACAAACCTGCTGAAAAAGGTAGTAATAGTTAATGCAAAAATGAAAACCACAGGTCTGCCAAATTAGAAACACCTCCGCAGACCTAACTGGCACTTATCACCAGGTACTATACATTCAAATGGGAAAGAACAAAAGAATGTACACAAAATATCAGAAACACATTGTTGATAACTGTGTCTACAAGGCAGGGTGAGGACAGGGCATGTGGCTCAGGGCCTGTAATCCCAGTACTTGGCAAGGCCAAGGTGGGAGGATCACTTGAGGCCAGGAGTTGGAGACAAGCTGGGCAACATGAGACCCTGTCTCCACAAAAAAAAGTTTTAAAACTTAGCTGTGCATGGTGGTGAGCTCCTGTAGTTCCAGGGATGTAGGAGGCTGGGGCGGGAGAACTGCTTGAACCCAGGAGGTCGAGGCTGCAGTGACCTGTGAGGGCACCACTGCAAAAATAAAGGCAGGCAGGATGATGTGTAAAGAATGGACAGAATTTCAAAATGCAAATTTCTAGAGAGCTTTTCAGAATAAAAAGTTTCAAAAGTGAGATGGCATCCTAAGATATTTCATTTTATAATACGTAGGTCTGTTAAGTTTCAAATTATTTTCTGGAGGAAAATTAAACACCTTCTAAAAACCTAAAGGCAGATGAAGCTCACAGGTGAAAAGTCACTCCACTCTGGAGCTCCAGAAGGCTGAGTCTTAGTCAACATTATTTTTCTTTTTTCTTTTCAGAGACAGGGTCTCATTCTGTCACCCAGGTTGAAGTACAGTGGCACAATCTTGACTCACTGCAAAACCCGCCTCCCAGGCTCAAGCGATCCTCCTCCATCAGCCTCCCAAGTAGCTGGGGCTATAGGCAAGTGCCACCATGCTCAGCTAAATTTTGTATTTTTTGTAGAGACGAGGTTTTGCCATGTTGCTAGGCTGTCTCCACAAACTCCTGGGCTCAAGCAATCCTCCTGCCTCAGCCTCTCAAAGTGCTAGGCTTATGGGTATGAGCCACCACACCGTGTTCAACATGGCTTTTCTGAAAGCTCTGATTACATGCTGAATTTACAAATGGTGGAAAACAAGGAGTAATGGTTAATAAGCTGAATGGTACAGTAAGAATTACACAAAGTAGGCCGGGCGCGGTGGCTCAAGCCTGTAATCCCAGCACTTTGGGAGGCCGAGACGGGCGGATCACGAGGTCAGGAGATCGAGACCATCCTGGCTAACATGGTGAAACCCCGTCTCTACTAAAAATACAAAAAACTAGCCGGGCGAGGGGGCGGGCGCCTGTAGTCCCAGCTACTCCGGAGGCTGAGGCAGGAGAATGGCGTGAACCCGGGAGGCGGAGCTTGCAGTGAGCTGAGACCTGGCCACTGCACTCCAGCCTGGGCGACAGAGCGAGACTCCGTCTCAAAAAAAAAAAAAAAAAAAAAAAAAAAAAAAAAAAAAAAGAATTACACAAAGTAGAACAATATATGAATTAGAAATTTAAAATTTAGTTGAAATATAAAAGAAATATTGCCAGAAACACAAAGCACAGATGAACACAAAAGGGGAAACAGCTTAATGGGTTTCTGTTCTCTGAAAACCCAAGGCACATCTCTGAGTGATAAGAGTACCCTAAGAGGCAAAGCCCTCTGAGGTCCAGAACCAGGACAGTGCTACTCTACCTACTGCCAGTCTGGCACTATCTGTAGGCTGGAGTTGGGATGGGGATGATACATTCAAAATGGACTTTGGTAAACTAGGGGACGACGCAGACAAACACTGCAGAAAGGAGGAAGGACTCCCTCTCCAGCATCTCAAATCCAAGGCTCCAAGTTGCCAGGCTTGGGAAAAAGTCACATACTTTCTCAACACAGGCCATCTGCTGACAATCCAAATGTAAAAAATACTGCCATTAGGCCAGGCACAGTGGCTCACGCCTGTAATCCCAGCACTCTGGGAGGCTGAGGCAGGCAGATCATGAGGTCAGGAGTTCGAGACTAGCCTGGCCAACATAGTGAAACCCCCTCTCTACTAAAAATACAAAAAATTAGCCGAGCATGGTAGTGGGCGCCTGTAATCCCAGCTATGGGGGAGGCTGAGGCAGGAGAATTGCTTGAACCCGGGAGGCAGAGGTTGCAGTGAGCTGGGATTGCGTCATTGCACTCCAGCCAGGCGAACGTGAGAGGCTTCATATCAAAAACAAACAAAACACCCACAGCCGAGGCTGGGCGCGGTGGCTCACACCTGTAATCCCAACACTTTGGGAGGCCAAGGTGGGAGGATCACAAGATCAGGAGATCGAGACCATCCTGGCTAACATGGTGAAACCCCGTCTCTACTAAAAATACAAAAAAATTAGCTGGGCGAGGTGGCGGGTGCCTGTAGTCCCAGCTACTCAGGAGGCTGAGGCAGGAGAATGGCATGAACCTGGGAGGCGGAGCTTGCAGTGAGCCGAGACTGCGCCACTGCACTCCAGCCTGGGCCACAGAGGGAGACTCCGTCTCAAAAAAATAAAATAAAATAAAAAAACACCCACTGCCATTAGAAGCTTTCTTTTATTTACTTATTTTTTGGAGACAGGCTCTTGATATGTTACCCAGGCTGGCCTTGAACTTCTGTGCTCAAGCCATTCTCCTGCCTCAGCCTCCTGAGTGGCTGGAACACGTATGTGCACCACCACACAGGAAGAGCTTTATTTTACAAAGTCTCCAAGAAAAAAGAAAACAAAGTACTCATCTATGGCAAACAGTGATCTTCTGAACCTTTTTTGAGATGGAGTTTTGCTCGTCGCCCAGGCTGGAGTGCAGTGGCACAATCTTGGTTCACTGCAACCTCTGCCTCCTGGGTTCAAGCAATTCTCCTGCCTCAGCCTCCTGAGTAGCTGGAATTACAGGTGCCTGCCACCACACCCGGCTAATTTTTTTTTAAGTAGAGATGGGGTTTCACCATGTTGGCCAGGTTGGTCTTGAACTACTGACCTCAGGTGATCCACCTGCCTCAGCCTCCCAAAGTGCTGGGATTACAAGCGTGAGCCACTGTGCCCGGCCGAGTTCTTTTTTTAATGGAAAGAATTTGGCATTCCTGCAGTAGATAAAAGGCAGCAGAAACAGAAACTGCAGGCATGTGTAACAAGAATGCAGATGCCATTTATTTGGTCCATAAGTATAGTCGTTATTTGAGTTTTACAAAACATCGAATATAAATAACCTGAAACTGTAACAATACACAAAAATTGGCTTCTTACACAGACATACCAGGCAGTACAAACTGAAAACTTGAGTAAATTAACATTGTTTTACATTAATATACATAGTGCCATTTAACATTTAAAAACAAGTTTCAATGCATAGCACTTGATACTTCTTTGAATCTGTTTCAATCAGTTAAGAGTATGAAAATGGTTAGATCTAGGCTAAAAATAATTCTTCTTCTAGCCAAAAATAAAGGCATAATATTTATAACCAGGTATCAACTTTACTAAACCACAATATTTTGAAACTATTAATGATACCTAAGGGTATTTACATTAAAAAGGCAACATGCATTGTGTTGTTTTATCTCATGACTGGTTATGCATACACTTTGTTCAAAGGGTTTTTAAACTATATTCCTACTTTCAATACAGCATACTGCAATGTGTCTAACAGTTCTAGCAAAAAGAATGCTTTCAAAGGGAGCAGAATAATTTTCAAGTCACTGGTGTCAATTTTTTCCCTTTGGAACAAAGGACATAACAATCTGGTTCTGCCCAGATAAACTAAACAGTAAGAGGGTTCTGTTTAGAGGCGTTTCTGTTCAATCTAATGCTATGACATCATCAAGCTCTTCCTTCTGTTCTAGACGTGACCTCTTTGCACTGAGATTCTCTTTCTCATCTAATTTCCTCTTGCGGCTTCTCTCTTCTTCACTGACGTCAGCATTATTTGAAGAATCTTCTTCATCCGAATCAACTATAAGAACGTCATCTTGCTCTTGAGCTTATTTCAGAAAAAAGGAAAAAAGAAAATGGGTAAAAGCGTGGGAGTTACTTGTGCTCACCAGTATTTTCTGTAATTGAAAGCTGACTCTTCTAATATACACCAAACTTAAGAATGGCTGCATTTTCACTTTACACATCATGTATTTCCATACTGTTTTAAATCTTTTATATAATAAGCACCTATTTATTTTCTAATCAAAACAAAAAATTGTGACAAGCATTATGTAACTCAAAGGACCCATTACACATCCTTGATTCTACCTCTACCTTCTCCAACAGAAGAGCAGAGGGAACATATTCTAATAATGGTAGTAGTGGTAACAATAACAACAATACAGCACTTACAATGTGCCAGGAACTGTTCTGAGCACTGTGCATATGACAACTCATTTAATCATCACAACCCTATAAAGAAGATCACGATTATCCGCTTTCCAGGAAAGGAAACTCAGTGAATGACTTCCCAAGCTTACACAGTAGCAGAGGATGAAGCCAGGAACCATCCCCAATGCAAAAATGATACTAAAGGTGGTTTTATCTCCTCGTCCAACAAAATCAAAGGCAGAATACCTACCTTACTCATGGCTGTAACCCTGGAAACCTACCCACAGTAGAGGATCAATAAATGTACATTTCAAATTATGATTTTGGAAAATCTACCATATAGTCTCTTCCTCAAAGGAGGATGATGGACCTTTCTAATTTCAGTGAGGGGGAAAAAAAAACAGGTTATGAACCAATGACCCAGGCCATAATCTGAATGTTCATCTTCAAAAATCTCAAGAGAACATTAGAGCCAAGAGTAAACATATTCCAAAGAATGCCACAGACAGGGTCAAAGAAATGAAAACAAGTAAAAATTTGGTAACTTTTTGTTTCCTAACTAAAGGAAGAGAGGGAGCAGAGTAAATATTCAAATCAGAACACAGTAAAGAATCAGTTATTTGGAAAAATACCAAGCACCAGCACTGGAAATCCAGGGGAAAGGACTATACCCAAGGCATACTGGTGACGAGGAAACTCTAACATGCCTAAATTCCATACTTACCAAGCATTTGTTCACTCAAAATAGTCAGATGCATGGATTTATTGCTCCTAAATAAAACAAGCATACAAAACCCCAACCTGCTACTACATAGGCTGACTGCGCACTAGTAAACTCTCATTTCAAACTGTAAAAACCAATTAACAAAAAATAACAAAGTGTTCCTATTTTCTGTAAGAAATTTCCGTAAGAATTTCCCCCAGTCTTAAATGACTTTTTGTTTTGAGGTGGAAGTCTCACTCTGTAAACCAGGCTGGAGTGCAGTGGCACAATCCCGGCTCACTGCAACCTCCGCCTCCCGGGTTCAAGCGATTCTCCTGCCTCGGCTTCCCAAGTAGCTGGGGCTACAGGAGTATGCTGCCATGCCTGGCTAATTTTTTGTATTTTTAGTACAGATGGGGTTTCACCGTGTTGCCCAGGTTGGTGTCGAACTCCTGGGCTCAGGCAATCTGCCCGCCTCAGCCTCCCAAAGTGTTGGGATTACAGGCATGAACCACTGTGCCCCGCCTTAAATGACTTTTTTTTTTTTGGAGACATGGTCTTGCTGTTGCCCAGGCTGGAGTGCAGTGGTGCGATCATGGCTCACTGCAGTGTTGAGCTCCTGGGTTCAAGTGAACCACTCTAGCCTCCTGAGTAGCTGAGACTACAGGTATGCGCTACCATGCCTGGCTAATTTTTTTTTTTTTTTGTACAGATGGGGGTCTCACTGTGTTGCCTAGGCTGTTCTCCAACTCCTGGCCTCAAGTAATACTCCCATCTTGGCCTCTCAAAGCGCTGGGATTACAGGTGTGAGCCACCACACCCAGCCCTTAAATGTCTTCATGGTTCATAAATTCAAAGCTCCATTACAACAATCAATACCAAACCAATACACACCTCTAGTAGTTTTATGGATTTATGGTCAATGTTCCTAATAATCAGTTTGCTTTTATTCTTGCTTGGTGGGTGTTTAACAACCTGCTGGCTGGGGCCATACTTACCTGTGGAGGTAGAGGGCTGAGCTCCATCATCACTGCCATTGGTTATGCTTTTAGCAACATCTTCAGCTTGTTTGGGTCCCACTTTTTCCGGGGCATCACCAACAACCTCAAATTCAACATCCTTTCCTAGGTCTTCACTGTAGGAGAATCACACAGGTCACTGCTATGACTATTTACAAAGCAAAGGAGCACCAGAGAAATCCTGTTGTTCCTCAAAGCATACACTATGTACACACCAAATATGTGGATCCTAATTTTTTTTTTTAATTTTTATTTAAAAAAAAATTAGAGATAGGGTCTCGTAATGTTGCCCAGGCTGGTCTTGAAATCCTGGGCTCAAGCCATCCTCCCACCTTGGTCTCCTAAAGTGCCGGGATTACAGGCATGAGCCAACCATACCCACCTTGGATTGTAATTTTCAAAGAGCTAAACTTACAATAAGAAAGACGGTACACAACAATTTCTGTGATAATCTACATGCACTTTCAAATCAGGGCAAGGTTTTGGTTTTTTGTTTCTTTAAAACAGTAAATTAACTTTTATTGCTAAAGCAGAAAACTGAGTCCAAAACTCAGTGGCCTGAAGTGGTAACTCTTAGACATGATTTCTTCAGCCACCATGGAGTGCAGCAGCGAGATCTCGGCTCACCGCAACCTCTGCCTCCCAGGTTCAAGCTATTCTTCTGCCTCAGCCTCCCGAGCAGCTGGGATTACACGCAGCTTTTAGATACCATGTGGTATTTCCACTTCATTGTACATGTCCTTCCACTGTCTTTTCTTTCACAAGTGAAAACAAGCATGCCACTTACATCTAACTAGTGTCCAACTGAAGCAGGACCGCTTTGACTCCATTATACAACTGTGAAATACACTACTTACTAATAACTCTCATTCAGTCCTTCCTGTCATTTTTTTTTTTTTTTGAGACGGAGTCTCGCTCTGTTGCCCAGGCTGGAGTGCAATGGCGCAATCTTGGCTCACTGCAACCTCGGCTCCCAGGTTCCAACGATTCTCCTGCCTCAGCCTCCTGAGTAGCTGTGATTACAGGCACACGCCACCATACCCAGCTAATTTTTGTATTTTTAGTAGAGACGGGGTTTCACCATGTTGTTCAGGATAGTCTCAAACTCCTGACCTCGTGATCCGCCACCTCAGCCTCCCAAAGTGCTGGGATCACAGACATGAGCCATCACACCCGGCCTCCTTCCTGTCATTTTATGCTTTTTATAAACAAAGTATGAAATGCAGTTCTCTCCAAATAGCCACACAAACACTATGCATGTTTGTATACTCATGAAAATACTGACAAAATAACTGGACACAGGTGGCAGCACCACTAAACCCTTTGTTTGTTAGATGCTACCCAAAAACCCCAAGTCAGGCGCAGTTCCACCACGTCAGTGAGCATGAACAAAAATGCAACCTGGTCAACACATGAATATATAAGCAGACATGGTAAGATACCATGTCTCTCTTAACTGTGCTATAGACTCAGGAATCTGTACAATTCTTTTTTTTTTTTTTTTTGAGATGGAGTTTTGCTCTTGTCACCCAGCCTGGAGTGCAATGGCGCAATCTTGGCTCACTGCAACCTCTGCCTCCCAGGTTCAAGTGATTCTCCTGCCTCAGCCTAAGTTTTTGGGATTACAGGCGTGTGCCACCACCAGCCTTTGGGCAGGCTGGTCTCAAACTCCTGACCTCAGGTGACCCGCCCACCTTGACCTCCCAAAGTACTGGGATTACAGGTGTGAGCCACCGTGCCCGGCCAGTACAGACAATTCCCAATATTCTTTTGCTATTGTCAAAAAATCACAAACGAAATGATTTGTTTTATGGGAGAAATACTACGTTTTTCTAGAGAAACTTGAAAAACAATTAATAATTTTATTCCAGTTTAATTACTATAATGAATTCGCCTCTGTTTAAACTGTTCAAACACCTGGCCTCTAGCTCTTCCTGATCAGCCACCACTGATGACAATTACTCTTAAACATTTTTTGCTTATTTCTTTTATTTCTGAGTTTGTTTGTTTTTTTTAAGTTGGAGTCGCACTCTGTTGCCCAGGTTGGAGTGCAATGGCACAATCCCGGTTCACTGCAACCTCCACCTCCCGGGTTCAAGGGATTCTCCTACCTTAGCCTCCCAAGTAGCTGGGACTACAGGCGCCTGCCACTATGCCTGGTTAATTTTCGCATTTTTAGCAGAGACGGGGTTTCACCACGTTGGCCTTGAACTCCTGACCTCAGGTGATCCACCTGCCTCAGCCTACCAAAGTGCTGGGATTACAGGCGTAAGCCACCACACCCTGCCAATTTCTGATTCCCCAAATTTTCCTGTTGGTCAAACATCACGGAACTCAGTGACCAACTCGACCAAATATACGATACAGTTTCAAATGAACAGCAGGGTTTAAGGATAAGAAAACACTTTTCCTCCATTTCCTCTAAAGTTTATATATTCAAATAATTTCTTACAATTAAAATATTAGTAGCTCTTACCTATGAAGGATGTTGATCAATAAAGTATAGTCCTGGAGGAAGTCATCTGCTTGAAGCCGGCTGCCATTTCTAATTCCAAATTCTGACAACTTCTTGTGATTATTAGCTAGGAAATGTGAAAATAATTTAGATAGTTCAGTTACATCTTCATAGAGCAGTCAGGTTTGTTTTTTAAAAAGCTAAACCTCTGTTATGGGGCTGAATTGTGTCCCATCCACCAAAATCCAAAGCTTGAAACCCTAATCCCTAGTATCTCAGAATGTGATTGTATTTGGAGACAGGACTTTTTAAAGGAATGATTAAATTTAAATGGGGCCAGTAGGGTGGGCTGTAATCTGATCTGACTGATGTCCTTATAGGAGGAGGAAGGCAGGCACAGTGGCTCACACCTATAATCTCAGCACTTTGGGAGGCCAAAGCAGGATTGATTCCTGAAGCCCAAGAGTTGCAGTGATTGCACCACTGCACTCCAGCCTGCTGGGCAACAGAGCAACAAAATTTTTTTCTTAAGACTCTGTCTCCAATCAATCAATCAATCGCGAAATTTGGACAGAGACATCAGGGATGTGCACCCCCAGAGGAAAGGCTATGTGACACAACAGAAAGGCAGCTATCTGCAAGCAAAGGAGAGAGGCTTTAAAATAAACCAAACCTGCCAGCACCTTCATCTTGGTCTTCCAGCCTCCAGAACTGTGAGAATGTATTGTTTAAGCAACCTGGGCTGTGGTATTTGTTATGGAGGCCCTAGCACCCTAAAACATTAAAACACTGGGAATTCAGTCTTAAAACACTTAACTACCGAAACTACTTCAAGGGGACCAGACTGAGAAATTCTGAAAACTTTTCCCCATTCAAATCAATTTTTTTTTTAAGACAGGGTCTCACTGTGTTACGCAAGCCGGAGTGCATCCCAGGCTTGAGCGGTCTTCCTACCTCAGCCTCCAGAGTAGCTGGGACTACAGGTGTGCACCACCATGCCTAGCTAAAATTTTTTTTTTTTTTTTTTTTGGAGACAGAGTCTTGCTCTGTTACCCAAGCTGGAGTGCAGTGGCACCATCTTGGCTCACTGCAACCTCCACCTCCCAGGTTCAAGCGATTCTCCCACCTTAGCCTCCCGAGTAGCTGAGATTACACGCACCCACCACCATGCCTGGGTAATTTTTGTACTGTTAGTAGAGACAGGGTTTTGCGATATTGGCCAAGCTGGTCTCAAACTCCTGATCTCAGGTGTGACCCACCCACCTCAGCCTCCCAAAGTGCTGGGATTACAGCCACAATGCCCGGCCTAATTTTTGCATTTTTACAAGAGATAAGGTTTTGCCATGTTGGCCAGGCTGGTCTCAAACTCCTGGCCTCAAGTGATCTGCCCGCTTCAGCCCCTCAAAGTGCTAGGATTAGAGGTGTGAGCCACCGCACCAAGCCCAATTTTCTATATAACCTCAATTTTCAATCCCCTTCTTTTTTGTCTTTTTTTTTTTTTTTTTTAACATTTATTTCATCGTTTATAAGGAAGACGTTTAGAAAGGTTTTCCCTACACTGACACCCAGAACATACTAACGGTTTCTCCTAGTTCTTTTCCAGATCTGTTGCTTGCTTTACCATTTTTATCACCAGGAATGCCCTTGGCATTCTTACCCAGATTTCCACCTCCAAGCCCTTTCACACATCTCCACTGACTGCAAACCTCTTGGAACCATCACATTCAAAAGGAAAACCAATTAATATGGGTTCTTATTTTGGTGATTTAGCATCACCTGTGAAATCTTGTGCTGGCCTAACAACGCTGCTAACATTATAAGGCTATTCCTCAACTGGGCTCCAAGTTCTGACTTTGCGAATCTCAAATCTATCACCTGCCTCTGCCTTAGTAAAAATCTCTCAATCCCCTCCTCCCTAACTAGCTCCCTGCTACTCCCCTGTTTAAACCCTGGTGGCAGGTGGCAGTGAAATACTGCCCCTTCCTCTGGAGGGTAGGGGTCAAGGGAGAGGAGGAAGACACACAGTGCACGTATGACAAGAGAGACTCCAACCTCACCACTGCTGCCAACCCCTCAGCACCCCAGCTTCCAGTGAAACCAAATAATGGGCCACTCCCAAGGCAGTTTAGGTTGTTTCACAAGCTCACACCTTTACAGACAGATGTTCATTCTGTCTAAATGCTCTCTTCTTTGTCCAGTGAGTCCCAACTATTTTTTCAAAAACTGACCCAAGGGCCCCCCCTCTCCTATTACTCCCCCTCCCTTTCACAAAGCTGAGTATACTTTCCTTAGATTTGTACTGTGTACACACTCTTTCTACAGTTTTCCTTGGACTATGCTGAATTCAGCTGTTGACAACCTCCCTTCTCCTTCCAGGCCGCAAGGCACTTCAAGCCAAGGTCTGTTGTCTTATTCATCCTTGACTTATGAATACCCAAAACTATGCCTGTCATACAGGACTCCACACATATTCTGATAAGTGCTGTCTCACCCTCCAAACCACATGTATTTCTGTACAGAACGGTCACACTGAGAAGCCACTGAGATTCCTGACCAGTTTCCATTTTTAAGCTAGCATGTGAAAGTGCTGGCTACAACTAAGGGACAGCATATAATCACAGACAGACTTTTTTTTAAAAGTCAGCTGGCTAGAATAAGGCTTGAATACTCAAGTAGACTCCTAAAATAGAGCACCACACAGCCAAAACATGGCCTCCAATTACACATGACCTAATAGCCCAAACAATTTCTCAACAAGCAACTACAACCAAGAAGAACCCTGACACTAAACCTGCATTTAAAGCCTTAACATCTGGATCCCAAAGTATGAATAAATGACCAATGGACAAATAGGTATGAATTAACTCAATATACGGGGAAAACACAGGGCCTAGAACCTTTGAAAATAACAGTACACTGGCAAAAACCGGGACATGAAAAAACGAGAACAGCAACCCAAATGAGCTGCAAAAGTGACCGAGGAGGTACGGGATCAACGAGTAGTCTGAAGGAGGAATAACTACGACGCAATTCTTACTATGAAAGCTTCAACAGAATCAAATATATTGTACCTTGTATAGCAAATGCATCAGCAAAAGGGATGACCTGCTTGAACTTTTCAAAGGAAAGATCAGAAAGCCAAAACTGGGCACTGAATTTCAATAATCTTTCTGCTATATAGAAGGAACAGGCTACCAAGGCTTGCCCACTCTTGGAGAAAAATCTCCAAATGCCTTAGAACCCTCCCCATTGTGATTTGACGGAAAGAACAGTCTTCTCATCACAAGGTTAGCTCCCAGGATCCATGATACTGGCAAGGAGGTTCCTTGGAAGTGGACAAGAGCACTGCAGTCACTGCAAATGTCTGACATGGAGCTCCCAAACATGGAAGTGTGATGACCCCCAGCAATGTCACCTTGAAAGAGCACCTCCATGACCAAACACTGCCACTCTCTGTAATATTGAGTATCATATACAGTAAATGAATCAACTAATGTGCACTCTTTCCTTTAAGCAGTCTCCTCAATGAGAGGAGTGAATAAATGCAATGTATGATACCTTCCGTCTCTCCCTCTTCGGAAGATATTAGGATTGTTCCTTTCCCATCTTCAATTTGGACATCTGGTGCTACCATAGCAAATTTTTCTTTCACTATCTACAAAAACAAAACAAACAAAAAAAAAAAACACGGATTCAAAATATTAATGTAGGTAATTAAAGATCATAAGAAATCCTAGACTTCTATAAAGGCTCTTACTTTCCCCTTCGATTTATTGGAAACCGGCCAAGTCACTCTTCAAGATCCCTTAGATCAAGCAGGAAAGCCGTGAGGATTCACCTGAGTCCCATCCCCGCATCTGACCACTGATGCGGATCAGATCCAACTTCATCCCAACAGGGGACTAGGAACTCCCTGGCCGGCTCCTGCTACTTTGTCTTTCCCTGCAGATTAGGTAGTGAGCTACACACACTTGACATATTTCATTTCAGTCTCTGTGCCAACCCTGTAATGGCAGGGGTTTGATAGATGGAATCATTTCTCATTAACCTGACTCTCAGATAAGCCTCCCCATTCCATGCATTTAGAGAAGTGATAATATTCTGTTAAATCCTACCAGCTCCTAAAAAAGAAGGAAAAAGGGAGGAACTCTCTATAGGTCTAAGTATCCTACAAACAGAGGAATTACCTTTAAGCTCAAGAATCAGGAGATACCAAAGATAATTATTTTCTAGAAAAGAAACTGGGGCAACCACCCTCTGTTGTACCTGCCACTTCCCTGACCAAAACATAAGCTCAAATCAATCCGTCCTGTGTAACCAGTTTCTGGAAGAAAGGCCATTCCCTATCAGGCAGCACTGCTATTTGAGAAGGGCTGCTTCCTCCTCTCTCAAGAGGCATGTAAATATGTAGCATTATGATGGTCACAACCAGAGAACATCATGAAGTGATCTCAAAGTGGAAAGTGACACTTTTGGGTCATAAAAAAAGAAAACCTCCCTAATACACAAATATAGCCAATTTAACAGGAACTTAAGGACCAGACCATGTCCTAAATCCCCATTTCTTCCCTCACTTCAGCTCCAGAGGTGAACCCAGGTGTGCAAATGCTCTACGTCCTCAGGGACTAACTTACCACACCAGAATCAGGTCATATTAGTTAAGTGTGTACCACCACCAAGTCTCAACTCAGACCTCAGAAATAACAAAAGCCCCCTAATTTGCTGGGAGTGGGCACTGTCCAACATGCACAGAACCCAAAACTCTGCAAATGACTTATACCCTTTAATACAAAGCTGGTAACTGGGGCTTTGCTCTACTGGAAATGCAAACTTTGCACTGCATGCAAATACTTATCTGCTCACTGCCACAGTGAGGACCATTCAAGGATACCTGTTATTTGTCAAAAAATACAGAATTTACCCACTGTCTGGGAAGCAAAGAGCAAAGATGTCCTCTGCTTGCAGTGATACTGTGCCACCACTGTGCTGCAGATTCCAGTCAAATACTCCCACTCCGTTCTGGGATGTGAGGCACTTACTCTGGAACCACAGACAGAAAAGCCTGCAGGTATCCAGAAGGCAAAATAACCCAGGAAATCACAGCAACACATCTCTGCAGTCGGACTTTTTCAGAGTCACTAGCTAGTGTTTGCCTGTTATCACAGTAATACTGTAAAAGCAAAAGGAAAAGAGACCCAGGCCTTGCACTGACCTTGTCTTGTAAGGTGAGAACAGTCACTTTATGGACATTCAGCCGCACAGTCACCTCTGGCTTGCTGGCACATACGTAACAATTGGGGTTGGGAGGATCCAGTGCACAAGGCACAAGAAGCTTCTTTCTTGGGTTTGGTTGTTTATTCAAAAAAATCTTTGGAGGAGAAATAACAGGCAGAAATCAGAAACGTGTGCTATAATTTTATATACCATACAATCTAAAATTGCGTTTACCAGATATCCAATAAAAAATGACTTAAAAATTCCCTTCCAGATGGCAAAATGGATCAGGAAAATCATGAGCTTTTTAGGAGTCTAGTTTTTCAACCTTCTTTTCTAATCAGCTAAAGGCCAGGCTTGCTAGCCTTGCTGAAAAGACATCTCCTTGTATTATGTAACACTCCGTGTTCTTCTGCAACCTAATTTAGCAAGAGTAAGGGCAGAGGCATGCTCATCTGTGGTGCCTTCATTGTATCAGCTGCTGGTGTCCCTCCCTGAGGCTATTCTTATCAACCAAGTAATCTCATGACAAGACCAACACATTCATTTCTCCAGTTAACAATAATGCCTTTCACAGATGTCTAGAATCAATGTCACTGCCTTCCCAAATTTTCTGATTATAATAACATTTATATAATGAGGGAAAAAAATAACGTATTTCTGGCAGTATATGTACCTATTTACCATTCCTCTAATACTAAACAAAAAAATAATTAAGAACCAAGGCAGATATAAAAATTACATTGAAATTAAGAAAAGCTGGCCGAGACGGGCAGATCACGAGGTCAGGAGATCGAGACCATCCTGGCTAACACGGTGAAACCCCGTCACTACTAAAAAATACAAAAAAACTAGCCGGGCGAGGTGGTGGGCGCCTGTAGTCCCAGTTACTCGGGAGGCTGAGGCAGGAGAATGGCATGAACCCGGGAGGTGGAGCTTGCAGTGAGCCGAGATCCGGCCACTGCACTCCAGCCTGGGGGGGGACAGAGCGAGACTCCGTCTCAAAAAAAAAAAAAAGAAAAAAAAGAAAAAAAAAAAAGAAAAGCTCCAAGTTCCTGCTACTACTAAAGTTTGGAAAACACTAGCAAGATCCAACACAAACAACTAATGTCAGAAGACAAGAAGTTGAGGCACGAACCTTTATCTTGTGACTACAATGTAGTGTTAAGTCTGCTAAGAGGAATGAATTCTAAAGGAGTACTCTATGGATTCCCCCGAGCATACAGAACTAAATCCCTCAAGAGACACTAAAGCCCTCCTCTGTAAAATAGCTTCTCCCTACAATGAATACTGGCAGGTAGAAGGGCTAGAAGCAAACTGCCCAGGCCAAGCAGGTTACAGAGGCAGAAAGATTTGTTTGATTTTGGGCTTCACTGGGAAGTTAAGTGTGCTAAGGGAAACTGACAATAATAAAAGCAATTGCTACCACGATTAATACCTGGGCTAACATTAATCCATGCTGGAATTCATTTACAAATGTAAACAAATGAAATCCAGATATATTACTATTTTTTCTTTTGAGACAGAGGTTCACTCTTGTTGCCTGGGCTGGAGTGCAATGGTGCGATCTCTCGGCTCACTGCAACTTCGCCTCCTGAGTTCAAGTGATTCTCCTGCCTCGGCCTCCCGAGGAACTGGGATTACAAACTTGCGCTGGGATTACAAACTTGCGCCACCATGCCCGGCTAATTTTATTTATATATATATATATATATATATATATATATATATTTTAGTAGAGACCAGGTTTCTCCACATTAGTCAGGCTGGTCTCGAACTTCTGACCTCAGGTGATCCGCCCACCTTGGCCTCCCAAAGAGCTGGGATTACAGGCGTGAGCCATTGTGCCTGGCCAGATATATTAATAGTCCAAGAGTGACATGGAGCTAAGCAGGCAAAGAAACCAGAAGGATGTGATGGGAAATAACATACATTTTAATAAGTTTAGTAGTTTGTACACGCCTGTAATTCTAGCACTTTGGGAGGCCAATGCGGGCAGATCACCTGAGGTCAGGAGTTCGAGACCAGCCTGGCTAACATGGTAAAACCCCGTCTCTCCTAAAACTACAAAAATTAGCCAGGCATGGTGGCGCCCGCCTGTAGTCCAAGCTACTGGGGAGGCTGAGGCAGGAGAATCGCTTGAAGTTGGGAGGTGGAGGTTGCAGTGAGCTGAGACTGCGCCACTGCACTCCAGCCTGGGTGACGGAGCAAGACTCCATCTCAAAAAAACAGATACCCAAAAATAAAGTTATTAGAAATTAAAAATATATACAATAAAAGTTTAAGTAGAAATGACAGACTGGGCAATTTGATTCTGTTCCTTCAAACTGAAATTTCATGAAAATAAAATATTTTAAGAGTGCATCGAGGCTGCGCGCAGTAGCTCACACCTGTAATCCCATCACTTTGGGAGGCTAAGGAGGGCGGATCATTTGAGGCTAGGAGTTTGAGAACAACCTGGGCAACATGCTGAAACACCGTCTCTACTTAAAATACAAAACTTAACCATGTGTGGTGGCATGTGCCAGTAATCCCAGCTACTCGGGAGGCTGAGGCAGGAGAATCGCTGGAACCCAGGAGGTGGAGGTTGCAGTGAGCCAAGATCACACCACTGTACTCCAGTCTGAGTGACAGTGAGGTTCCGTCTCAGAAAAAAAAAAAAAAAAAAAAAAAACAGGAAGGAAGGGAGGGAGGGAGGGAGGGAGGGAAGGAAGGAGGGAAGGAAGGAAGGGGGGAGGGAGGGAGGGAGGGAGGGAGGGAGGGAGGGAGTGCATCAGGCCAGGTGCAGCGGCTCACACCTGTAATCCCAGCACTTTGGGAGGCCAAGCTGGGAGGACTGCTTGAGCTCAGGAGTTCAGGACCAACCTGGACAACATAGCAAGACCGCATCTCTTAAAAAAAAAAAAAAAAAAAAAAAAAACACGGCCAGGCGTAGTGGCTCACGCCTGTATGCCTGTAATCCCAGCACTTTGGGAGGCCAAGGTGGAAGGATCAGGACGTCAGGAGTTCGAGACCAGCCTGACCAACATGGTGAAACCCCATCTCTACTAAAAATACAAAATTTAGCCAGGCATGGTGGCGTATGCCTGTAATCCCAGCAACTCAGGAGGCTGAGGCAGGAGAATCGCTTGAATCCAGGAGGCAGAGGTTGCAGTGAGCTGAGATCGTGCCACTGCACGCCAGCCTGGGCGACAGAGTGAGACTCCATCTCAAAAAAAAAAAAAAAAAAAAAAAAAAGTGTGTATCAATGACACTGCAAAGTAAAGAGTACCATTGCAAACTAGGTATTTTTTGAAATTTCTGAAGGTAAATGGGTCATTTTATTTCAACAAAAAGGGGAACCTAAACAACAGTAAAAGTATTGGCTAATATTTCCTAGGAAGCGTTCTTGAGCTGGTAAGAAAGTGAAGTGTCTGCAGACATAACATCGAAGGAAGGAATCCAAAGAGAACATCCAAGTAGTGTTAGTCTTAAGAGATACACCTACCCCACCCACCACTAGGGTAGGAACTCTTAAAATAGGAGATCCTTACACAAAGCAAGGAGCTGAAAGGACAGGAGAAAAATACTTTCTCCATAAAAATTATCTTAAACTTGGTGCTTAGTGGAGGGGGAGGAGTATCTTCCCATATAATTCATGACAATAACACACGGCCCGTTCAGGTTTGTGGTCTGAATACATAAGTATTGAAAATCCTAAAATTAAGAATTGAAAAGTGGTCCTCTATTGGCAGTGCCCCAAGCACCCACATATAATAACCAGAAATGCTTTTTGAAGAAATACATCTACAATGGGTTCCTAAAAAATTACCAGACACAATTCTAATACAAATTCAGTTTTTAAAAAATCATAAACCATACAAGCGAAGCACTATGAGAAATAGCAGAAATGACAGCAGATTCACCCATAAAGATCTCAGACACTAACATGATCAAAAACTATAAAATAAAATTGAAAAGAATGACTCAACAGAATGACTGAAGAGGGGACTATAAAATGATCAAGCGGCCAGGCGTGGTGGCTCATGCCTGTAATCCCAGCACTTTGGGAGGCCAAGGCAGGCAGATCATGAGGTCAGGAGATGGAGACCATCCTGGCTAACACGGTGAAACCCCGTCTCTACTAAAAATACAAAAAATTAGCGGGCGTGGTGGCGGGCGCCTGTAGTCCCAGCTACTCGGGGGACTGAGGCAGGGGAACGGCGTGAACCCGGGAGGTGGAGCTTGCCGTCAGTGGAGATAGCGCCATTGCACTCCAGCCTGCACGACAGAGCGAGACTCCGTCTCAAATAAATAAATAAATAAATAAATAAATAAATAAATAAATAAATATAAATTTAAAAAATAAAATGACCAAGCAAATTTTAAAACCCACATAGCACTCTCAGAATTGAAAAACAGCTGAAACATCTTCTTTGTATAAGGACCACACAATGAATTCTTCCAAGAATTCAGCAAAATTGGAAATGTTAGAAGCAAAAGCAACTTCTTTTTTTTGAGACAGTCTCACTCTGTCGCCCGGGCTGGAGTGCAGTGGCGCCATCTCGGCTCACTGCAAGCTCCACCTCCCAGGTTCATGCCATTCTCCTGCCTCAGCCTCTTGAGTAGCTGGGACTACAGGCACCCGCCACCACACCCGGTTAATGCTAATTTTTTTGTATTTTTAGTAGAGATGGGGTTTCATCATGTTAGCCAGGATGGTCTCAATCTCCTGACCTCGTGATCTGCCCGCCTCAGCCTCCCAAAGTGCTGGGATTACAGGCGTGAGCCACCACGCCCGGCCGCAACTTCTTATTTCATTTTTGTTGCAATTTCCAGGAAGCTTAAACACACTCACTTGGTAACTAGAAAAATTAATTTTCCAGTGCTTTAAACCAATTTTATTGTTTTCATTTTAAAAATTACCTGTTTAATGTACTTTTTATTAATGATTTTTAAAAGGGGGTTGAATATAAATGCAAACAGAAATACTCACTGTTCTGCACTGGTCTATTTTTCCTGATAAAATCTTCAATCCTTCCAGTACTATCAACCCAGCAATCACTGCATTAGTAGTAGCAATAGCAGGAATAATGTTCCCTGCCATTGCTGGAAAAAAAAAAAGATGAGTATGTTTTGCTGCTTAAAAAAACAACTTCAAGGTTTTAGTGATACAACTTTAGTACAAATAACTTACACTTGATATCAAATCTACTCTTCATATTCATACTGAAAATATGCATCCTGAGGTTTGCAGCAGAGGTGACAAAATCCATTGCAGATGGGTCATCCTGCCAATAATTTAAACAATTTAACAAGTTTCTCCACAAATTTACTATTCTGAAGCATTACTTTCAGAACAATACTTTCATGTGTTTGTAACACTGTAGGCTTTCAACTAGAACGAGAGGGTGCTGAGCTAGGACCTCACAGTAGCATGGAGGTGGGCTAAGTAGGGGGCGGGGTCTTATCATCCGCTCCTCTGGTTCAGTAATGACTCTGATAAGAACACCAAAAACCTGCCGGGCGCGGTGGCTCAAGCCTGTAATCCCAGCACTTTGGGAGGCCGAGGCGGGCGGATCACGAGGTCAGGAGATCGAGACTATCCTGGCTAACATGGTGAAACCCCGTCTTTACTAAAAATACAAAAAACTAGCCGGGCGTGGTGGCGGGCGCCTGTAGTCTCAGCTACTTGGGAGGCTGAGGCAGGAGAATGGCGTGAACCCGGGAGGCGGAGCTTGCAGTGAGCCGAGATCATGCCACTGCACTCCAGCCTGGGAGACACAGCGAGACTCCGTCTCAAAAAAAAAAAAAAAAAAAAAGAACACTAAAAACCACCAGCTTCTAGGAACTCACTACAGCCTAAACAAAGGCACCAGAGACTCAGGTTGTACACCAGAACCTCAATTCTACTCACTGACAATGGCAACCCTTTCCTGGGTCCATTCATTAGTAATGAGAAGGTTGCTGGACAAACAGAATCTGGGCCAAAAGATGGGTCATTTAAGAAAACTGTTATAGGCTGGACATGGTGGCTAACACCTGTAGTCTCAAGCAATTTAGTAGGTTGAGGCTAGCAGATTGCCTGAGCTCAGGAATTTGTGGCCAGCCCAGGCAACATGGCAAAACCCTATCTCCACCAAAAATACAAAAAATTAGCCAGGCATGGTGGCGCACAGCTAAAGTCATCCCAGGTACACGGGAGCCTGAGGTGGCGGGATCGCCTGAACCCTGGACGCAGAGGCTGCAGTGAGCCAAGATAGTGTCACAGCACTCCAGCCTAGATGACCGAGTGAGACCCTGTCTCAATTTAAAAAAGCTGTTTCATTAACACTTCAGAAAAACCTGGATGACTCTTTTTAGCTCCCCTTTGCCAAACTTTCTTCATATGCGCCACTCTCTCATATGTGCTGTTTCTTCAGATAAGGCAATACAAGTTTTTCCCGTTAACGATTTATATTTTTTCTGAGACTATATCCTAGTCTCTAGATTTCAGCAAGGCTTCCTGCTTTGAACTGAGAAGATACTACCCTGGTCTAAAATTCAGAGGCATCACAGAACAGAAGAAAAAACACTGATAGCACAGCTCTTTACGTACTTATTGGTTCGCTGTGAATCCTCAGGCAAGTCAAATTCCCTGAGTCAAAATCCCTTAATCTATTAAATATGAGAAATTATATCCGTATCTCATAAGGTGTGGTGAGGACTAAGAATACTGAATACTCAACACAGTGTCTTCCCTAGGCAGCTGTCTTATCACACCCATTCCATGTGGACTTTACTCAAGAGGATAACAATTCCCGTTCCGAGGGCTCTTTATTTAGCCTCTGTGCACTGATGAAAACTTCCCAAATCACTAGCATAACAACAACAATGAAAATATGAAAAGTTACTCTTTAAATATCACAAAACCCAAGAGACTAATGTTTATAAGAATCCCAAGAATCTAAATATACTAGCTTCATTTTAGTGTATTTAGATGTCTGATTCAACCAGTTTCAAAATCTGTACACACAAATTTTTCTCAGGTTTCTAAAATTGGCCTTTATGCCTTAAGACCCATGACTAATCTTTACCACCATTCCTATCTCATACAAACTTTATGAGATAAAACACTTTTAGCCATAGATAATACTGATCACAATTAAGTAAGATTAATTCATAATATCAAATCTCAAAATATGACATAACTGCAGAGTACTATTAAATATGATTTTAACGTCTAAGAATAATTACATCTCATTTTTATATCAAGAGCTCCTTCAGACTTCTGAAACAGTCACAACTATTTCAATTCAAAGACAATCTTACTACTTTCGAGGGCAAATCAGGCCAATGAGATGTTTTCTCCAAATGATTTTATGACTTCTATGAACACATCTACACTACACAAGAAACATTTCACTTTAATATATTCACATTATTTTTCTAGTCAACATAATTATAAACCCCGAACACATCACTAGAATCCCAAATGAAGTTTTATGATATTGCTTGAATTCATGTACAGAAAATTCAGCTCCATACAGCAATTAAAGCTGAAAATATCCAAGCCAAATTTAACATATTTCCTCAAAATCTAGTAAATATTCAAAAAATGACTAGCTTCTATTACACCTCAAGAACTAACCTCAAGAACTAAAACACACTTTTGATATGTAATTACTTGCCACACATTGTCAAAACGAACCTTATCCCATATGAGCTCAGCTCCATCCCCCTTTTCTGCTAAATGAACTCTCAAAGTCTCAATGCTCTTTGAAAAAAGGCGTGCATAGCTCTTTACATCTAGAACCTGCTGGTCTTTCAGGCCTAACTGGGGTTCATTCTGTTGATCTGTTGCATTCGTTTCTTCTCCTTAAAAAAAAAAAAAAAAAAAAAAAAAGTATATATAATATCAGAAATTTCACTGATAAACATCATTCCTCTACTGTGCTCTATTTAACAAGTTCAATCCCCACCATTAAGAAATCAAATATGAAATAAATTCCATTAAAATAATTATCATGGGACCGGGCACAGTGGCTCACGCCTGTAATCCCAGCACTTTGGGAGGCTGAGGCAGGTGGATCATGAGGTCAGGAGATCGAGACCATCCTGGCTAATACAGTGAAACCCCGTCTGTACTAAAAATACTAAAAATTAGCTGGGCGTGGTGGCAGGAGCCTGTAGTCCCAGCTACTCAGGAGGCTGAGGCAGGAGAATGGCGTGAATCCAGGAGGCGGAGCTTGCAGTGAGCCGAGATGGCGCCACTGCACTCCAGCCTGGGCGACAGAGCGAGACTCCTTCTCAAAAACAAAACAAAACAAAAAACTGTTAAAGCTGAGATAGGAAAGGTACAAGACCACCTCAGAACCTCACAGGATTACTGGGAGATTCAAAGATATAATGTAGATAAAATGATAAATAAGCATTATGCCCAGCACCTAGTGAGAACTCAGTAAGCGGACACTACTAGAATCGTAATTAAATGTTTGATAACTATCCCCAGATTGTTGAGAACTGCTCTAAAATGATATCCCAAGTCTCCCAGGATCTTTTACGTTTCAATGCGTGTTATATTGCTGTGCATAAATTAATCCTAATATAGTTCAGATAAAGGAGAGACAAGAAGTGTTGAAGGGGAGTGGGATGAGAAAGCAGCCACAATTGTTTTCCTGCATTTAAATTTTTTTTTTTTTTTTTTTTTTTTTTGAGACGGAGTCTGGCTCTGTCGCCCAGGCTGGAGTGCAGTGGCCGGATCTCAGCTCACTGCAAGCTCCGCCTCCCGGGTTCCCGCCATTCTCCTGCCTCAGCCTCCCGAGTAGCTGGGACTACAGGCGCCCGCCACCACGCCCGGCTAATTTTTTTTTTTTTTTTTAGTAGAGACGGCGTTTCACTGTGTTAGCCAGGATGGTCTCGATCTCCTGACCTCATGATCTGCCCGCCTCGGCCTCCCAAAGTGCTGGGATTACAGGCGTGAGCCACCGCGCCCAGCCTAAAATTTTAAAATGTGCTGGGCACAGTGGCATACAGTCCCAGCTACTCAGGAGGCTGAAGCAGGAGGATGGCTTGAGCCCAGGAGTCCAGGGATGCCTTGCGCTATGACAGCCTGTGAACGGCCATTGCACTCGAATCTGGGCAACACAGCAAGACTACGCCTCAAAAAAACTTTTCATTTCTAAAAATTAAAAAAAATTTAAATTAAAAATGTGTTTCTAGATTAAATCTTAAAGAGATAATCACAAGGATACAATGGTGTACATAAATAGGCCAGGTGCAGTGGCTCACGCCTGCCATCTCAGCTACTCAGGAGGCCAAGGCAGGAGAATCGGTTGAACCCAGGTTGCAGTGAGCTGAGATAGTGCCACTGCACTGCAGCCTGGGCAACAGAGTGAGACTCAGTCTCAAAAGGAAACACCAAGATGTACATAAATATATAGTGATCTCAAAACTTTATTTCAGGGAAAATATGAAAACACTACGTGTTAATCAATAACAGACTAGTTAATTACACTGACTGACAAAAGCAAGTTAGAGTTTATCAATAGTATGATTCCATTACGCAGTGTATACACGATTGCCTGCATCTGTGTGCATAGGGCGGACCACCAGAACACTTCTGAAAATGTTATTAGTGGCTATTTCTCTAACTGTGGGACTTCAGTGACTTTTGTTCTTCATACTTTTTTGCATCGTTTGAATGTATGAAGACATATCATTTTCTTTTTTTTTTTTTTTTTTTTTTTTTGAGACGGAGTCTCGCTCTGCCGCCCAGGCTGGAGTGCAGTGGCTGGATCTCAGCTCACTGCAAGGTCCGCCTCCCGGGTTCACGCCATTCTCCTGCCTCAGCCTCCCGAGTAGTTGGGACTACAGGCGCCCGCCACCGCGCCCGGCTAGTTTTTTGTATTTTTTAGTAGAGACGGGGTTTCACTGTGTTAGCCAGGATGGTCTCGATCTCCTGACGTCGTGATCCACCCATCTCGGCCTCCCAAAGTGCTGGGATTACAGGCTTGAGCCACCGCGCCCGGCCGACATATCATTTTCAACCAACAACGGGGCTATACAAAGACTTTAGGCAAGAACATTTCCAGCTTAGCTGTTCCACGACTAAAATGTATTCTTTACCTTGACTTTGTACTTCAGCCCAGTCCAATGGAACTGGAGGTTTCCTTTTCCGCCACAGTTTGTCCATTGTCAACAGATACCTGATGTCATCTTTAAAAAGCTTAAAAAAGAAAGATAGATCCCATGAACCCTACAATCCCTAATTGATAAGATACAAGAACATTCCATTGCTGATCTATTATATTACACTATGAAATCTGATTTAAAGATACATGTCATATACCAGCAGCATAACAATTTTCAAAAGAAAAAACATTTGTAAAAGGAAGTTCTAACAGAATCCCTACATTGAAAACAGTGAAATGCAGAAGTGCTCTGAGGAATGCAGAGTAAAGGAGCCCTGAAATGCTGACTGCCCCTGCCTTCCTAAGTCACCTCTCCAAAAGCTCCCCTAAAACTCCAAAGATCAGTCTGAAGCACAATCATACAAATAAATGTACACCAGCTCTGCGGGAACTACAGACAATCACTGAGCCTAGGGATGCCAGTCAGAAATGCCTCCAAGCTCATGGGGACATGCCAATAAAGTATACAGATTTTTAAAGTAAAGTGCTTCACAACAGAACTTCTGAACTGCAGTATCTTTAAAATGTGGTCTCCTCTCGAAATATAACCCACAGAAACAAGAGCAAAAATAAAATGAAAAAACCCCCAAACACACAATTATTACAAAAACAAAAACATTACAAGTAGACGGAAAAACTATCCTATGAAAAGATGTGCTAGAACTTCAAGTGATTTTAATATTTTTTTCTTTTTCCTTATCTGCATTTTCTATTGTTAATTTATTCAACACATTTATTGCTGGTACCAGGCAAGAACAGAAATTTGGCTATATTTAAAAATCACAGCCATTTCTATCAAAATATACTTAATTCATCAATACTAATTGAGCATCCTTAATCTTTAGAGAATAAGCCAAATATACAAATAATCAGAATACAATTTAGTGCGAATAGCACAAAGCCTTGAGTAATATAAGGATTTCTGGCTGAGCGTGGTGGCTCACGCCTGTAACCCCAGCACTTTGGGAGGCCAAAGTGGGTGGATCACAAAGTCAAGAAATGGAGACCACCCTGGCCAACATGGTGAAACACCATCTCTACTAAAAATACAAAAATCAGCTGGGCGTGGTGCCACATGCCTGTAAGCCCAGCTACTCGGGAGGCTGAGGCAGGAGAATTGCTTGAACCCAGGAGGCGGAGATTGCAGTGAGCTGAGATCGCACCACTGCACTCCAGCCTGGCGACAGAGTGAGACTCGATCTCAGAAAAAAATATATTTCTATTTTATCTAAGAAATAAGGAAAGAGTCTCCTTGTGACAGCAACATGTGAAATGGGTACAAAGGCAAGGAGATGAATCCACTATGACTTGGGTAACAAATGTGGCTGGAAACAATTTGTAGAGGATGTGAAGGCTTGAACCAACAGTTTTCTAAGCCTAAGCTCCACCTCTTTCTCTTTTATGCAACTATTACTAAATATTAGGAGTCCCTCAGATTTCTGTACTGAACCATCTTTTCATTCTATCCTCCATGGTGTATCATGTCCATTTCCAGTAGTTAACCACATCTATAAACCTAGGAATCCCAAATATAACCCCAGTTGAAACCTCTCTACTTATCTACAAAAACACTTCTCTAATGTTCCAAAAGAATTTCAAATGGGCCGGGCGCGGTGGCTCAAGCCTGTAATCCCAGCACTTTGGGAGGCCGAGACGGGCGGATCACGAGGTCAGGAGATCGAGACCATCCTGGCTAACATGGTGAAACCCCGTCTCTACTAAAAAATACAAAAAACTAGCCGGGCGAGGTGGCGGGCACCTGTAGTCCCAGCTACTCGGGAGGCTGAGACAGGAGAATGGCGTAAACCCGGGAGGCGGAGCTTGCAGTGAGCCGAGATCGCGCCACTGCACTCCAGCCTGGGTGACAGAGCCAGACTCCATCTCAAAAAAAAAAAAAAAAAAAAAAAGAGCATTAAAAAAAAAAAAAAAAAAAAGAATTTCAAATGAGTTCAAAGTTGCTGTATCACCTTCTCCTACCCTCCCCCAACCCCTATACACACATCTGCTTCCCACCTCACTTACATCAGAGAACAGCACCTCTGTTCTTTGACCTGCCCAGGCTGAAGTGCAGTGGTGTGACCATAGCTCACTGAAGTCGCAACCTCTTGGGCTCAAGTGATATTCCTGTCCCAGCCTCCTAAGTAGGTAGGGACCGCAGGCTCAGGCCACCAAGCCTGGCTATTTTTTTTTTTTTTAGTGATGGGGTCTTGCTATACTGCCCAGGCTGGTCTTGTGCTCCTAGCCTCAAGTGATCCTCCCGCCTTGGCTTTCCAAAGTGCTGGGATTACAGGTGTAAGCCACAGTGCCCAGCCAGGTACCATTTTTTTATTCCACTGACCTTCACCATATACATCCAAAATCCTGTTGAGTCTACTCCTCCATGCTCCACTGGGAGTACAGATGGCTGTCTCCAGATTATTCCGGCACTGCACAACTCCAGGGGCACTGTCCCAGATTGGTTATGATATGAATACCAGATCCTAGGGTAGTGTGTGCATCCCTTCTATCCCCTTATAGTGATCCTGTAAGACTACCTTTCAATGGACTGCCACTGTCTTGCTGTAACATCCTTAACAAAGCCTAGAAAGTCTGCCTGATCTGACGTCAACTTCTCTCTCCAGTAATCTTTTTCCACTCTCCCCTTAATGGAATTTAAGTCAGTTTTCCAACTGAGAGTTTCCTTGCACATACGGTACCATATTCCAACTCTTATTCTTTCAAGCCTTGGGCTTAAATGTTACCTCCTCTAGAAAGCTTCTTCTGAAGCCTCTCCCTAGCAACATCTGAAATGGGTTCGCAGGCCAGGGGATGAGTCCATTAGATGAAAATTACTATTAAAGGGCTGCAAAGTCTCTGAACTTTATGTCATTAAGACTTTGAAGCTGAAATTTATTGTTCAATGTTTGACTTCTCATCTTGACTATGAACTCCCTCTAAAGAGCAAGCACTCTGTCTTCTGTCTTGTTCACAACTAAATCCCCTGTACTTAAGTGTCTGGCACACAGATGTTTAAAATTATCTGCTAAACAACAGATTGGGGATGCACTTCAGATTTTTCTGGCATTCAAGTGTTGCTCAGATTGGAATGGAAATAAGTATACCAGTTTGGAAGATACTGCTGATGCCCATATCAAAGTTTACAGCATCTTAAGTATAATAAAAATAAAAACTATTATGATGCTTAATACTGAGTGTCAACTTGATTGGTTTGAAGGATGCAAAGTACTGGTCCTGGGTGTGTCTGTGAGGGTGTTGCCAAAAGAGATTAACATTTGAGTCAGTGGACTGGAAAACGCAAACCCACTCTTAATCTGGGTGGGCACCATCTAATCAGCAGCCACTGAGGCTAGAATACACAGAAGGCAGCAAAACATGAAAAGACTAGACTGGCCTAGCCTCCCAGGCTACATCTTTCTCCCATGTTGGATGCTTTCTGCCCTCAAACATCGGACTCCAAATTCTTCAGTTTTGAGACTCAGACTGGCTCTCCTTGCTCCTCAGCTTGCAGACGGCCCTATTGTGGGGCCTTGTGATCATGTGAATTAATACTTAATCAACTCCCCTTTATATATATCTATCCTATTAGCTCTGTCCCTCTAGAGAACTCTGACTAATACAACCATGTTTTAGAAAGGGCTGTAGTGAGAAAATAAATGCAATAGGGATAAGAAAGTCAATCTGTAGGCTGGGCACGGTGGTTCACGCCTGTAATCCCAGCACTTTGGGAGGTCGAGGCGGGCCGATCACCTGAGGTCAGGAGTTCAAGGCCAGTCTGGCCACTATGGCGAAACCCCGTATCTACTAAAAATACAAAAATTAGCCAGGCATGGTGGCGGGCACCTGTAATCCCAGCTACTCAGGAGGCTGAGGCAAGAAAATAGCTTGACCTGGGAGGCAGAGGTTGCAGCAAGCTGAGATCGTGCCACTGCACTCCAGCCTGGGCGACAGAGCAGGATTCTCTCTCTCAAAAAAAAAAAAAAAAAAAAAAAAAAAAAAAAAAAGTCAACATGTGACTTTTCTTCCTCTGTTACCACTGGGGAAATGAGATGAAATACAAGCTGGGGAGAGCAGTATGTCATTTAAGACAGCAGAACCTGTGCATGCTGGAAAGCAGACAAAAGAAACCAAGAAAAAAAAGATGCAAGACACAGGGGAGAGATGAAAATCCTGTCTGAATAATGGTACAAAAGAAAAGTAAAAAGCCACACGCAAGAGTTAACCTTTACTGAAAGTGGTCTCTTTCCAGTAGAAAGAAAAAGGTTGAGTTTTCGGTGATGCGGATCATTCTCTCAACAGGTAAATCATGTACAATGGCTTCAAACCTGTTATTATATCCTTAAGGTCATCTGCTTAGTGAGAGTTGCAAGAATACTGACTCAGTTTGATAAGAGCTGAGAAAGTTTTAAGCTCTGTGATAAGCTTTGCTAGGGGCTAGGCTCAGTGGTTCATGCCTGTAATCCTAGCACTTAGGGAGGCAGAGGCTGGAGGACAGCTTGAACCCAGGAGTTTGAGACTTGAAACCAGGAGTTTGAGATCTGCCTGGGTAACATGGTGAGACCCCATTCTCCACGAAGAGGGAAAAAAGAGTCAAAAAAATCCACACATGTACAACTTGTTAGGGAGTCAAGACAGAACAAAAAACTTTCCAAACATGGACCTGAGGGTCTAGATGAACAATAATTATGTAGACCCAATAAAAACAATCTCATAGATTTCTCTAGAAATATTCAACAGGCAAATAATATATGCTGATGAAGAAGGATTTCACCAAGAACAAGGGGCCTACAGGATTCAAGGGTAATTTAGGACACATGTCAGTCAAATTGCTAATAAAATACATGAGCAGGAAATAAAGGTGAACATGAAGCCAGGAGGGGTGGCTCAAACCTATAATCCCAGCACTTTGGGAGGCCAAGGTGGGCAGATCACTTGAGGTCAGGAGTTCATGACCAGCCTGGCCAACATGGTGAAAACCCGCTTCTACTAAAAATACAAAATTAGCCAGGCATGATGGTGCACACCTGTAATCCCAGCTATCAGGAGGCTAAGGCAGGAGAATTGCTTGAACCCAGGAGGCGGAGGTTACAGTGAGCTGGAATCCTGCCATTGCACTCCAGCCTGGGCAACAAGAGCGAGACTCCGTCTCAAAACAAAAAAAAAACTGAAAATGAGAAGCAGCAGAAAAACCAAGAAGTTCTATAAAAAGTGAGGGAAGGCAAGACAACCAAGAAGGTATACAAGCCACCTCTAATTATACCTCCTATTTAGATGTTATACAGAGAAATTTAGTGTAGATGGTAACATTTTAAAACTTGCATATCCTGACTGCATCAACCATTTTATTAGGACATCATAAGGCATATACATAGAAGCTTAATTCAATTTTATGGACTATTTTAAAACAAGCAGAACTAGAATACATCTATGCACAACAATACATCTATCCATGATTATACAGAAAGTAAATCTAACCTTCGTAAAAAGTTTAACCGGATCATATCCAGTTGATTTAGCCCATTCCTTAGTAGAAATACGTTTAATGTCACCATCTTCATTAGATGCTCTAGCTCTGGCTTCAGCTTCTGTTGGTTCCCCTATAAAACAATCATTATTTTATTTTCAGCTGTAATAAATGTAGAACTGAACTCTTTCACTCACCTTTGGGAATAAAAAGAGTCACTTGGCCGGGCGCGGTGGCTCAAGCCTGTAATCCCAGCACTTTGGGAGGCCGAGATGGGTGGATCACGAGGTCAGGAGATCGAGACCATCCTGGCTAACACAGTGAAACCCCGTCTCTACTAAAAATACAAAAAACTAGCCGGGCGAGGTGGCGGGTGCCTGTAGTCCCAGCTACTCAGGAGGCTGAGGCAGGAGAATGGCTTAAACCCGGGAGGCAGAGTTTGCAGTGAGCTGAGATCCGGCCACCGCACTCCAGCCTGGGCGACAGAGCGAGACTCCGTCTCAAAAAAAAAAAAAAAAAAAAAAAAGAGTCACTCATGGAAATCCCCAAATGCAACACATTCTGAGTTCAAGGAAAAAGAAAAATAACACATTCATCAGCATCTTTTTGTATCCCAATTTTCTTTCTTGTTTTTGGAGACAAAGCCTCGCTCTGTCACCCAGGTTGGAGTGCAGTATTAAGATCTCGGCTCACTGCAGCTTCTACCTCTTGGACTCAAGCCATCTTCCCGTCTTAGCCTCACGAATAGTTGGGACTACAGGTGCACACCATCACACCCGGCTAATTTTTGTATTTTTTGTAGAGACGGGGTTTTGCCATGTTGGCCAGGCTGGTCTTGAACTCCTGACCACCTGCTTCAGCCTCCCAAAATGCTGGGACTACTGGCATGAGCCACCTTGCCTGGCCTATTGTACCTCAGTTTCTGAAAGCTACACAAATCAGTTAAAAGCACAGACCAATCATCAGATCTAGGAATAACTTGCAGCTCTATTTACTAGACTTGTAAAATTTCTCTTAACCTTGATTTTCTCATCAGAAAATGGAATCACATTTTTTTTGTAAAACATTGTTTTGGCCAAGTATGGCAGCTTACTTACGCCTGTAATCCCAGCACTTTGGGAGGCTGAGGTGGGTGAGTCACCTGAGGTCAGGAGTTCGAGACCAACCTGGCCAACATGGTGAAACCCTGTCTCTACTAAAGATACAAAAATTAGCTGGGCGCAGTGGCAGGTGCCTGTAATCCCAGCTACTCAGGAGCCTGAGGCAGGAGAATCGCTTGAACCCAGGAGGCGGAGGTTGCAGTCAGCCGAGATCGCACTACTGTACTCCAGCCTGGGCAATAAGAGTGAAACTCCATCTCTGAGAAAAAAAAAAAATTAAATAACACATGTTAAACACACATTACCTAGCACATATAGCAATTATTATTTTTTCCCTTAAGCTACCAAAATTAAACCAACAAAATAAAGATAATAGTCTCTAATAAAACATATGCCAAATAATTTACTCACAGGCAGCTTCAGGGTCAGCTCTGTCAGGAGATACTTCTTGATCAGCATCTTCTTCCCCAAACAACTGGCTATAATTTAAGAATAGTAAATACTTATGTACAACAAAGCATTCCAAACATGTAATTTATAATATTTCAAATATTTAGCAGACATAAAGACTGAACAACTGGTTGGGCGCAGTGGCTCACACCTTTAATCCCAACACTTTGGGAGGCTGAGGCAGACAGATCACAAAGTCAGGAGTTCAAGACCAGCCTGACCAACATGGTGAAATCTCGTCTCTACTAAAAATACAAAAATTAGCCACGCATGGTAGTGCATGCCTGTAATTGCAGCTACTGAGGAAGCTGAGGCAAGAGAATCGCTTGAACCCAGGAGGCGAAGACTGCAGTGAGCCGAGATCCCGCAACTGCACTCCAGCCTGGGCGACACAGCGAGACTCCATCTCAAAAAAAAAAAAAAAAGAGTGAACAACTGATAAATGACTATAAACTTAAAAGTTTAACACAATGTGCTTGGACACCTTGCATCCCAATTTCAACAGCAATGCAAGCAAGGTTAAATTTTAGCAGATGTACATCCATTCCTATCAGCAAGGCTCTGCGCATTTCAATGTTAAAACCTCTGCTCAAGAAACAGGTGAGTGGTTTTCACTTACAACCTGGATAACATTCTAACACCAGAATAATGTTTGTGAAGTACACTTGCAACTACCTGTTCAACGAACATTATTATATACCTTCAGGTGCAGATTCCTGATCTAGGGGATAGAAATTCAGCAATGAACAAGATTAACGTTTTTTCATGGTAGAATGGCTCTTTACTGCTGAACAGTCTTAACAAACAATTTGAAGGTATTAAGCTGAGATTCTCTTTTATTAATAAAGTTATCCTAGGCCGGGCGCGGTGGCTCAAGCCTGTAATCCCAGCACTTTGGGAGGCCGAGACGGGCGGATCACGACGTCAGGAGTTCGAGACCATCCTGGCTAACACGGTGAAACCCCGTCTCTACTAAAAAATACAAAAAACTAGCCGGGCGAGGTGGTGGGCGCCTGTAGTCCCAGCTACTCGGGAGGCTGAGGCAGGAGAATGGCATAAAAACCCGGGAGGCGGAGCTTGCAATGAGCTGAGATCCGGCCACTGCACTCCAGCCTGGGCGACACAGCAAGACTCTGTCTCAAAAAAAAAAAAAAAAAAGTTATCCTAAAAATTGTTTAATAACTCACGGGTATAAAATTTCCAGTGAGGCCGGGTGCGGTAGCTCACGCCTGTAATCCCAGCACTTTGGGAGGCCGAGGTGGGTGAATCACGAGGTCAGGAGATCGAGACCATCCTGGCTGACACGGTGAAACCCTGTCTCTACTAAAAATACAAAAAATTAGCCAGGCGTGGTGGCAGGTGCCTGTGGTCCCAGCTACTCGGGAGGCTGAGGCAGAAGAACGGCGTGAACCCGGGAGGTGGAGGTTGCAGAGAGCTGAGATTGCGCCACTGCACTCCAGCCTGGGTGACAGAGCGAGACTCCATCTCAAAAAAAAAAAAAAAAAAAAAAAAAAAAAGTTTCCAGTATTTCCTCAAATACATGAATAATGAAAGTTATCTTACAGAAATCCTTTGTACAAACCCCCCACCCAACTATAATTTCAAAGCTCTGACAGTCACTCCCAACAATGGCATGTTAACACTTCCTAAAATTAATGCTTTGCCAACTAGTGAGTGCAAAATAGTAGACAGCCCCTAACTTAAAATGGTTCCACCTATGATTTTTCAACTTTGCAACAGGTTTATTGAGGTTATATTAAAATGCATTTTTGTCTGGGCGTGGAGGCTCACACATGACCGACACCTTGGGAGGCCAAGGCAGGTGGATCACCCAAAGTCAGGAGTTGGAGACCAGCCTGGCCAACATGGTGAAACCCTGTATCTACTAAAATACAAATATTAGCTGGGCGTGGTGGCAGGCGCCTGTAATCCCAGCCATTCGAGAGGCTGAGCAGGAGAATCGCCTGAACCCAGGATGCAGAGGTTGCAGTTGCACTCCACTGCATTCCAGTCTGGACAACAAGAGCGAAACTCCACCTCAAAAAAAAAAAAAATGCATTTTTGACTTAACGGTATTTTTTATTTATGAGTTTATCAGGAAGTACACTGAGAAGCACCTGTATCTCACTGTGGCCTTATACTTAATTTTCCAAGTCAGTCTTATGATTAAAACATAACTTAATTTGCTTATTGCCTATTTAGGTTTCCCTTTGAGTGAAAAATGCTGCTCATATTAATTTTGCCAGATTATCTTTTTTTGTGTGTGACAGTCTCACTGTCCCTTAAGGCTAGAGTGCAGTAGTGTGATTACAGCTCACTGCAGCCTCAACCTCCCTAGGCTCAAGTGATCCTCTCACCTCAGCCTCCCAAGTAGCTGGGACCACAGGCATGTGCCACCATGCACGGCTAATTTTTAAATTTTTTGTAGTGATGGGGTCTCACTATGTTGCCCACATGCTGGGCTCAAGCAGTCCTCCTGCTTGGCCTCCTAAAGGGCTGGGATTACAGGTGTGTGTCACTGCACACAGCCACTTTTTTTTTTTTTTGGTCTTTTTCTGAGACACAATCTCCCTCTGTCCCCCAGGCTGGAGTGCAGTAGCACGATCTCCACTCACTTCAACCTCCGCCTCCCGGGTTCAAGTGGCTCTCACGGCTCAGCCTCCCGAGTAGCTGGGACTACAGGTGTGTGGGTCTGTTGGTTCCACACCATCACACCCGGCTAATTTTTGTATTTTTTGTAGAGACGGGGTTTTGCCATGTTGGCCAGGCTAGTCTTGAACTCCTGACCACCTGCTTCAGCCTCCCAAAATGCTGGGACTACTGGCATGAGCCACCTTGCCTGGCCTATTGTACCTCAGACAGGGTTTCGCCATGTTGCCCAGGTGGTTCTCGAACTCCTGGCCTCAAGTGATCCACCCACCTCAGCCTCCCAAAGAAAAAAAATGTTTGCCAAATAAATAAAGTTTCCAAGTGTGGTTTTTGTGAACACACATCAAGCTGACACTGTTACGTATACTATTCTGAGTGCAAAAATTAAAGACAATGTTTGCTGAAAGCTTCTAAAAAATACTCCTTTATCAGGTTGAGGACATTCTCATTTTAGTAAGAAGGTTTTACTTCTGTTTTAGTAGAAACTTTCCTCATGAAAGGCTGTTTGCTAAATTTTACCAAATGTTTTTTCTACATCTATGAAAACTACATAGTTTCTCTTTAATTTCCTAATGAGTGAACGACATTTACAGATTTTCTAATTGAAACCATGCTTATATTCCTGAATAAACACATTTGGTCAAGATATACATTTTATTTTATATGATTCTAGATCCATATGCTTTTTTTTTTTTTTGAGATGGAGTCTTGCTCTGTTGCCCAGGCTGGAGTGCAGTGGGGCGATCTCGGCTCACTGCAGTCTCTACCTCCCAGCTTCAAGCGATTCAGCCTCCCAAGCAGCTGGGATTACAGGTGCCCACCACCACGCCCGGCTAATTTTCTATTTTTAATAGAGACGGCATTTCGCCATGTTGGCCAAGCTGGTCTTGAACTCCTGACCTCAGATCAGTGATCCACCCACTTCAGCTTCCAAGTGCTGGGATTACAGGCATAATCCACTGCGCCCATCCCCAGGATATGCTAATATTTTACATAGGGTTTTTGTATCTATTATTTATGTGTGAGACTAACAATTTTTTCTTATGCTATAATAGCTTTGACAGGTTTTGCTATCAAAGACATTACCAGCCTCATAACACGAGCTAAGTAGTATTCCCTTTTAAAGACTTCTCAAGGAGAGTTTAGCTAATATTGTAATGCATTCCTTGCAAGTTTGGTGAAATGAATCTGTAAAAATAACATAGGTTTGGTGCATTATTTAGAAGAATTTAAACTACTTATGTTTCTCTAAGGTATAGTGTTAAATTCAGGCACTCTATTTTCTTTCCAGTTGTTTTTTTTTGAAACATCGTCTCACGCTGTCCCCCACGCTGGAGTGCAGTGGCCCAATTTCCACCCACTGGGTTCAAGTGGTTCTCATGGTTCAGTCTCCCAAGTAGCTGGGACTACAGGCGCCCACGACCATGCCTGGCTAACGTTTGTATTTATAGTAAAGACGGGGTTTCACCATGTTGGCCAGGCTGTTCTCGAACTCCTGGCCTCAAGTGACCCACCCACCTTCAGCCTCCCAAAGTGCTAGGATTGCAGGCCTGAGCCACCGCACCGCACACTTAGTACGTTTCTAAAAATATATTTACCCAGACCATTTAAATTTTTTATGTACTAGCATCGTCTTATAATCCCTTGTTTTTTCTTATAACTTACTTAATCTGTGCTATGTTCCCCGTTTAGTTCTCACTCACTGCTCTTCTATGTTGTAATCAAGAATGGGCTCTTACTTCAATTAATATTCTTCCTTCTCATTCATCTTTCTTTCTTTCATTTTAAGACAGCATCTCACTATAACCTGGGCTGCAGTGCAGTGGCACAATCTCGGCTCACTGCAGCCTAACCTCCCAGGCTCAACTGATCCTCCTACCTCGGCCTCCCACAGTGCTGGGATTAGAGGCATGAGCCACCATGCCCGCATCCTTCTCATTTCTTAAAGTGTATTCTGTGGTTCACTTTCTAACTTAAGATTCTTAGTAAAGATTTACTAATTAACGTTCAGCCTTTCTTCATGTATGTAAATCTGTAACTTTTTGCCAACCACCACATTCAATACGTTCTACAAGTTTCAGGTATAGCATTTTCAACATTATCAGTACAGGGTATTTTTAACTTCCATTGTGATTTCCTTTATAACCAATGAGTTATTTTTAAGTATGTGTTCACATTTCCAAATACATAGATTTTTATCACTTAGTTAGATGGCTATCTCCAATACAAGACAAGACTAAGCTTCCTGAACAGGCATGGCCAAATTTAATTTTTTTGAGACAAATTCTCACTCTGTTGCCAAGCTGGAGTGCAGTGGCATGATCTTGGCTCATTCCAACCTCTACCTCCCGGGTTCAAGCAAGGTTCCTGCCTCAGCCTCCTGAGCAGCTGGATTACAGGCACCCGCCATCACGCCCAACTAATTTTTGTATTTTCAGTAGAGATGGGGTTTCACCATGTTGGCCACGCTGGTCTCGAACTCCTGAGCTCAGGTGATCCGATCACCTCAGCCTCCCAAAGTGTTGGGATTACAGGTGTGAGCCACCGCACCCGGCCAGCTGAATTTTACCTAAGAAATACCGCAAGAAAGCTACTAAAGCATCCCTTCACCATATTTAAACATTTTAAGTTCAATCTCTTCAAGGTAATTAAATAAAAATGACTCCATTTTCCATCCTCAGTACCAAAAAGCATGCCAAGAAATAGATACACTCTTACTTGAACAAGTACTTTGCCCAAACGATGCAATGTATAGGTTCTGAAGGTGTGTTACGAATTGTACAGCCAGGAAAGGTTCTCTGGGTTGGCTTAGGATGACATTCATAACACTCGGTCACACCCTACAAAGTCAGGATATGAGAAAAATCTTTATTCCATGATAGCAGTTTCTCAACATTATAAGGTAATATAAACACTTCATTCATCTATATTCCAACTAGGTTTTATCTTGTCAAGGAAATTTTGAAATATTAGTGACTCTAAAACCCTTACTTTATGATAAACTAACACAAAAGCTAACTGAATCTATCAGTCACAGCTAAGGCTGTGCTTGGACTCCCAACTCCTGGCTCAGTGAACATGACTTACAAGCCAAAATAAAAATTACTACACCTGAGTGTCAAATATGAGTTTACCTTGATCGCACTAAACAGAAAAACTACTGGAAAGACAAACAGCAGCTTTCCAACAAATTGTTTCTTAAAGTTGTAAATGTTATTTCAATATTATTCACAGCCATTTCCTTTTTTTTTTTTTTGAGATGGAGTCTTGCTCTGTCACCCAGGCTGCAGTGCAGTGGCATGATCTAGGCTCACGGGTTCACGCCATTCTCCTGCCTCAGCCTCCCCAGCAGCTGGGACAGCAGGCGCACGCTGCCACACTCGGCTAATTTTTTCGTATTGTTAGTAGAGATGGGGTTTCACTGTGTTAGTCAGGATAGTCTCGATCTCCTGATCTCGTGTGATCCACCCGCCTCCGCATCCCAAAGTGCTGGGATTACAGGCGTGAGCCACCGTGCCCGGCACCCATTTTCCTTATATTTTTCTTTTTTTTCTTTTTTTGAGCAAAACTAAGTGGGACTGGGGAATACAGCCATATCCTTATCATTTCCTGTAAATTAAGTAAACAAAAGTATTAATTTCAAGATATATCTACCTACACAGAAAAATCTTAGGTATTACTAAACCAAATACTCTTCATTTTATTGATATACATAAGGAGGAGACGGAGTCTCGCTGTCACCCAGGCTGGAGTACAGCGGCGTAATCTAGGCTCACTGCAACCTCCAGCTCCCAGGTTCAAGCAATTCTCCTGCCTTAGGCTCCCAAAGAGCTGGGATTACAGGCATCTATCATCACTGCCAGCTAATTTTCATATTTTTAGTAGAGACGGGGTTTTTCCATGTTGGCCAGGTTGGTCTTGAACTCCTGACTTCATGTGATTCGCCCGCCTCGGTCTCCCAAAGTGCTGGGATTACAGGCGTGAACCACTGAGTCCAGCCCATTTTATTGATATACATTCAAGTTTAAAATTACAATTTAAGGGCCGGGCGCGGTGGCTCAAGCCTGTAATCCCAGCACTTTGGGAGGCTGAGTCGGGCGGATCACGAGGTCAGGAGATCGAGACCATCCTGGCTAACCCGGTGAAACCCCGTCTCTACTAAAAAATACAAAAAACTAGCCGGGCGAGGTGGCGGGCGCCTGTAGTCCCAGCTAATTGGGAGGCTGAGGCAGGAGAATGCCGTAAACCCGGGAGGCGGAGCTTGCAGTGAGCTGAGATCCAGCCACTGCACTCCAGCCTGGGCGACAGAGCGAGACTCCTTCTCAAAAAAAAAAAAAAAAAAAAAAATACAATTTAAGGAATTTATGCCTTGCAAGAAGTACATGACACCTGAGACAACTATCAAATGAATCATCTTTCATCATCTCAGATATTCCTAACCTCAGTCTTTTCTTTTTTTCTTTTGGTTTGAGACGGAGTTTCGCTCTTGTTGCCCAGGCTGGAGTGCAATGGCGTGATCTTGGCTCACCACAACCTCCGCCTCCTGGGTTCAAGTGATTCTCGTGCCTCAGCCTCCCGAGTAGCTGGAATTAGAGGCGCATGCCACCACACCCGGCTAATTTTGTATTTTTAGCAGAGATGAGGTTTCACCATGTTAGCCAGGATGGCTCCAACTCCTTACCTCAGGTGATCCGCCTGTCTTGGCCTCCCAAAGTGCTGGGATTACAGGTGTGAGCCACCACGCCTGGCTAACTTTCTATTTTTAGTAGAGATGGGGTTTCTCTATGTTGGTCAGGCTGGTCTCGAACTCCCGACCTTAGGTTATCCGCCTGCCTCTGCCTCCCAAAGTGCTGGGATTACAGGTATAAGCCACCGTGCCCAGCCATCTTCAGTCTTAATACATAGTGGTGTGTCGGAATTACAGTAACAAGGATATAAAAAGCAACGTCTGGCCGGGCGTGGTGGCTCATACCTGTAGTCCCAGCACTTTGGGAGGCCAAGGCAAGAGGATCACCTGAGGTCAGGAGTTTGAGACCAGCCTGGCTAACATGGCAAAACGTCGTCTCTACCAAAAATGCAAAAATCAGCCAGACTAACTGTTCAAGAACCAAAACTCTCAAACACTGTTTTAATATAAATTGCGGCTGGGTGCAGTGGCTCACGCCTGTAATCCCAGCACTTTGGGAGGCTGAGACGGGCGGATCACAAGGTCAGGAGATCAAGATCATCCTGGCTAACACGGTGAAACCCTGTCTCTACTAAAAAATAGAAAAAACTAGCCGGGCGAGGTGGCGGGCACCTGTAGTCCCAGCTACTCGGGAGGCTGAGGCAGGAGAATGGCATAAACCTGGGAGGCAGAGCTTGCAGTGCGTTGAGATCCGGCCACTGCACTCCAGCCTGGGCGACAGAGCGAGACTCCGTCTCAAAAAATAAATAAATAAATAAATAAATTGCAGCAGATTTAGAGTTTTCTCCGTAACACCATTTCTAATGCCCTCAGCCTTCCAACATGCTTTCTTGAGGGTAGCCAAATGGCAAGCAGTCATGAGATTCATATTGCAATGCAGAGAACTTCCGTCTTGATCTGTCAACAAATATTGAAGGCCTCCACTTATTCAACAACTTAATACACACTGACATACACAAGTCTTTTGTAAAATGGTATTGAATAAGGTTCCAAGAATAACATTTAACAGTTAAAACAAATAAAGACAATTTCTAACATGAATAAGCTGCCAAAAAAATATTAGACACAATCAGCAAATGTTAAGTACATAACTCTCTTTCTATAGTTTCAAAATGTGGAAAACAACTCTTCAAATGTATCTACAATATTTGATTTCTTAAAAGAACTGAAAGAAAAAATATCTGGACAGCAAATGAAGCTGTGTTGAGATTTTAAAAACTGAGGTATGCACTGGGCACGGTGGCTCACACCTGTAAACCCAGCACTTTGGGAGGCCGAGGTGGGCACATCACCTGAGGTCGGGAGTTCAAGAGCAGCCTGAACAACATAGAGAAACCCCAACTCTACTAAAAATACAAAATTAGCCAGGCGTGGTGGTGCATGCCTGTAATCCCAGCTACTCGGGAAATTGAAGCAGAAGAATCGCTTGAACCTGGGAGACGGAGGTTGTGGTGAGCCAAGATTGCGCCATTGCACTCCAGCCTAGGCGACAAAAGTGAAACTCCATCTCAAAAACAAACAAACAAACAAACAAAAAAAACCATAAATAAATAAATGAACCAAAACTGAGGTATGAGCACACAGGTATTTTGTTCTACTATTCTCTAGTTGTATTTAAATGTTTGAAATACTTCACAAATACACCACTAAAAACTTTTCAAAGTTCCCTTCCACTCTATAAGCCCAGACTCTTTTAGACAATAGAATTTTTTTTTTTTGAGATGGAGTTTTTTTAAGTTTCTTTTTAAGTTTGTTTTCTGAGACAGAGTCTTGATCTGCAGCCCAAGCTGGAGGGCAGTGGTGCAATCTCAGCTCACTGCAACCTCCGCCTCTCAGGTTCAAGTGATTCACCTGGCTCAGCCTCCCAAGTAGCTGGGATTACAGGCGCCTGCCACCATGCCCTGTTAATTTTTGTGTTTTTAGTAGAGATGGGGTTTCACCATGTTTGCCAAGCTGGTCTCAAACTCCTGACCTCAGGTGATCTACCCACCTTGGCCTCCCAAAGTGCTGGGATTACAGGCGTGAGCCACCGCACCCAGTTGCATTTTAAGTTTCACATGGGCATAAAAGCCCTTACATTTTGGATGTTCGCCTGCTCATTTTATATAAATATGAAGTCTATTTTCTACTGCTCCAAGGTCTCAAGTAAACATTTGTGAAGTTAAAAAAACAAAACTTTTCTTTACCTTTTTGATAGTAGTTACTTGTCCAAGATACCCAGCAGTTCCACTTTCAATAAGAGGAACATCAGCTGCCAGGCACATTCTATTAACATGGTTTCGGGCAGCTGGAAGTAAAAAAACAGTATGAGTTTTTGGGGAAAAAAAAACAAATTAGTTACCTTTAATTAGGATGACACAGACCTAAAACTATCTTACTGGACTCATTTTTTGTACAATTTTCTTATAGCTATGGCCAGAAAAATACAACTGTTAATTACAGACATTTAAGAGACATTCACTTAACAAAATATCAAACAGAATTTGTATCACAAATCTTTTCCAGAAGTACCCACAGAAACACATAATTTTAAAAATCCAAACTGCCATCTTTCTCTTCTATCGCTGTACCTTACACAAAACACTGTTTCAAGGTGTTCCTTAACTCACCACTATTCTAATATAATTATCAGATAATAAATGATAGAAATGAAAGCAGAATGTGGAATATCAACTTGGAACTATTAAAGTAGTTTAAGGCTAGGAAAAAAAGATGAGTCAGGTTAAAAGAGTAATTTCAGGCCAGGAGCAGTGGCTCCTGCCCAGAATCTCAGCACTTTGAGAGGCTAAGTGGGAGGACTGCTTGAAGCCAGGACTTCAAGGCCAGCCCAGGCAACAAAGCAAGACTTCATCTCTACAAAAACAAACAGAAAAAAAATTAGCCTGGTGTGGTGGCACATGCCTGCAGAGTAGCTACTGCAGAGGCTGAGGTAAGAGTATCACTTGAGCCCATTTGAAGGCTTCAGTGAGTTATGATTACACCACTGCACTCTAGCCTGGGCAACAGTGAGACCCCCAAGCCTTATATAATTAATATAAACATAATTTTGACTTTTCCTTGTTTTTTATTTAGGTATTTCTGGCCCAATTTGTTGCAAACTCACTTGATAGATATACTTTTACATGTGGAAGTAACGGCAGGCAAAGAATATCACCGAAGCATTCCACACCCCACCCTCTAGCCATACTTGTTCTTTTTTTTTTTTTTTTAAAGACAGGGTTGTACTCTGTCACCAAGGCTGGAGCGCAGCGGTGTGATGTGGGCTCACTGCAACCTCTACCTCCTGGGTTCAAGCGATTCTCCCACCTCAGCCTCTGGAGAAGCTGGGACTACAGGCACATGCCACCACACCAATTTTAGTGTTTTTTGGTAGAGACGGGGTTTCACCATGTTGGCCAGGTTGGTTTCAAACTCCTGACCTCAAGTGATCCTCCTGACTTGATCTCTCAAAGTGCTGGGATTACAGGCGTTAGCCACTGTGCCGAGCCCCAGTCACACTTTTTGAGAGCTTTTCACTTCACTTCTATTTATACCTTTTGGTAGAAATGCAAAGAATATGAAAGCTAAATTCCCACCTGGAATAAGTCATTTCTATATAAAACTGCAATCAATGGGCAAGCTTTAAACTCCATCATTTCTCTTATGTCTTTTAAGTTCTAAATCACAAGTAAATAGTCTAATAAATATTAAATTTGTAAACAAATTGGATATGTGAGAGAGAAAATACTGAGAAATTAAAAGTATATATAAACATAATCTCACCTCTGTTATCCAAAGCATTCATAACCAGTATAAACTGTCGAAAAAATTCCACATTATAGTCAGGACTACAAAACAAAATAAAAAAATGTCACCAAAATAACTAGCCTTCCACATCATCTTTGCAGTATAATAAACAGTTCTGAAAAAAACATAGTAAGTGTAAACAAAACTGATATTAGGATTATATGCCATATAGATAGTAAGGTTTGACTCTTCCCAAACATAAGCAGATTTTAAAGAAATTATTTCCCTCAAATTCCTATCCATTTTGGCCAGCTACCTAGGGCACAAGAGAAGGATCTCAAACTGGCAGAAAGATGGCATGACTTCACTAGTCCCACTAGGCCTTCTTTGGGCAGCAAGTGCCTGGGAACACATAAAGAACACATTCCCAGGATCTGCCTGGCCTCTGACTTCACCTCACATGGTCAGGATCAGGCAGGGTTCAGGCCCCTAGGGTCTCTGCTTTTAGCAGCACTGGGAAAGCAACACAGGGTAAGGAGGTTATAGGGCTATAGGCAGGTTCACAGAGTAAAAAACTAAAAAACAAGCCAGATACAGGCTGGGTGCAGTGGCTCATGCCTGTAATCCCTGCACTTTGGGAGGTTAAGGTGGGTGGATCACCTGAGGTTGGGAGTTCGAGACCAGCCTGGCCAACATGGTGAAACCCTGCCGACTAAAAATACAAAAAATTAGCTGAGTGTGGTGGCATGCGCCTGTAATCCCAACTACTCAAGAGACTGAGACAGGAGAATCGCTTGAACCTGGGAGCCGGACGTTACAGTGAGCCGAAATCATGCCAGTATACTCCAGCCTGGGCAATAAGAGCAAAACTCCGTCTCACACACACACACAAAATCCGGAGATACAACTGCCCTGAGAAAGTGTTAAGTACCTCAATTCTAGTACCTTAAACAAGGACTATTTTTAATACTATTTACTTGTGAGCTAAACAACCACAGATAAAGGACAATTTCAGCCCACAGTTCCTTTACTCCAATACCTCCAAAATTATATGTTTACTCTATCTTTACTAAGATAAATATATTTACGTACTGTCACTACTACTGCCCTACCATAATTCCAAGTGTTATATTACAGAAGTCACAGTCATAATAAACAGATTTTGGGAGGGAACCTTTTAAACAGAAAAAGGCAAATGCTTTAGAAAAGTCTGAGTCATCATAAATAAGGATATTTCATAGTTTAAAATATCTTCTTACTTAAGGCAAGCATATAAGGTCTTCATAAATTTCCAAGTAACTTACTTATTAAAAGTATTAAAATATCTCACCACTTATCTACATCATTCAAACCATGTATTTATGAACTGGTAAAAAGAATGCCACTTTGTGAGCAGAAACTACCACTGATTAATAATTCTAGAAAAATCATTTTTTTTAAAAAAGTTGAATGACTTTGAGCTATGTATTTGGCTTACAAAACCCTTATTCTTTACACAACTCTGCAATGTAATCATTAAAGCATACTTCATGATGCTGTCATGGTAGGCAACGATATTAGCTTTCGGGTAAAACTGTAGTACACTTTCCTTGGCAACCTGGAAAAACAAACAACACTGAATTACTACAATATTTCTGCTCCTATCTGAAATCTGCTTCTGGAAGCCACAATGCTGTTATCTACTTACATAGTACCTTACTTATATTAAACACCAAAGAAATCCAAAATTGTGAGCAAACTGCATTAGGGTTAAGCTACACTTATAAAATTATACTTTTATACTTCTAAAATAACCGGAGAGCCCCCTGCCAACCCATGTACCACCAAACACATTTCTACATGAATGACAAGCTTCAGCAAAAATACAACATGACGTACCCAAGTGTCATTCATTCATTCACTTAACAAGTATTTACTGAGCATCTTGCATGTACCAGGAACTATACAAAGTACATGTTAAGCAAGAGAGACATTAATCATATAGTAGGCCGGGCGCGGTGGCTCAAGCCTGTAATCCCAGTACTTTGGGAGGCCGAGGCGGGTGGATCACAAAGTCAGGAGATCGAGACCATCCTGGCTAACACGGTGAAACCCCGTCTCTACTAAAAATACAAAAAACTAGCCGGGCGTGGTGGCGGGCGCCTGTAGTCCCAGCTACTCGGAGGCTGAGGCAGGAGAATGGCGTAAACCCGGGAGGCGGAGCTTGCAGTGAGCCGAGATCGGGCCACTGCACTCCAGCCTGGGTGACACAGCGAGACTCCGTCTCAAAAAAAAAAAAAAAAAAAAAAATCATATAGTAATCCAGATTAAGTTCAACTACAAACTCTGATAAATGCCATGAAAATGATAGGAAAAGGCCAGGCATGGTGGCTCACGCCTGTAATCCCAGCACTTGGGAGGCCAATGTGGGAGGATCCCTTGAAGCCAGGAATTCTAGGATGCAGTGAGCCATGACCGCATCACTGTACTCCAGCTCGGGGCGACAGAGTGAGACCCTATCTCAAAGAAAAAGAAAAGAAAATGATAGGAAAAGTAAAGGTTGTTATGAGAGAAAAACCAACCCGACTTAGTCTAAAAGGTTTAGGAAAGTACTCCTGGAGAAGGAAGCCAAAATATGAAAGAAGAAAAAGAGAAACGAGTGGGGGTTTGCCAAACAGGTTGGGAGACAGGCAAAGGGAAAAGATGTTTTAAGACTCTGAATCACCAAGGAACATTAAAAAAAAAAAAACTAAACAAAGGTCGGGGGAACTGTCTTGTTTCAACTAGGACAGCAGCGTAAGGTTACTCTAGCCCCCAAACATAGCAGTAGTCAACCTCTAGGGGGTGCAGGAACACAAGGTGCATCCTAGGTAAACCATCAGAAACTTAAATATAAAGAGGCCATGAAAGTTACACCATTCACAGGATTATTTCCTTTTTAGAACAAAAAAGGAGGGCTTAATCTTTAGTCCTTTACTTGATATATCTTCATCCTTCACAATCTCTCAGCTGAAATGAGAGCTTCACCCATTTTTTCCCTTCTATAGGACAGGCAGGATTAATCTGGTATCACAAATAGATGTTCCATCAAATAATTATAGAAATGGTATGCGAAATATAGTTACCTGTGCCTTTGATCTTCCAACATGTTTCTTTTGAAACAAAAACTGTCTGTTGAGGTTGCTGACATCAATAGTATCCAGATCAATCTACAAACGCATAAACCTCAGATAAATGACAAATGTTTAGGTATGTTTGAGCTGTATCACTACTCTCTGAACCTATAATCCAGAACTTTTGATATTTGCTACATCAGTGGAGAAAACGTTTTACGAATCCGCCATACTAAAACTGTTAAACTGATAAAGAATAATTTAATGCATGTAAGAATCTAGATTTAATGTCAGAGATAACCTTCAAAAATACTTTGAAAGAATGGCATATTTTGTTTGTTTAATCATCCTGGCAAATATTTCAGGAAATGCCTTGGATGCCATAAAAATATGTGAATTTATTAAAACTATATGTGCTGTCGAGGTAAACACTAAATATATTAAAATATTTCTCTATGCCGGGAGTGGTGGCTCACACCTGTAATCCCAACACTTTGGTAGGATGAAGTGAGAGAATCGCTTGAGCCCAGGCGTTCAAGATCAGCCTAAGCAAAATAGTAAGACCCTGGTGGCTACAAGAAATAGACGAATTAAAATTAGCTGGGCATGCCTATAGTCACAGCTACTCGGAGGTTGACGTGGGAGGATCACTGGAGCCTGGGAGGCCGAGGTTGCAGTAAGCCGAGATCAGGCCACTGCACTCCAGCCTGGGGGACAGGGCGAGACCGTGTTTCAAAAAACAAAAAACATTCAAGTATTTCTTTCAATCGAATTACTCTTTCAAATACAAAATATTAAATTTAACTGTGTCCTGTTCTTTTTGTTTTTTGAGACAGGGTCTCGCTCTGTTGCCCAGGCTGGAGTGCAGTGGTGCAAACACAGCTCACTGCAGCCTCGATCTCCCAGGCTCAAGCGATCCTCCTGACACAGCCTCCTGGGGAGCTGGAACCACAGGCGCACACCACCACACCCCGCTAATTTTCTTTTCTTGTAGAGACAGCGTTTCTCTATGTTGCCCAGGTTGTGTTCTTTCTCTTAAATGATACATGGCAAACGTTTATTGAATTTTTGCTACCTCCCTTGATTCAAGCCTTCATCCATACACAATTTCATTTACTATTAATTAACCTAAGAAATGTGAAAGGAAACTTTTCCACATGGTTAAAAAAGTGTCGTAAGTTTTATTTTTGGTTAAATACATAATACATAAAGGAAAGAAACAATGATTCAGTCGGCCATCTGTACTTTTTTGTTCATTCCATGTTTCTACTAGCCCTTAAGACACTTTAACACACCCAAGGGCCAGTAACATCTCCAAACTCTAAAAAGTTTGCATTAGTAGAAATAACTTGATTCAAAATAGCACTGGCTTGTCACTGTACACCAATGCAAAGGGCACAATTCTAATGTCTTTAATGAAACAAGCCAGTGTACCGTCTACTGTGAGAGCAATGACAGGCACGCAGCCCGCGGGAGCCCTGCCACTCGCTCCGAGACCCAGGGTAAGTTACTCAACCCCATTGCGTCTCCCTTTCCTCATCTGTTAAAAATAAAGCAGGGTGGAAATAGCGTTTGCACTCCTCGGGTGGTGTGAAGATGGAGCGCGTTCCGTGTGTAAACCTTCTCGTGACCAGCGCTTGGGACGCGTTGGTCGCTATCATCGCCATCCTCTGCCCCGGGTCGTTACTTCGGAGTTAGGAAGGGGACCTCCAAATTAAAGTCACAACATCCGCGAGGGACTCAGTCCTCTCCCGCATCTCCTAACACCCATGGATTTGTTTTGAAGGGAGGATACGAGGCGGCTTCACGCCCTCGAAGCGCCACACATTGGCTATGCCGGGGAGGCGGGGGCCCGCGGCCTCCTCTGCGTCCGGAGCCGGCCCAAGGAGCGGAGGCCCGCCCCGTGCCCAAAGAACAGTCCCCTCCCGCGGGGGGCCACAACCCGGGCCTCTCAGCCTGCCCCCGCCCCGCAACTCCGGTCCTGGGCTCCTGGCCCTGAGCCTCTGAGCCCCTCGAGCCCCGGAACCCCCGAACTCCAGCCCCCGCACCACAGCCCGCCATTCACCCGCGCGTGCCCGGCCCTCACCAGGTCGATGTGGGAGAAACCGGTGAGCACGAGGTTCTTGAGGAGCTCGCAGCCGATGCCGCCCGCCCCCACCACCAGCACTCGGCCCCCGGCCACCGCCTCAGCCAGCTCCCGGGGCAGCCCCCGCGACAGTGCCATGGCGGGACAACCACGAGCCGCGGCGGAGGCGGAGGCGGGAGAACCAAGCCGCGGCCGGAAGCGGGTGGGGGAAGGGCGGCCCGGCTTCCGCTCCTGCGCACTACGGCCTCCCAGCAGACAGGCGGGGCCCAGTGCGCGGGGATGTGCGGCCGCCCGCGGGAGCGAGCCGGCACTTGCTAAGGGCTGGCGACCTCCCGCTGAGACCGGTGGTGTTATTCCCACACCAGCATAGGCCTGCCATGAGACCTAAAAAGTCCAGGGGTCGCCTTCTAGCCTGGGGTTTCAAGTCCCAGCCAAGACTTCCTTACAGGTTAGAAAACTGATGTCCCTATATGTAAGGAGCTCTTACAAATTAACAAGGGTCACCCCCCAAAAAATACAGGCAAAGGATGTGAACAGGAAACTCACAAAAAATTGGACAATATGATCAATAAGCGTATTAAAATGTAAACCACAAAAGAATTGCTTGAACCCTGGAGGTGGAGGTTGCAGTGAACCAAGATCGTGCCACTGCACTCCAGCCTGGGTAACAGAGCAAGACTCCGTCTCAAAAAACAAAACAAAACAAAATGTAAACCATGCACAATGGTAAGATTTTCACCTGCCGGGCGCGGTGGCTCCCGCCTGTAATCCCAGCACTTTGGGAGGCTGAGGCGGGCGGATCACGAGGTCAGGAGTTCAAAACCAGCCTGACATGGTGAAACCCCAGTCTCTATTAAAAATACAAAAATTAGCCAGGCGTGGTGGCGTGGGCCTGTAATCCCAGTTACTGGGGAGGGGGAGGCTGAGGCAGAGGCAGGTGAATTGTTTGAACCCAGGAGGCGGAGGTTGCAGTGAGCTGAGATCATGCCACTGCACTCCAGCCTGGGCAACAGACTCTGTCTAAAAAAAAAAAACCCAGCTGGGCGTGGTGGCACAAGCCTGTTACTCAGGAGGCTGAGGCAGGAGAATTGCTTGAACCCAGAAGGCGGAGGTCGCACTACTGCACTCCAGCCTGGGCGATAGAGCAAGACTCTGTCTTAAAAAAAAAAAAAAAAAGTTTTTCACCTACTAAACTGGTAGAAAGAAAAAACAAGTAACACTTAACAAGGTATTGGGAAACAAGCACTCTCACACACTCCAGGTAAGGATTCCAAAGCAAAGCTTCTCTAGAAGGTATGGTGGCTTGTACTTGTAATCCCAGTTACTCAGGAGGCTGAGGCAGGAGGATCACTCAAGCCTGAGAGGTTGAGGCTGCAGTGAGCTATGACTTTACCACTGCCCTTCAGCCTGAGAGACAGAGCAAGACCCTGTCTCAAAAAAAAAAAAGAAAAACCCTAAAATTGTGCACAACTTTCGACTCATTCATTCCAATTATAGAAAACTGTCCTGTAGCAGTTATCATTGATTTAATAAATAAATAAATAAATTAAGCTATAGGGATGGCCATCATGGGAATAAAATTTGGAAAAAACAAGTGACTAAAAATTGTGTAAAGCTTTTGATGTATATTTTTAAAATACAGCAATTATAAATTATGTTGTGGGAAAAATATTAATGGGAAAATGCTCCAAATATAATGTTAAATGTAAGAGACAAGCCCACCCCATGATCACCTGGGCCTCATTATCCTTATCTACACAGGCAGAGCATGTCTGAACATGGCTGGGAGTGTTTTTATACTGCTGTTACAAGGCTGAAGAAGGGAAGGGGTCGATCATGTTAAAAATAAAGAAAAGGGAGACTGGAAGGCAGCTGGATAAAGGGACAGTCTCCAGAACGGAGTAAAGACCCCTTCCTGGGATGCGACAGGAGGAGAAGGTGGGAGTGGGTGAGGGCGGGGACCTGGGCTGATGAACATGGGCAGGTCTAAACAGCCAGGGTCACAGAGCAAGAACCTCCAGCAGCTAGAGCAGGTTCAGTGGCTTGATCAGGTGCCAAAAATAGCATAGGGCGCACTGGAGTGCAGGTGTCAGAGGTGTAAACAAGAGGCAGACCACTGCTCTTGGCTCTTTTGCTGCTCTCCCTCCCCACTAGAATGCCCACCAGGATGGCTGTGCTGGCAACACCAGCCCTCTGGACTAGAGAGGAGCTACCTTCCTAGCTGCCACTGTGACAGCTGGCCCTGGACCCTGGAAGGGCAGACCAACCCACAGTCAGGAGGTCCTGGCCCAGCCCCAGCCCAGGCACCAGCACCCAAAGGCAAAAAGCAACTCAGAAAAACAGAGGTTAATAACTTGCAAGTTAAAATAAGGTACATACACACATACTTGAACATAAAAATTGTTTTAATTTATATTAATAAAAGGAAGTGCTCTTAAACAATAATTCATCTGGGTCTTCTTGTATAATACAAAATTCTTCCATGGGGATCTGATGATTTGGGGGCCAGCAACTCTTCTCACATGTGTAAACTAGAATTGTTCCAAATTCCACAGAAAGACCTGAAAAATACAATGTATTCAGGCTTCCAGCAAAAAGAGTTATGAGACTGATGTTACTCAAAGGAGTGATTTTACCTTACAAGCTGAAAAAATAATTAGGTAAAGCAAAAACAGTGCTTACTGCTTTCAGCTATAACAGAATCACAGTCTATCCTATAATAAGTGAATATTGATAAAAAGCAGAATTAATTTAAAGTGGAAGGAAAATGTACTTTAATAATAAACAAAAATTTCAACAAGTGTTCATCACAACTGTCTAGATATCTGATGTTGAAAATCTATATTAAAATATATCAGAGCCTTTGGCTAGGTGTGGTGGCTCACACCTGAGTTCCCTGCATTTTGGGAGGCCAACGGGGAAGGACAGCTGGAGCCCAGCCTAGGCAACATAGTGAGACACCTGTCTCTACAAAAAAAAAAAAAAAAAGTTATAAGAAAAAAAAAAAAAAAATATATATATATATATATATATATATCTCATATAGCCTGGTTGACATAGTGAGACTTTACTAAAAAAAAAAAAAATTCACTGGGTGTAATGGTGCACACCTGTAGTCCCAGCTACTTAGGAGACTAAGGCAGGAGGATCACTTGAGCCCAGGAGATAAAGGCTGCAATGAGCTATGATCGTACCACCATACTCTGGCCTGGGTGACAGAGGGAGACCCTGTCTTTAAAAAATTAATAAATAAAATAAAATAAAAATAAAAGAGAAATATATGGCCGGGCGCGGTGGCTCACGCCTGTAATCCCAGCACTTTGGGAGGCTGAGACGGGCGGATCACGAGGTCAGGAGATCAAGACCATCCTGGCTAACACGGTGAAACCCCGCCTCTACTAAAAAAATACAAAAAACTAGCCAGGCGAGGTGGCGGGCGCCTATAGTCCCAGCTACTCGGGAGGCTGAGGCAGGAGAATGGCGTGAACCCGGGAGGCGGAGCTTGCAGTGAGCTGAGATCCAGCCACTGCACTCCAGCCTGGGCGACAGAGCTAGACTCGGTCTCCAAAAAAAAAAAAAAAAAAAAGAGAAATATATATATCATAGAACACACTACTGCCAAAAAAGGATAAGGATTCAGGAAAAAAAAAAAAGAAAGAAAAAAAAAACCCTAAGAGTTTATAGAAAATTATCAATGAATAAAGCCATAAAAAAAAGCATACCAAGAAAACATAAGCAATAAGAACTCCCGATGATATTAGAACAGAAAAGCAGGAGTCAAAAGGATGACGTAGGCAATGATTTACAGCAGCAAAGGAGAAATACGTTGTTTAAAAATGTATGCATTGGCTGGGCACAGCATATTGGCTTAGGCCTATAATCCCAGCACATTGGGAGGCTGAGGCAGGAGAATTGCTTGAACCTGGGAGGTGGAGGTTGCAGAGAGGAGAGATGGTGCCACTGGGCAATGGAGCAAGAGTCTGTCTCAAAAAACGAAAGAAAAAAAAATGAAAAAACGGCAGAGTTTATTAACTGGTATATGACCTTCTTCTAGGAGAATGTGACTGGTAAGGGGAAATCGCCTCAAGTGAGCATGCCTACAACTCCAGTAAACACACTGCGCATGCGGCCTCTCCCAAGTGCTGGCGGGCCACTATGCCCATCCCAAGGGAAGAAACAAGAGAAGTAACACAAGACCCGGGAAGTACAAAATCCCAAGTCAAAGGTCAAAAATGGACACTTCAATCTCTCAGGTTGCCTGGTTGGCCCCCTCTTCCAACTGTATTTACTTCCTTTCGTTCCTGCTCTAAAACTTTTTAATAAGTTTTCACTCCTGCTCTAAAATTTGCTTTGGTCTCTCCTCTGTCTTATGTGCCTCAGTCAAATTCTTTCTTCTAAGGAGGCAAGAACTGAGGTTGCTACAAACCCCTACAGATTTACCACTGCTAACAGTATTGTGGCAAAAATGTTAGTTACAAAGGGGGGAAAAATCAGACCACCCTCATACCTCTACAAAGCTACATTCCATGCAAAAGACATTTCTATATAAGTGAAAAATCTCAGAGATCAGAATGCCCATAAGCCCTTCCAGAAAAATATATTTCCCAGTGAGACTGAACCACCAGATGACAGGAGGCACCAGGGCAATGGCTGGCAGGGCTTTCACAGTCAGAAGACAACACAGGGGTCTACAAGGTTCTGAAAAGAGAAAGTGGGATTTAAAAATTTTATACATGGGTTGCCCCTCAAATATGAAGCCACATTACCGTGCACAATCTGAAGCAAGGCACTTCTGAGCCCTCCTAAAAGCTATTACTTGAGAAAATCCAGCTAATGAAAAAAGAATCAAAATAAAACAGGAATAAAAAAGCTCATTGTAAGAGTGGTGATGAACACTGAATCCATTTACACATAGAATTAAGGCTATCCAAACAGCTGTGATAATTATGATACTCGCGGTGGCTCATGCCTGTAATCCCAGCACTTTGGGAGGTCAAGGTGGACAGATCACTTGAGGTCAGGAGTTCGAGACCAGCCAAGATGGCGAAACCCCATCTCTATTAAAAATACAAAATTAAGGGCCGGGCGTGGTGGCTCACGCCTGTAATCCCAGCACTTTGGGAGGCCGAGGTGGGTGGATCACAAGGTCAGGAGATCGAGACCATGGTGAAACCCCGTCTCTACTAAAAATAGAAAAAATTAGCCGGGCGCCTGTAGTCCCAGCTACTCGGGAGGCTGAGGCAGGAGAATGGCATGAACCCGGGAGGCGGAGCTTGCAGTGAGCCGAGATTGCGCCACTGCACTCCAGCCTGGGCGACAGAGCGAGACTCCGTCTCAAAAAAAAAAAAAAAAAAAAAAAAAATACAAAATTAGCAGGGTGTGGTGGTGGGCGCCTATAATCCCAGCTACTCGGGAGGCTGAGGCAGGAGAATCGCTTGAACCTGGGAGGCAGAGGTTGCAGTGAGTCGAGACAGTGCCACTGCACTCCAGCCTGGCTGCAGATTGAGGCTCCGTCTCAAAAAGAAAAAAAAAGATACTGGGTCCGGGCGTGGTGTGGTTCATGCCTATAATCCAAGCACTTTGGGATGCCGAGGCAGGTCAGGAGTTTGAGACCAGCCTGGTCAACAACAGTGAAACCTGTTTCTACTAAAAGTACAAAAAATTAGCTGGGTGTGGTGGTGGGCACCTTTAATCCCAGCTCTTCATGAGGCTGAGGCAGGAGAATCACTTGAACCTGGGAGGCAGAGGTTGCAGTGAGCTGAGATTGCGCCACTGCACTCCAACCTGGGCGAAACTCCATCTCAAAAAAAAAAAAAAAAAAAAAAAAAAGATACTGAAATATTTCAAGGTAGGAATAGGGTATGAATTTCCTTATCTACTATGGTAAGGTGCCAGATGCATACTATCTAAAACTGAAACATAGGAAGAATGTAATTTTCTGTTAACAACAGAAGCACCTTTCAGAAACTTGGGCCTCTTGGGTAAAGAACCTATTACCAAAAGTCCAGGCCAGGCGCAGTGGCTCATGCCTGTAATCCCAGCACTTTGGGAGGCCAAGACGGGCAAATCACGAGATCAGGAGATCGAGACCATCCCAGCTAACACGGTGAAACCCTGTCTCTACTAAAAAAAAAAAAAAAAAAAAAAAAAAAAAAATTAGCTGGGCATGGTGGTGGGCACCTGTAGTCCCAGCTCCTAGGGAGGCTAAGGCAGGAGAATGGCGTGAACCCAGTGGGCGGAGCTTGCGGTGAGTGGAGATCGTGCCACTGCACTCCAGCCTGGGCAACAGAGCAAGACTCCGTCTCAAAAAAATTCCAGTAACTGCTTCACTTATACTTAACATTCCTTCTGTTAATTTGTACAAAAATTTATTCTAAGACTTTTAATTACCATGTTAGTGAATTTCCCTATTTTAGGAAAATTATTTTCATCTAGCCATCCATACATTCATCTAACTTGCTGTTTGTCTTTAAGTCAAAAATGATTATTGGAATAATGGTTATTAACATTGATAATAGTTGTAATTTCTGGCCAAGCATGGTTCATGCTTGTAATCACTTTAGGAGGCCAAGGCAGGAGGATCGCTTGAGTCTAGGAGTTCGAGACCAGCCTGGGCAACATGGCGAAACCTTGTCTCTACAAAAAATGCAAATTCCAGCCTGGCCAACACAGTGAAACCCCATCACTACTAAAAATACAAAAACTAGACGGGCATGGTAATCCCAGCTACTGGGGAGGCTGAGGGAGGGGAATTGCTAGACCCTGGGAAGTAGAGGCTGCAGTGAGCCAAGAACGTACCACTGCCCTCCAGCCCAGGCAACAGGAGAGAGACTCCATCTCAAAAAATAAATAAATCAATAAATATATATATATAAAAAAAAGACTGGCTGGATTACAAATTTCTTTTTCTGTTTTTTGAGACAGAGTCTTGCTCTGTCACCAGGCTGGAGTGCATTGGCGCGATCTTGGCTCACTGCAACCTCCACCTCCTGGGTTCAAGTGATTCCCCACCTCAACCTCCCAAGCAGTTGGGACTACAGGCACATGCCACCATGCCCAGCTAATTTTTTATATTATAGTAGAGACAGGGTTTCACCACACTGGCCAAGAAGGCCCCGATCTCCTGACCTCGTGATCCACCCACCTGGGCCTCCCAAAGTGCTGGGATTACAGGCATGAGCCACCACACCTGGCCTAAATTTCTTAAAATAATTTTTTAATTCCCAAATTTTCTATAATTTGCTTATGATATTTTATAAGTAAACAAAAGGTTTTTCATTTATTTAAAAATAATGCCAGAAATCCACAAACTCAAATTAATTTAGGCTTCTCACCTAAATTAGCACTCTTGAGCATGCTGACCAGTGCTGGCATAAGCTGAAACTCAAATATCCTTCGGCCTCCACATTGGCTGCAGGCTGGAAGCTCGGTGACTTCTGATGTAGGGCAGGTCAGAAAGAGTGGCTCTCCACTCCAGGAATACCTAGGACAAGGAAACAAAGAACCCCGAATTAGAGCCACACAAGTCACATTCTAGCATCTAAGGCCATGCTTTGCAACCTTTCTTTGTTTCTTGCAGAAATCCTCCAAAGGCCCAAAAACCTAGCACCATGGCTGTAAAGCATAGCAAGATATCTGGAAATCTTGTCAGTGTTCGATTCAAAGTCTCAAAGGCACTAAAGTCAACGTTCAATTGAATCTAGGTAAAGCTGTGATGAAGTTCAGACCCAGCTCCACTGCAGATTAAATGGAATCAGCCCTCCACACTACTGACCTTACAGAGGAAGGGGCATGCCTTAGAGCATAAGTCCCCAACCCCCAGGCCATGGACCCCCAGGTCATGGACCAGTACTGGTCGGTAGTCTATTAGGAATAGGGCCATGCAGCAGGAGGTGAGCAACAGGCAAGCGAGCATTACCACCTGATCTCCACCTCTTGTCCCTATGAGATTCTCATAGCAGCGCAAACCCTATTGTGAACTGCACATGCGAGGGATCTAGGTTGTGTGCTCCTTATGAGAATCTAATGCCTTATGATCTGAGGTGAACAGTTTCAACCCAAAACCATGCCCCACGTCCCCCACCTCAGTCTGTGAAAAAACTGCCTTTCACAAACCAGTCCCTGGTGCCAAAAAGGTCAGGGACCACTGCCTTAGAGGGAGTAAACATTCACTTCTGTTTTTGGGTTTTGTTTTGTTTTGTTTTTTTTAGATAGAGCCTTTTCCGTTGCCCAGGCTGGAGTGCAGTGGCACAATCACAGCTCACTGCAGCCTTGACCCTCTGGGCTCAAGCAATCCTCTGACCTCAGCTTCCTGAGTAGCTGGGAACAGATGCACATCACCATACCCAGCTAGTTTTTAAAAAAAATTTTGTAGAGACAGGGTCTTGCTATACTGCCCAGGCTGGTCTCAAACTCCTGGCCTCAAGTGATCCTCCCACCTCAGCCTTCCAAAGTGCTATGATTACAAATGTGAGCCACCATATCCAGCTCACTTCAATACTACTGGTCTTCGATATATAATTTCTGGTAATCATTTTAAAAGTTCCTAAACAAGCAAAGAAGCAGGAAAATTTAACCCATAAAGAAAGTCAATGCAAGGAGACCCATGGACAAGATGATAAATTTATCAGACAAAAACTTTAAAATACCAATAAAAAATATATATATATATCAATAATAAATACATAAAAAAAAAAAAAAAAAAACCCTAGTGGAAAAGGTAGACCAGGTGCAGTGGCTCACACCTGTAATTCCAGCACTTTGGGAGGCTGAGGCGGGTGAATCACCTGAGGACAAGAGTTCGAGATCAGCCTGGCCAACATGGTGAAACCCCATCTCTACTAAAACTACAAAAATTAGCCGGGCACAGTGGCAGGTGCCTGTAATCCCAGCTGCAGGGGAGGCTGAGGCTGAGGCTGCAGAATCACTTACACCTGGAAGGCAGAGGTTGCAGTGAGCTGAGATTGCTCCACTGCAATCTAGCCTGGATGACACAGCGAGACTCCTTCTCAAATAATAATAATAATAATAATTATACAAAAATTAGCCAGACATAGTGGTGCACGCCTGTGGTCCCAGCTGCTTTAGACGGTGTGGCAGGAGGATCACTTGAGCTCAGGAGTCTGAGGCTGCAGTGAGCCATGACTGCACCACTGCACTCCAGTCTACGCAACAGAACAAGACCCAATCTCTAAATAAACAAAACAAAAAAACAAACAAAAAAAGCAACATAAAGAGTTAAAAAAAGACAAAAAAGGGAACAAAATAGCAAACTAAAAATACTCAAGTCACCGACAAGCAGGTTCAATAAAAGGAATACAGAAACAAAATCAAAAAACTCCCCACCAAATGCAAAGCCAGGTGTGGTGACAGATGCCTATAACCCTAGCACTTTGGGAGGCTGAGGTGAGGGAATTGCTTGAGTCCAGGAGTTCAAGACCAGCCTAGGCAACATAGTGAGACGCCCATCTCTTTAAAACAAAAAGGAAAGAAAAAAGAAATGGAGGAAGAAACAATAACAGAATAAAATTAACCCAACATGGCAGGGTGCAGTGGCTCATGCCTGTGATCCCAGCATTTTGTGAGGCAGGCGGGTCACCTGAGGTCAAAAGTTTGAGACCAGCCTGGCCAACACAGCAAAACCTGTCTCTACTAAAAATACAAAAAAATTAGCCAGGCATGGTGGTGTGCACCAGTAATCCCAGCTACTCAGGAGGCTGAGGCAGGAGAATTGCTGAACCTGGGAGGCAGAGGTTGCAGTGAGCCAAGATTGTGCCACTGTACTCCAGCCTGGGCAACAGAACAAGACTCTGTCTCAAAATAAATAAATAAATAAATAAATAAATAAATAAATAATCCAACAATACCAATGATTAAAGAGACTGCATATTCCGTGTTAAAAAAAATCATAACTGTTAAGTTGAACTTCATCAAAATTTAAAGCCATCTGTCAGAATCTGTTTGAATGCTAAAAAAATTAAACTGAAAAAGGACTTGTACTCTTGACCATATGAAGAATTCCTACAACTCAGTAACACAAACACAAACAATATGGCAAGAGATTTGAATGACGCTTTATCCAAGATGATATACAGAGATGGAAAACAAGCACTTGAAATGATACTCAACATCATTTGCCATTTGAGGAAATGCAAATTGAAGCCACAATAAAATGCCACTACACACCTTCTTAACTGGCTAAAATTAAAAACTGAACATCCCAAGCATTAGCAAAGATATACAGGGAGTAGAATTCTTAAAAAACAGCTAGTGGGAACAGAAATGGCATAACCACTTTGGAAAATGGTTTGGCCTGTTTCTTAACAAGTTAAACATGCATATACCACATAACACAACCATTCTATTCCTAGGTATCTACCCCCACAAAATCAAAACATGTCTTACAAAGAGATGTAAACAAATGTTCATAGCAGCTTTATTTATAATAGCCAAACACTGGAAATAACCCAAATATCCATCAACTGCTAAATGTATAGTGGCACATCCATACAATGGAATATGACACAGTGGTCAAAAGGAATGAACTATTGATACATGCAATAAGAATGAATCTTGAAGTATGCTAAGTGAATAAAACCAGACCAAAAAAAAAGTATATTCCGTGTGACCTTATACACTTTCACAGGAAATGCACTAAGGTGCGACAGAAAGATGATCAGTGGTTGCCTGGGGATTGGGGGAGCAGCACGGGACAGGGTTGGCAAGAACTTGCGAAGGAGTATGAGGAAACTTCTGGCAGGGAGGAATATGTTTACTGTCTTGACTGTTGTGATTTCAGGGTTGTATACAGATGTCAACTTATCTAAGTGCACACTGTAAAAATATAGGCAGTCTGTTGTATGTCAATTGTACCTCAATAAAGCTGCTGAAAAATAAATGTAAACAGACACACTTCACTATAGAAGATACATAGATGCCAAATGAGCACATGGGAAGATGCTCAACATCATTTGTTATTAGGAAAATGCAAATTCAAACCACAAGGAAATACCACCACCACCTACTAGAATGGCTACAATTTAAAAGATTGACAATATTTTTAAAACCACCACCAGGCTAGGTTTCTCAATGCCAACCATTCCTATACTCCCCGTATTTCAGTATTTGCATATTTAGTTCTTATTTCATTAAGGAAAAATTCCCAATTTTATCTTTGAATATTGTTTCTGATCCATCCATTAGGTTCTCTATTTTGGAGACCAATTCTCCTCATAGTAAATACAATTATGAACCCTTGCTCAAGTCTTTATACCAGTACTTTGATTTTTAGCCAAGTCTATTATGTTCCCTAATTTTTTTTTTTTTTTTTAAGACAGAGCCTCACTCTGTTACCCAGGCTGGAGTGCAGTGGCGCAGTCTCGGTCCGCTGCAAACTCCTCCTCCTGGGTTCAAGCAATTCTCCTGCCTCCGCCTCCTGAGTAGCTGGGACTACAGGCGCCCGCCACCAACCCCAGCTAGTTTTTCTATTTTTAGTAGAGATGGAGTTTCACCATATCGGCCAGGCTGGTCTGGAATTCCTGACCTTGTGATCCGCCTGCCTTGGCCTCCCAAAGTGCTGGGATTACAGGTGTGAGCCACCACGCCCGGCCTATGTTCCTTATATTCTATATGTATTAGATACGTAATGTCATGGGGCTTGGTTTCTTTAGCAATTCAATTTCCGATTCATACATAGTTACTTTATTTTCTCACCTTTGAGCTCTTGTTTTATGGAATCTATTGTCTTATGAAGTTCTTATACATTTTGAAGCATCTGCTGGGACTGATGTGCTCCTTGGATTGTATTTTATTTTATTTTTTGAGACAGAGTCTCACTCTGTCACCCAGGCTGGAGTGCAGTGGCACGATCTCAGCTCACTGCAACCTCTGCCTCCCAGGTTCAAGCGATTCTCCTGCCTTAGCCTCCTGAGTAACTGGGACTATAGGCGCCCACCACCATGCCCAGCTACTTTTTGTATTTTTAGTAGAGACAGGGTTTCACCAGGTTGGCTAGAATGGTCTCGATCTACTGACCTCATGATCCACCCGCCTTGGCCTCCCAAAGTGTTGGGATTACCAGTGTGAGCCACCGAGCCCAGCTGGATATTTTCTAGCAGACTTGGTTCTTGAGCTTTTTGTATGTGCTCTTCATTTCCTTAACTATTCTTGCCACAGTATGATTACCTGGGTGGCATGCTATTTTTCATCTAGCTCACGCCTAAAAGGTGCAACTCAGTTTAGACCATCTATTTGCTCTGAAATGTCTGCAGAGGTTCTCATTGATTTCCTGTCCATCTCATATGAGGCCTGTTTTCCCCTCTGGAGGAGTACTGCCCATTTCCTCTGCATTTCTGTAGGTAGTAAAAGAGGGAACTGGGGCGAGGAGATAGTTCTTCTGGGACTAGATGCAATCTTTATTAGAATACCTGGGCTTTGTTTTTTCCTCTGAGACAGTGTAAAATACTGTATGTTGAGAAAGATCCCACTCCAGTGGAGGTGAAATTGCCCTTAACTTTCCAATCATTGCTCTGACTCATCATGGAACAAAGGAATGTTGCTTCTGAGAGGCAATCCCCAATTCCTACACCACCTCCCCACCACACCCAGTTCTTCAGCCAACATGGTGGAGGAGGTCCACCATCCTCCACATTAGGACATGCAAACTCTCCTCCTGTGTGCTTCCTTCCAGACATTATTAACTGAAAATTCTTAGGTCAGGTGCGATGGCTCATGCCTGTCATCCCAGCACTTTGGGAGGCTGAGGTGGGTGGATCACCAGAGGTCAGGAGTTCGAGACCATACTGGCCAACACGGTGAACTCTCATCTCTACTAAAAATACAAAAATTAGGCCGGGCGCGGTGGCTCACGCCTGTAATCCCAGCACTTTGGGAGGCCGAGGCGGGCGGATCACAAGGTCAGGAGATCGAGACCACGGTGAAACCCCGTCTCTACTAAAAATACAAAAAATTAGCCGGGCGCGGTTGTGGGCGCCTGTAGTCCCAGCTACTCGGGAGGCTGAGGCAGGAGAATGGCGTGAACCCGGGAGGCGGAGCTTGCAGTGAGCCAAGATCGCGCCACTGCACTCCAGCCTGGGCGACAGAGCGAGACTCCGTCTCAAAAAAAAAAAAAAAAAAAAAAAAAAAAAAAAAAATTAGCCAGGCATGGTGGCACATGCCTGTCGTCCCAGCTATTCAAGAGGCTGAGACAGCAGAACTGCTTGAACCCAGAAGATGGAGGTTGCAGTGAGCTGAGATCATACCACTGCACTCCAGCCTGGGGGACAGAGACAGACTCCGTTTCCAAAAAAAGAAAATTCTTTGTGGACTCATCAGTATATTTTAGGCAGGTGAGAGAAAAGGCCTGTGGGATTAGAACTTGCACTTAACCATGCCAGAAATTTCTGTACCTTTCTCTGCAAAGACTAAATTAGTTACATAAGTGAATAAATATATGTGAAACACTCAAGAACTCTATTAGACATTTACTGATATTATATCCTGGGTTATCACTTTGAGTTTTATAGTACTAAGCCCTTTTCCTTTTTTCAATGCTGATAAAACGGAACTTCTTTTTTAATATTTACTGTTTTATTTGGGCTAATTTTTAGCTTTTAGATTCACTGTCGTACGTATCGGAGAAAAAGGCCATTTGAGCTAATTCTGCCCACTTTGTCTGGACCTGTTTTTACTATTTTTATAAACTATACCTGCTATTTTTATAAACTATACCTGCTGGGTATGTCATTTCCTCTAGGCCTTCCTGATAGCCTACCTAAAATAGCTCTATTTTTTCCTCATTTATCACTTATGGAAATCACACAGGTTTTTTTTTTTGAGACGGAGTCTCCCTCTGTTGCCCAGGCTGGAGTGCAGTGGCGCAATCTCAGCTCACTGCAAGCTCCGCCTCCTGGGGTCACGCCATTCTCCTGCCTCAGCCTCCTGAGTAGCTGGGACTACAGGCGCCCGCCACTGCGCCCGGCTAATTTTTTTTTGTATTTAGTAGAGACGGGGTTTCAGCATGTTAGCCAGGATGGTCTCGATCTCCTGACCGCATGATCCACCCTCCTCGGCCTCCCAAGGTGCTGGGATTACAGGCGTAAGCCACCACACCCGGCCCATACAGGTTTGTTTTTAATCTCCCATTCTAGAAAATAAAATATATGGACCAGGGGCAGGACGCAGTGGCTCAAACCTGTAATCCCAGCACTTTGGAAGGCTGAGGAGGGCAGATCATTTGAAGTCAGGAGTTCAATACCAGTCTGACCAACATGGTGAAATTCTGTCTCTACTAAAAATACAAAAAGTAGTCGGGTGTGGTGGCTGTAATCCTATACTCAGGAGGCTGATGCAGGAGACTCTTTTAAACCCAGGAGGCAGAGGTTGCAGTGAGCCAGGATCACGCCACTGCACTCCAGCCTAGGTGGCAGAGCGAGACTCTGTCCCAGAAAAATAAAAAAAAAATTAAAAAATAAAAATAAATATATGAGCCAGGGGTTGTGGCTGACGCCGGTAATCCCAGCACTTTGGAAGGCCGTGGCAGGAGGATCACTTGAGGCCAGGAGTTTGAGAGCACACTGAGCAACATGATCAGATCCCATCTCTACAAAATACATTTTTTTAAAAATTAGCCACACATGGTGGCACACACCTGTAGTTCTAGATACTTAGGAGGATCGCTTGAGCCCAAGAGGTAACGGTTACAGTAAGCAATGATCACGCCACTGCACTCCAGGGTGGGCAACAGACCGAGACCCTCTCTCTAAAAAAAAAAAAAAAATTAATAATAATAATAGTCCAGGCACAGGGGCTCATGCCTGTAATCCTAGAACAAACTCTGAGAGGCCAAAGCAGATGGATGGCTTGAGCTCAGAAGTTTGGAACCAGCCTGGCCAACATGGTGAAATACCATTTCTAAAAAAATATACAAAAATTAGCTGGGCGTGGTAGCATGTGCCTGTAGTCCCAGCTACTTGGGAGGCTGAGGTGGGAAGGTCACTTGAGCCCGGGAGGGTGCACTGAGCTATAATTGATCACACCACTGCACTCAAGCCTGAGTAACAGAGCAAGACCCTGTCAAAAAACAACAACAAAAAAATTAAAGCCAGGCGTGGTGGCTCACACTTGTATCTCAGAACTTTGGGAGGCCAAGGCGGGCAGAATACATGAGGCCAGCAGTTCGAGACCAGTCTGGCCAACATGGTGAAACCCCGTCTCTACTAAAATACAAAAAAAAAAAAAAAAATTAGCCGGGCATGGTTGCGGGCACCTGTAATCCCAGCTACTCAGGAGGCTGAGGCAGGAGAATTGCTTAAACCCGAGAGGTGGAGGTTGCAGTGAGCCAAGATCACGCCACTACACTCCAGCGTGGGCGACAGAGCGTGACTCCCTCTCAAAGAAAAAAAAAATTAAATTAATAATAATAATAAAGGCTATGAGAACATGGACTTCGTCTGTGCCATTTCCTGCTATGCCATTTCCTGCTATATCTGCAGCACCTACAAATAGCAGCACCTGGCATGCAGAATAGACTCCCTAAGTATTTGTTAGACAAATGAGTGCACTTTACCTTACTGAATCCTTCTACACAACTGAATCCTCCTACACATCCTATAACGTAGGTATATGGTCCTATAAAGCAGGTATTAGGTTCTCTCTTGATTTGGGGAATACTGTAGGTTTTGCTTTTCTCATATTTTCCTGTGTTTTCCAAACTAACATGTATTACCTTTATAATCAAGGAAAACAATAAAATGAACTGTGCCTTTTTTTACCTCAAAATCTGCTCCTGACAAGCAGCAATTCGCTTCATGAATTTATAAAACGTCTGATCTCCACTTTTAATTACGGTTTTCTCGTATTTTTCATCACCATCATTAGAAAGGCTAAAAACAGAAGCAGAAAACACTTGTGAATGTCTATATCCAGAAAATTACAGCATTTGCAAGAGGAAACAAGATAATTTTCTTTTAAAAAAATTTATCAGGCCAGGTGTGGTGGCTAACGCCTGTAATCCCAGCAGTTTGGGAGGCCAAGGCAGGCAGATCACAAGGTCAGGAGATCGAGACCATCCTGGCCAACATGGTGGAACCCCATCTCTACTAAAAAACACAAAAAATTGGCTGGATGTGGTGGCGCACGCCTGTAGTCCCAGCTACTCAGGAGGCTGAGGCAGAGGAAATCGCTTGAACCCAGAAAGTGGAGGTTGCAGTGATCCGAGATCACAACACTGCACTCCAGCCTGGTGACAGAGTGAGATTCCGTATCAAAAAAAAAAAAAAAAGTCATGCCTGTAATCCCAGCACTTTGGGAGGCTGAGGTGAGCGGATTACCTGAGGTCAGGAGTTCGAAACCAGCCTGGCCAACATCTTGAAACCCCATCTCTGATAAAAATACAAAAAATTAGCCGGGCGTGGTTGCGGGCGCCTGTGATCCCAGCTACTTGGGAGGCTGAGGCAGGAGAATCACTTGAACTCGGGAGGTGGAGGTTGCAGTGAGTCAAGATCGCACCATTGCACTCCAGCCTGGGCAACAAGAGTGAACCTCTGTCTCAAAAAAAAATTTTTTTTAATTTATCAGGTCAGCGCAGTGGGCTCACGCTTGTAATCCCAGCACTTTGGGAGCCCAAGACAGGGGGATCACTTGAGCTCAGGAGTTCAAAACCATCCTGGGCAACCTGGCAGAACCTCGTCTCTACAAAAAAATACAAAAATTAGCTGGGCATGGTGGTGTGCACCTGTGGTCCCAGCTATTCCAGAGGCGAGGCTGTGGTGAGCCGTGAGCACACCATTGCACTACAGCCTGGGTAACAGTGTGAGGCCCTGTCTCAAAAAGAAAAAGAAAAAAAAAACTGTCAAAGTAAAAAACTGTAAAACTGTCAAGTAATTTTTTTTTTTTTTTTTTGAGAGGGAGTCTCCCTGTGTCACCCAGGCTGAGTGCAATGGTGCAATCTTGGCTCACTGCAACCTCCACCTCTTGGGTTCAAGCGATTCTCCTGCCTCAGACTCCCGAGTAGCTGGGATTACAAGTGTGCGCCAACACACGTCCGGCTAATTTTTGTATTTTTAGTAAAGACAAGGTTTCGCCATGTTGGCCAGGCTGGTCTCCAACTCCTGACCTCAAGTGATCCGTCTCGGCCTCCCAAAGTGCTGGGATTATAGGCGTGAGCCACCGCACTCAGTCAAAAACTGTCAAGTAAATATTTTTGATATTTAAATTGTGTACATGTAGCTCTATAGTCCCCTGCCTCACCCTTCTCCCAAGCTATTTTCAACTCTTGGGTAATTACTTACAATTTAAAAAATCGCAGGGCACAGTGGCTCACACCTGTAATCTCAACACTTTGGAAGGCCAAGGAGGGTGGATCACAAGGTCAAAAGATCGAGACCACCCTGGCCATATATATATATATATATATATATATATTTTTTTTTTTTTTTCGGCTGGGTGCAGTGGCTCAGGCCTGCGATCCCAGCACTTTGGGAGGCCAAGGAGAATGGGTCACTTGAGGTTAGGAGTTTGAGACCAGCCTGGCCAACATGGTAAAGCCCCATCTCTACTAAAAATATAAAAATTAGCTGAGTATGGTGGTGGGTACCTGTAATCCCAGCTATTTGGGAGGCTGAGGCAGGAGGATCACTTGAACCTGGGAGCTGGAGGTTGCAGTGAGCCGTTATCACGCCACTGTACTCCAGCCTGGGCAACAAAGTGAGACTCTGTCTCAAAAAATAAAAAATAAAAATTGCCTGGGCGCGGTGGCTCACGCCTGTAATCTCAGCATTTTGGGAGGCTGAGGCGGGTGGATCACGAGGTCAGGAGAGCAAGACCATCCTGGCTAACACGGTGAAACTCCGTCTCTACCAAAACTACAAAAAATTAGCCAGGCACGGTGGCGAGTGCCTGTAGTCCGAGCTACTCAGGAGGCTGAGGCAGGAGAATGGCGTGAACCCAGGAGGCAGAGCTTGCAATGAGCTGAGATCGCACCACTGCACTCCAGCCTGGGCGATAGAGCGAGACTCCATCTCAAAAAAAAAAAAAAAAAAAAAAAATTTTTTTTAAATTAGCTGAGTTTGGTGGCACACACCTGTGGTCCCAGCTACGGGGGAAGCTGAGGCCAGAGGATCCCTTGAGGCCAGGAGTTTGAGGCTACAGTAAGCCATGAGCAGGCTGGGCGCGGTGGCTAACACCTGTAATCCCCGGCACGTTGGGAGGTCGAGGTGGGTGGATCACTTGGGGCCAGAACTTCAAGAAAAGCCTGGGCAATATGGCAAAAGTCCATCTCTACTAAAAAGAAAATACAAAAATTAGCTGGGTGAAGTGGCACACGCCTGTGGTTCCAGCTACTCGAGAGGCTGAGGCATGAGAATTGCTTAAGCCTGCAAGGCAGAGGTTGCAGTGAGCCAAGAACGTGCTACTGCACTCCAGCCTGGACAACAGAGCAAGACTGTCTCAAAAAAAAAAAAAAAAAAGCCATGACCACACCACACCACTGCAGTTCAGCCTGGGAAACAAGGCAAGTTTCCATCTCTAAAAAAAAAAAAAAAAAGACAAATACTCTAGAAGAAACCCACCAAAAATAAGCAAATACATAAAAACTTAAGAAATTAAAAAATAAAAAATCTTGCCAGGTGCAGTGGCTCACACCTGTAATCTCAGCACTTTGGGAGGCCGAGGCAGGCAGATCACATCATCAAGAGATTGAGACCATCCTGGCCAACATGATGAAACCCTGTCTCTACTAATAATACAAAAATTAGCTGGGTGTGGTGGCGCACACCTGTAGTCTCAAATACTTGGGAGGCTGAGGGAGGAAAATTGCTGGAACCCGGGAGATGGAGGTTGGAGTGAGCCAGGATTGCACCACTGCACTCCAGCCTGGCAACAGAGTGAGAGTCCATCTCACAAAAAATAAATAAATAAATAAATAAATAAATAATTAATTAATTAAAAGTCCTTATAACCATCAGTTCTATTAAGCGTTATTTTCAAACACCAACATGTCTTCATGCACTCCCCTTCATCATTATTCTGAAAAAGCCTACAAATGAAACAGTTCTGGTAAAGAACCAGGCCATTTCTCCAAACATTCTATTGTAATTTTTTTATTCTAATAGTAACAAATGCTGGGTGCAGTGGCTAAAAAAAATTTTTAGTCCAGGCGCAATGGCTCACACCTGTAATCCCAGCACTTTGGGAGGCTAAGGTGGGTGGATCACCTAAGTTCAGGAGTTCGAGACCAGTCTGACCAACATAGTGAAACCCCATCTCTACTAAAAATACAAAAATTAGCTGGACATGGTGGCACATGGCTGTAATCCCAGCTACTCAGGAGGCTGAGGTAGGAGAATCACTTAAACCCGAGAGGCAGAGGTTGCAGTGAGCCGAGATCATGCCATTGTACTCTAGCCTGGGCAACAACAGTGAAACTCCAAAAAAAAAAAATTTTAATTGGTCAGACATGGTGGCGTGCACCCGTACTCCCAGCTACTTGGCCTAAGGTAGATTGCCTGAGCCCAGGAGTTCAAGGCTGCGTGAGCTGTGATCACAGCAATTAACTCCAGCTTGGGTGACAGAGTGAGACCCTGTCTCTCTCAATCAATCAATAAGCAAAAATGATCATTCTTACTTCTTTAGAGAGCTTTGGTTTATAAAGCCTTTCAAGATCTACTCTCTCGTTTGACTCTCAAAATCATGTGATGAAACAGAGAACAGAGATAGCACTATCACTCTCACTTTACAGAATTCAGGATCTGAAAGCATCTCCGAGGTCCTGGGCCAGTTCTGGAGCCACAGCCAAGAGTCAATAAACAAATGGCATTTTTCTTTTCCTTTTTCCATTTTTTCACCCCAATCTTATTATCCCGGATCAAATGGCAGTTTTCTAACTTGCCTGGCTCTGCTATAAAGACATATTAGAAATATAAAAGAAAGTTAGAGTCAGTGAACGCATCTTCTATAAATACTTGCCATCTCTAACTTCTGTTTGTTCATCTTTGTTCACTGTCTTAACGGGAGTTATAAATAGAGCAGGGTTTTCAAGCTAACTCAAGTTGGCTAATAAGGAAGTAAAGTGAAAAGGTCCTACATACAAGTTCTGCCTGAAAGTTTCCCCAGGTCCTGTGGTGAAACTGAAGGGTAACTCCTGTGGCTGCTTCCCAATCCAGTCACCTGTCAACCTCAGGAGCACACATCCTCACCTTCGGGAAAGCAACTGATCCATGGCAATGCCTTCTCTCTGCTGATAGTCCCTCAGAAGGCTGTGGGCATGATCCAGGTTGACAAAGTCTATGTATTCATCCTCGTCTGCAACACAGATGTAGTAGGGCAGGAATAGCGGCAGCCCAGGAGACAAGGCGGTCTGCTCCCCAGGAGGCACAGGATGGGCAGCACCCAGGACAGCATCCTGCAGGCGGAGGTCTTGGAGCCGAGCAGTCCAGTCTACGTCTTTGGCACTGCTGGCATCATTCCCAAAATCCAAGGTAAGCTGTGGTGAAGGCGCCTCCTCAGTGTCACTTCCCCAGTCATCAGCACCTTCACACCAGTCCTCAGGTGCAAGGCTGTTTTCCTGTGTCTGGAAAAATATTCAGTGAATGAGGTCCGAGCACATTTGGGAGGTTTATTCCATTACATCGGTTCCAGCCACCCATCCCTGTGCCTTCCAGAGGGAGCCTTCACACCAGCCCCTTCCCCTCTGGCACACTCCAATCAAACTTTCTAGACTTTATGTACTCAAAAGTATGTTGAAGGAAACTTAAAATATTTGTCTTTCCTTTTCAGGGTGTGGGGAAAAGAGAGATCAGCTTGTTACTGTGTCTATATAGAAGGAAGCAGACATAAGAGACTCCATTTTGTTCTGTATTTGAGATGCTGTTAATCAGTGACTCTACCCCCAACCTTGTCCTTGCAAGAGACATGTGCTGTGGTGACTCAAGGTTTAAAGGATTTTAGACTGTGCAGGATGTGCTTTGTTAAACAAGTGCCTGAAGGCAGCTTGCTGGTTAAAAGTCATCACCATTCTCTTAATCTAAAGTAAGAGAAAAGCATGTGTCTCCTCCCCGTCCCTGGGCAATGGAACATCTCGGTGTAAAACCCGATTGCATACTCTGTTTACTGAGATAGGAGAAAACCGCCTTCCGGCAAAAAGTGGGACTTGCTGGCGCAATGCTGCTAAAAAGTGTGTGGAGATGTTTGCATATGCATATCAAAGCATAGCATTTTTCTTTAAACTTATTCATGTCACAGGGATCTTTGTTCATATGTCTTACTGCTGATTTTCTCCCTACAATGATCTATTTGTCCTGCCACTCCCTTATCTTTAAGAATGGTAAAGATAATTATCAATAAATACTAAAGGAACTCAGAGACCAGTGCTGCCATGGGTCCTCTGTATGCTGAGCGCTGGTCCCCTGGGCCCTCTTTTTCTTTCTCTATACTTTGTCTCTGTGTCTCATTTCTTTTTTCAAGTCTCTCTTTGCACCTAACGAGAAACGCCCACACGTGTGGAGGGGCAGGCCACCCCTTCATGGGGCGAGTGTGACAGATATAGTACATGGTTTATTCAACCATCTGTTCCAATATCTTTCTGTTGTGCTTCATGTATTGCAAGAACAGAAAAGAAAGAACTACATTTCCCAGACTCCTTAGCACCTAGGGTTTCAGACTCCTTAGCACCTAGGGTTTCAGATATGATTAGGTGTCTGCTAATCAGGTCTACTAGAGAGAGACATGAACTTGAGACAGAGTGAAGTAGAAAGACAGACCACGTAGCAAAAGGCAGTCAGAGTGTAGACATACACAGAACAAGGTTTTAGAGCCAACAGTTCTGTGGTGAAGACAGCATCTAGTTCACCAGATCACACTTAAGCTTCCTGACAGCAGGAGAGGTGGCATAGCAGCTCCTTCAGGGACAGTTCTCAGGTGTGATTCTGGAGGGCATTCCTGGAGCCTCCTCCTTCAGCCTATCCACTTACTAAAAACCTGACTCCTGTGCTAAGTCTGTCTCAGCTTAAAAGCCAGGCGTGGTTGCACATGCCTGCAATCCCAGCTACTCGGGAGGCTGAGGCAGGAGAACAGCTTGAATCCAGGAGGCAGAGTTTTCAGTGAGGTGAGATCACGCCACTGCACTACAGCCTGGGAGACAGAGTGAGACTTGGTCTCAAAAACAAAAACAAACAAACAAACAGTACTTTTCTAATTATCTGCACTTGAACACTGACAAATATAGGCACTGTCTTCAACATTTTATTCGAGTACTGCTAGTACTATGCCTAGCAAACATCAAGAACTGGGTGCAGGCCGGGCCCAGTGTCTCATGCCTGTAATTCTAGCATTTTGGGAGGCTGAGGTGGGTGGACTGTTTGAGTCCAGGAGTTCAAGACCAGCCTGGGCAACATGACAAAACCCCATCTCTACAAAAAATAAAAAAGTTAGCTGGACATGGTGGCAAGTGCCTGTAATCCCATCTACTCAGGAGGCTGAGGTGGGAGAATGGCTTGAGCCCAAGAGGCAAAGATCATGCTACTGCACTCCAGCCTGGGTGACCAGAATGAAACCCCATCTCAAAAAAAAAAAAAAAAAAGAAAAGAAAAGAAAAAAGAACTGTGTATATATAAAGACACATTTACAGTCAAAGGAGGCTAAATTTTGTTCTGCAGCTACCAACTTGCCTGCCTTTTCAATAAATTCAGATTTCATCTTATGAAATGTGTTAAAACATATATATACCTCATAACGTATATTTACTATAAAGACATATATGTTATCACATACAACCACATATATGTACATCCCCATATATATTCCCAAACAGGAAAATCAGTAAACTGTGTCTCAAGACCTTCAGTGTAAGTTTGAAAAAACTACTATATACACAATGGAATATTCTTCACCCTTTAAAAAAAAAAAAAGGAAGTTCTGTCGTTTGTGACAACATGGATAGAACTGGAGAACATTTTGCTAAGTGAAATAAGCCAGACACAAAGACAAATGCTGCATGTATTCACTTACATGTGGAATCTAAAACAATTAACCTCAAAGTAGAGTAGAATGGTGGTTAAAGAAATGTGGAGTGGCCGGGTGTGGTGGCTCACGCCTGTAATCCCAGCCCTTAGGAGGCCGAGGCAGGCGGATCACGAGGTAAAGAGATCGACCATCCTGGCTACATGGTGAAACCCTGTCTCTACTAAAAATACAAAAATTAGCTGGGTGTGGTAGTGTGTGCCTGTAGTCCCAGATACTCAGGAGGCTGAGGCAGGAGAATCACTTGAACCCGGGAGGCTGAGGCTGCAGTGAGCCGAGATCATGCCATTGCACTCCGGCCTGGCGAAAGAGCAAAACTCCATCTCAAAAAAAAAAAAAAAAAAAAAATCTGGAGTGAGCGGGGCATGGTGGCTCATGCCTTTAATCTCAGCACTTTGGGAGGCCGACGAAGGTGGGTCACCTGAGGTCAGGAGTTCGAAACCAGCCTGGCCAACATGGTGAAACCCCGTCTCTACTAAAAATACAAAAATTAGCTAGGTGTGGTGGTAAGCGCCTGTAATCCCAGCTACTTGGGAGGCTGAGGCAGGAGAATCCCTTGAATCCAAGAGATGGAGGTTGCAGTGAGCCGAGATTGTGCCATTGCACTCCAGCCTGGGCAACAAGAGTGAAACTTGGTCTCAAAAAAAAAAAAAAGAAAGAAACCTAGAGTGGAAAGAATAAGGAGATGATGGTCAAAGAATACAAAACCTCAGTTATTCAGGAGGAATGTGGGTTTTTTTAAGTTCTACTGCACAGCTTGAATGTAGTTAATAATACAGTATTGTGACTGGGCATGGGAGTTCAAGGCTGTAATCCCAGCACTTTGGGAGGCCGAGGCGGGTAGATGACGAGGTCAGGAGATGGAGACCATCCTGACTTACATGGTGAAACCCTGTCTCTACTAAAAATTCAAAAAAAAAAAAAAAAAAAAAAAAAACAATTAGCTGGCCGTGGTGGCGGACGCCCATAATCCCAGCTACTTGGGAGGCTGAGGCAGGAGAATTGCTTGAAACCCAGGAGATGGAGCTTGCAGTGAGCAGAGATGGCACCACTGCACTCCAGCCTGGGCAACAGAGCAAGACTCCATCTCAAAAAAAATAAAAATATTTTGTATTTCCAAATTGCTAAAGGAAATTTCAAATGTTCTCACAAGACGTTAAGTATCTGAGGTGATGAATGCATTAACTGGCTTCATTTAATTATTCCACATAATATTCATGAATCATAACCATCACTTTATACCTCATAAATTTATACATTATTATAAACTATCAATTTACAGTTAAAAAAAAATGTTGAAGACATCCAGGAGGAAGTCTCCATCTCGCTCTCTTTTTTTTGGGAGGGGAGAGGGTCTGGCTTTGCCACCCAGGCTGAAGTGCAGTGGCACAAGTGTAGGTCACTGCAGCCTCAACCTCCTGGACTCAAGCAATCCTCCCACCTCAGCCGCCTGAGCAGCTGGCACTACAGTTGCGCGGCCATCATGCCCGGTTAATTTTTTTTACTTTTTATAGAGAGGACGTTTTGCTATGTTGCCCAGACTGCTCTCCCAACATCTTTTTTTTTTATACGGAGTCTGTTATTCAGGCTGGATTGCAGTGGCATGATCTCAGCTCACTGCAATCTCCACCTCCCGGGTTCAAGCGATTCTCCTGCCTCAACCTCCCTTGTAGCTGGGATTACAGGTGCCTGCCACGATGCCCGGCTAATTTTTTGTTTTTGTTTTTAAAAGAGACGGGGTTTCATCATGTTGGCCAGGCTGGTCTCGAACTTCTGACCTCTGATGGTCCGCCCGCCTTGGCCTCCCAAAGTGCTGGGATTACAGGCGTGAGCCACTGCGCCCGGCCTGGTCTCCAACTTCTGAGCTCAAGCAATCCTCCCACCTCAGCCTCTCAAACAATGGTGGGATCACAGGCGTAAGTCACCATGCGGGGCCGCCATCTCCTTTTAACAAAGGAGTTAGAAAATAAAAATAAAGTAAAATAGAAGAAAAAAAAACCCTCACAAAACCTCAAGAAAATAGCATTCTATGGTTCTGCAGAAAAGCAAAAAACACTCCAATGTACTTCAAAGAACACGGCTTTAAAGTCTGTCCCAAACTATACTCTGGATAACATCCTCAAATGACAGAAAAAAAATAACATGCCAACCACAACCTTTACCTGAGCGTCCTGCGCCTCTCTCTCTGGAACCTGCAGGCACTGGGAGCGGAACACCTTCCAGCTTCGGGGTGAAGACAAAGGGCCGTGAGGGCTACACCCCTACTCCAGCCCGACGGCCCGCCCCAGCCCGCTGGAAAGGACACCCCAGGAGCAGCTCTGGGACTTCCCCGCCTACCTGCGCGCACCGCCGGTGCTGCAGCCGGGGCAGGCGCACGCGAACACGTGCAGCAGACGGTGAAACGGAGAGCCTTCCAGCGGGCAGTACACCTGCACGATCAGGGCGAGCGGCTGCCCGCAGCGCTGACACACGGGCCTGGGCGCAGCCACGGTGGGCAGAGCGTCCTGAGGGGACAGAGGAGGCGCTCAGACTCCAACTCTCCCCGGGACCTTGCCCACTCCCTCCGCACCCTTCGCCACCACCCATCGACCCCAGCTCCGGCACCCGCCCTCACCGGAATGCCGCCCAGCTTGCTAGCAGTCCAGGCGTCCGGCCCTGTGGGGCTGCCGTGCACCGGCGCATCTCGAAGTCCCAGCAGCACCGGCTTCAGAACGGCCGCCATGGCTGCCTGGCGACCAGGTGAAAACGCGAACTACGGCAGCCGAGCGGGCGCGCGTGTGCGCGCACGCGCAACGCATACACTGACATGATAGCCCCGCCCCCTTACTAGGATCCGATGCGGAGGCGTGGCTTTCAGGCGCGTGCACTCAGGTCCAAGAGCCGCAGAGGCGCTGCTGGCATTTTGTGCCCCTTAATACGCTGTAATAGGAAGTACACACCATCTACTAGGAAGTAGTTTTGCCAAAAAGCTAACTTTTTTTTTTCCTTTTTTTGTTGAGACGAGCACTTGCTATATTGCCCACACTGATCTTGAACTCCTGGCTCCTGGGTTCAAGTGATCCTTCCGCCTCTGCCTCCCAAAGTGTTGTGATGACAGGTGTGAGCCACTGGGCCCAGGCTCCAAAAAGCCTTCCCGGGAAATAAAAATTTTAGGTGGGATAATGGTATTATCAATAACAAGAAGAACAATGAAGTTTTTAATTTTTAGAGAAACACACCAAAATGCTTATAGATGAAATATCTGGGATTTGCTACTACATAATTAAAGTGGGATGTAGATACAGTAAGATTGGCCATGAATTGATAATTGTTGAAATTTGGTGCCAGGCACATGGAGATTTATTCTATTTGGGTTTTATATGTTTGAGATTTTTCGGAGTTTTTATTTTTGTTTTGTTTTTGAGACAGAGTCTCGCTGGGTCGCCCAGGCTGGAGTGCAGTGGCGCCATCTCACTGCAACCTCTGCCTCCCAGGTTCAAGCGATTCTCCTGCCTCAGCCCCCCAAGTAGCTGGATTAGGATTACAGGTGCCCACCACCACGCCTGGCGCCCAGCTTTTTTTTTTTTTTTTGAGACGGAGTTTCTCTCTTGTTGCCCAGGCTGGAGTGCAGTGGCATGATCCCAGTTCACCGCAACCTCTGCCTCCAAGGTTCAAGCCCTTCTTCTGCCTTAGCCTCCCAAGTAGCTGTGATTACAGGCATGTGCCACCACGCCCGGCTAACTTTGTATTTTTAATAGAGACAGGGTTTCTCCATATTGATCAGGCTGTCTTCGAACTCCCAACCTCAGGTGATCTGCCCACCTTGGCCTCCCAAAGTATTCGTATTACAGGTGTGAGCCACTGCGCCCAGCCACACAATACAGTTTTTTAAATTCCTGCAGCACAACGTGGGTGAATTTCAAAAGCATCATGGGAAGAAGCCAGACACAAAAGGTGCCGTTCTGGTCAAAGCAGAACTTCAGGGGAAAAAAGATCAGTTCAATGGTAGTCAGGAATTGGGATGAGGGAGTAGGACTGGACCACAAGAGTGTCAGGAACTTTTGAGGGTGAGGAAAATGCTGTATATCTTGTCTGTAATGGTTATAAGACTGTATAGCCGGGCGCGGTGGCTCAAGCCTGTAATCCCAGCACTTTGGGAGGCCGAGACGGGCGGATCACAAGGTCAGGAGATCGAGACCATCCTGGCTAACACGGTGAAACCCCATCTCTACTAAAAAATACAAAAAACTAGCCGGGCGAGGTGGCGGGCGCCTGTGGTCCCAGCTACTCCGGAGGCTGAGGCAGGAGAATGGCGTAAACCCGGGAGGTGGAGCTTGCAGTGAGCTGAGATCCGGCCACTGCACTCCAGCCTGGGCCACAGAGCCAGACTCAGTCTCAAAAAAAAAAAAAAAAAAAAGACTGTATATACACTTGTGAAAACAGAACTGTATAGCAAAGAAAGGTGAATCTTACTATATGTAAATTATACCACAATAAACCTAACTTTTTAAATGCAGGCTGCAAAAACATTATTTTAGGATTCATAACATGGTATGCAAAGGAAACGTATGTTTTCAAGGATCTACACCTCAAAGGAGGAAGCACCAGCCTTTGTGATGTTCGGCTTTAGCCCAGCAAGGACCTGGAGACGCAACCTGTTTAATCCTGTTTTATCACACTTCAACCTGACAGCTGTAAAAGGCCCTGTGACGCTGGGCACGGTGGCTTGCACCTGTAATCCCAACACTTTGGGAGGCCAAGGCAGGAGGATCACTTGAGCCCAGGAGTTCAAGATAAGCCTGGGCAACACAGTGGTGTCACCAGGGCAGGGTCTTGACTACAGGTTGTCCAGGTTCTTGGAATGCTGAACAGAGAGGTGGACAAAACACACAAAAAAGCAACAAAAGAAGGAACAAAAGCACAGATTTATTGAAGCGAAAGTACACTCTACAAAGCAGGAGGAGGCTCAAGCAAGTGCCCTGTTTAGAAAATCTGGGGTTTAAGTACCCTTTAGAGGTTTCCTATTTGGTTACACCCTATGTAAATAAAGACTTGGCCTGCCACCAATCAGAGGCTGAAGTGAACGCTCCCTTGTCTCTAGACCCTATTCTCCTGTCTCAGTGGGACCCTATCACTACAAAAATTTATTTTCTATTTTTCTTATTTTTTTTTTTTTTTAAACAACAGTACACTGATCTACAAAAATTTAAAAATGAGCTGGGTGTACTGGCTGTCTCACGTGTCCGTGGGAAAAGACCCCCAAACAGGCTTTGTGTGAGCAACATGGTTGTTTATTTCACCTGGGTGCAGGCAGGCTGAGTCCGTAAAGAGTCAGCAAAGGGTGGTGGATTATCATTAGTTCTTATAAGTTTGGGGATAGGCAGTGGAGGTAGGAGCAACGTTTGCAGGCAGGGGGTGGATCTCACAAAGTACATTCTCAAGGTGGGGGGAGAATTTCAAAGAACCTTCTTAAGGGTGGGGGAGATTACAAAGTACATTGATCGGTTAGGGTGGGGCAGAAACAAATTACAATGGTGGAATGTCATCAGTTAAGGCTATTTTCACTTCTTTTATGGATCTTCAGTTGCTTCAGGCCGTCTGGTCACAAAGGATATGATGGCTTAGCTTGGGCTCAGAGGCCTTACACTGGCATGCACCTGTGGACCCAGCTACTTGGAAGGCTGAGGTGAGAAAACCACCTTAGCCTGGGAATTTGAGGCTTCAGTCAGCTATAACTGCATCACTGCAGTCCACCCTGGGCAATGAAGACCGTGTCTCTAAGAAAAAAAATTCTGAATAGGCATGATAATCCCAACACTGTGGGAGGCTGAGGTGGGAGGTTCTCGAGCCCTGAAATTCAAGACCCGTCTCTACAAAAAATGAAAAAACTAGCAGGGCATGGTGGCACAACCTGTAGTCTCAACTACTTGGGCGGCTGAGGCAAGAGGACTGCCTGAGCCCGAGTGGTTGGGGTTGCAGTGAGCTGTGATGGCACCACTGCACTCCAGCCTGGGCAATGGAGCAAGACCCTGTCTAAAAAGTAAGTTGTTTAAAAAAAAAAAAGAGCCGGGCGCGGTGGCTCAAGCCTGTAATCCCAGCACTTTGGGAGGCCGAGACGGGCGAATCACGAGTTCAGGAGATCGAGACCATCCTGGCTAACCTGGTGAAACCCCGTCTCTACTAAAAATACAAAAAAAAATTAGCCGGGCGAGGTGGCGGGCGCCTGTACTCCCACCTACTCGGGAGGCTGAGGCAGGAGAATGGCGTGAACCCGGGAGGCGGGGCTTGCAGTGAGCTGAGATCCGGCCACTGCACTCCAGCCTGGGCAACAGAGCCAGACTCCATCTCAAAAAAAAAAAAAAAAAAGAAAATTGTGCCGGGCGTGGTGGCTCACACCTGTAATCCCAGCACTTCGGGAGGCTGAGGCGGGTGGATCACCTGAGGTCAAGAGTTCAAGACCAGCCTGCCCAACATGGTAAAACCCCTTCACTACTAAAAATACAAAAATTAGCTCGACGTGGTGGTGTGTCCCTGTAATCCCAGCTACTCAGGAGGCTGAGGCAGGAGAATAGCTTGAACCCGCCCGGGAGGCGGAGGTTGCAGTGAGCCGAGATTGCACCACTGCACTCCAGTCTGGGCAACAGAGCGACACTCAAAAAAAAAAAAAAAAAAAAAAAAAAATCCTATTTCCAATATCTATCTGCCTTTTAAAGTGAAAGAACTACCTGAGCATCTTGCCAGGAGATGGCAGTCACCCTTGGTCGTGTCCAGGAATTCACCCCAAACAAACATCATCTCAATGCCGTTTGTAGAACCACAGAGTGAACAGAGTATCCAATTTCTCCAGTCACAGAGGTGAGGAGTGGAAAACAGTCTTAGGATTTGGTGACACAGGCCAAGTTGCCCTCTTGACTGATTGTGCTCCCACCCCACTACTGTCTTCTGAAAGCACCTGGCTCCACTCTAGACCCGCTCACCACTTAGTATTCAGTGTCCACGGAGGCACAGGCTGCGTCCTACCGAGCGCTCCTGCCTTCTGCTACATAAAGCACCATCGCAGGAAAAAAAATCAGAGGCTGAGCCTACAACCTCCTCTGTGGCATCTTTATTTTTCTACACGGGATGTGAACGTGAACATGGGTCAGAAAAGTCAGCTGCACAAAAACACTTCAGCCAGTTGTAACACAGAGGGAGCGAACACATGGAGGGGCTGGGGGTAGCAATTTGAGATCAGCCCTCCCCACCAAGGGCTCGTGGTCCAAGCCCACAACCAGAGGGCGCTCTGGGTGGTGTCCAGGACCATGCAGTGCCGGCTCTGGGGAGCAGGGACAAGAGAAAGAGGAATCACAGAGGAGGCTGCGGCTGAGCATGAGTTTATTGGACTCTGGCCTCGCGCTGCTGCTTGATGAAGTTGATAAGCCCGTTGGTGGAAGCATCATGAGAGGTCACTTGAGCACTGCCATCAAGCTCAGGCTCAATTTTCTTAGCCAGCTGCTTTCCCAGCTCCACTCTGCCAAGAAAGGAAGGGAAGAGTGGTATGGGGAAGGCTCTAACGTTGCTACTGAAATCCCTGAGCCGACCCAAAGGTATTCCTGGCCCTCCCCTGAGTGAGCAACTCACCCCCACTGGTCAAAGCTGTTGATGTCCCAGATGATGCCCTGAACGAAGATCTTGTGCTCATACATGGCTGCAGAGGGGACAGACAGGGCACGTCAGGGCTCCGCAAGCCCATTCCAACCTACCCCAAGCCAGGACCTTTCCCCTACTCACTCACCGACCAAGGCTCCAAGCATAAATGGTGTGAGCTTGGTGAACACAATAGAGTTGGTTGGGCGATTTCCTTCAAAGACCTGCAGAAAACACCAAGGAATGTCGCCAAGTGAGTCCTGATCCCTCAACCCCTTGAAGGCAAGCACGCCCTGCCCCAGAGGCTGAGACGTACAGGTCTGTGAGGACAGGCCCTCCCACTCTGTAGGACAAGCCAGGCATGCCCCAAGCCCCTGCCTGGTGCCACAGCTTCACACCTCCAACTCCAGCATGCACCCCAAAGCCGAATGCAGAAGTGCTGACCTTATGTGGCAGCAGCCTCTCAAGGTCCTCTGGACTCTTGCCTGCAGCCTGGAGCTCCTTTCGGGCCTCCTCCGTTGATTTCCCCCTCATCAGGGCTTCCGTCTGGGCCAGGAAGTTGGCCAGGAGGATCTGATGAGCGAGACATCAGTTATGCTTGAGAGCACCGTCTGAGCTTCAGGCAGAGGGACAAGACCGCCTGGCACTTCTCAGCAGGGGTCAGTCCCAGCCTGGGTCACTCACTGTACAGCTCAGTTGGAGCGAAGGGAACACATCCAATGACACCACAAGGCAGGGAACAGTGATAACTGCTCTTTTAGAACTACACACCAGTGGCCAGGCACGGTGGCTCACGCCGGTAATCCCAGCACTTTGAGAGGCCGAGGTGGGTGGATCACGGGGTCAGGAGCTCGAGACCAGCCTGACCACATGGTGAAACCCCGTCTCTACTAAAAATACCAAAAAAAATTAGCTGGGCATGGTGGCGCGCGCCTGTAATCAGGCAGGAGCCTGACGCAGGAGAATCACTTGAACCTGGGAGGCAGAAGGTGCAGTGAGCTGAGATCACACCACTGCACTCCAGCACTCCAGCCTGGGCAACAGAGCTAAAAAAAAAAAAAAAAAGAAAGAAAGAAAGAAAGAACTACACACCACTTGCCGGGTTCCTGCTAACAATTTTACCAACATCTATCTTTTAAGATCCTAAGAAAGTAGCCGGGCATGGTGGTGTGCACCTGTAATCCCAGCTACTCAGGAGGCTTAAGCACGAGAATCGCTTGAACCCAGGAAGCTGAGGTTGCAGTGAGCCAAGGTCGCACTACTGCACTCCAGCCTGGGCAACAAAGTGAAAAAGTGTCTCGAAAAAATAATAATAATACTAAGATCCTAAGGAGGAAAGGCATCATTGCCCTGTTCTAGTAGAGCCTTAGGTTCTACAAGTCCACAGTGCTGGATCACAGAACTATAGATGGGAAGAATCAGAATTCAACCCAGCTCACTGACTCCAAAGCTTGTGCTACTGTTACTGTAACCCTATGCTGCTCTGCACACCTAAGACAAGGCACAATAAATTCTGTGAAGGAGTTTGAGGGCAGCTTGGGCAACAAAGTGAGACTCCATCTCTACAAAAAATAAAAAAATTAAAAAATCAGCTGGGTGTGGTGGTGTTTGCCTGTTCCCAGCTACTCAGGAGGCTGAGGTAGGAGGATTGCTTGAGCCCAGGAGGGTGAGGCTGCAGAGAGCCTGATTGTGCCACTGCACTCCAGCCTGGGCAACAGAACAAGACTCTGTCTCTTTAAAAAAAAAAAAAAAAAAATCTAGGCATGGTGCATATCTGTAGTCCCACCTACTCAAGAGGCTGAGATAAAAGGATTGCTTTAGCCCAGGAGTTCAAGGCTGTAGTGAGCTATGATTGGGCCACTGCACTCCAGCCTCAGCAGACTGACATGCTAGCTCTAAAATTAAAAAATAAAAATAAAATAAACAAAAGGGGAGATTTTCCTGGATTATCTAGTAGGCCCAATCTAATCACACTGGCCCTTAAAAGTAAAAGAGGGCCAGGTGTGGTGGCTCACACCTGTAATCCCAAAACTCTGGGAGGTCGAGGCAGGAGAATCACTTGAGCCCAGGAGCTGGAGACCAGCCCAGGCAACATAGTGAAACCCCATCTCTACTAAAAGTTTAAAAGTTAGCCAGGCATGGTGGTGTGTGCCTGTAAGTCTCAGCTACTTGAGGGGCTGAGGCAGGAAGATTGCTTGAGCCTGGGACGTCGAAAATGCAGTGAACTGTGATCATGCCACTGAAGTCCAGCCTAGACAACATAGCACGACGCTGTCACTTAGGGAATAAAAGAAAAATGCAGAGGAGGAAGGTGAACGGGTGGCCTGCCCCTCCACACCTGTGGGCGTTTCTCATTAGGTGGAACGAGAGACTTGAGAAAAGAAATGAGACACAGAGACAAAGTTTAGAGAAAGAAAAGGTGGGCCCAGGAGACCAGCGCTCAGCATACAGAGGACTCACGGCAGCGCGGGTCTCTGAGTTCTCTTAGTATTTATTGATAATTATCTTTACCATCTTAAAGAAAAAGAAGTGGCAAGATAATAGGATTATTATAGGGAGAAAGTCAGCAGTAAGATGTATGAATAAAGTTCTCTGTGACATGAATAAGTTTAAGGAAAAGTGTTGTGCCTTGATATGCACATGTAAACATCTCCATAAACCTTTTTAGTGCATAAAGAGCAGCACTGCACTAGAACCAGCAAGCTGCCTTCAGGCACTTGTTTAACAAAGTACACCCTGCAGAGCCCAAAATCCATTAAACCTTGAGTCACCACAGCACATGTCTCTTGCAAGGACAAGGTTGGGGGTAGGGTCACAGATTAACAGCATCTCAAATACAGAACAAAATGGAGTCTCTTATGTCTACTTCTTTCTATATAGACACAGTAACAGTCTGATCTTTCTTTCTTTTCCCCACAGAAGGTAAACAAGTCAGTCAGAGAGATGCAACAGAAGTGGCAAGACAGAATCAAAGCTTCAGAAGGATTTAACCTGCCATTGCTGGCTCTGCAGTGAAGAGGCCCACAAGCTAGGGAATGCAGGTGACCTTAAGAATCTGAGAAGGGGCCGGGCGCGGTGGCTCAAGCCTGTAATCCCAGCACTTTGGGAGGCCGAGATGGGCGGATCGCAAGGTCAGGAGATCGAGACCATCCTGGCTAACCTGGTGAAACCCCGTCTCTACTAAAAAAAATACAAAACACTAGCTGGGCGAGGTGGCGGGCGCCTGTAGTCCCAGCTACTTGGGAGGCTGAGGCAGGAGAATGGCGTGAACCCGGGAGGCGGAGCTTGCAGTGAGCTGAGATCCGGCCACTGCACTCCAGCCTGGGCGACAGAGCAAGACTCCGTCTCAAAAAAAAAAAAAAAAAAAGAATCTGAGAAGGACCTTCAGCCCACAGCAAGAAGTTGGACTTCAGTTCCACAAACATACAGAAATGAATTCTGCCAACCACCTGGCAAGCACAGAAAAGGCTTTCCCCCTAAAGTCTCCAGAAACAAACACAGTCCTGATGACACCTTGATTTCAGCCTGCAAGACTCTAAGCAGAGATACAGCAGGGCCTGCTGGACATCTGAGCTTCAGAAACTCTTGAGATAGGCCAGGTGCGTTGGCTCATGCCTATAATCCCAGCACTTAGGGAGGCTGAGGCAGGTGGATCACTTGAGGTCATGAGTTCAAGACCAGCCTGGCCAACACAGTGAAACCTTCTACCAAAAATATAAAAATTAGCAGGCCGTGGTGGTGAGTGCCTATAGTCCCAGCTACTTGGGAGGCTGAGGCGTAAGAATCACCTGAGGCTGGGAGGGAGAGGGGGAAGGTTGCAGTAAGCCAAGATCGCGCCACTGCACTCCAGCCTGGGCAACACAGTAAGACTCTGTCCCTACTCCCCACCCTCAAAAAAAGAGTATTGTTTTAAGCCTCCATGTTTGTTGTCATTTGTTATGGCAGGAATAGAAAACTAACGTGATTGTCAACCAAGGCATCAGGTTTCCAGAGGTCTGGGTGCAATGTGAGCCAGACCCTCCAGATGGGGCCAGATGGGGGCTCTTACCTTGTGATGCAAACCCTTCCGTATGGGGTGCTGGGTCTGGACCGGGATGAGGAAGTCACAGGGTATCATCTTGGTGCCTGTGAAGGGCACTGTGGTCACCCACATGACCCCAGCCCATGGGAGCTAGCCATACAGCCTAGAGGAGGGACTGACCTAAGTGAGATATCTCTTCTGGAAGATCCTTTCCCTCCCCAACGCCACCCTGCCCAGGCCACACGGGCCTACCTTGGTGGATGAGCTGGTAAAAAGCATGCTGGCCATTGGTCCCAGGCTCCCCCCACACAATGGGGCCTGTCTGGTGGTCCACACGGGTGCCAGATTTGGTGATGTATTTCCCATTGGACTCCATGTCGCCCTGGAAAAGGAACAGAAACCCAGCCCTTGGCAAAATGAAAGAACATTTAAAAAGAAAGAAAGAGGCTGGGCGCAGTGGCTCAAGCCTGTAATTCCAGCACTTTGGGAGGCCGGGGCGGGCAGATCACCTGAAGTTGGGAATTTGAGACCAGCCTGACCAACATGGAGAAACCCTGTCTCTACTAAAAATACAAAATTAGCCAGGTGTGATGGCGCATGCCTATAATCCCAGCTACTTGGGAGGCTTAGGCAGGACAATCACTTGAACATGGGAGGCAGAGGTTGTGGTGAGCCGAGATCTCGCCACTGCACTGCAGCCTGGGCAACAAGAGCAAAACTCCATCTCAAAAAAAAAAAAAAACAGAAAAAGAAAAGAAAAAAAAACAAACCCAACCCTCTACCTGCAAATCTTGATCCTTCACACACTGTACCCAAATCCTGCTCCTTCCTGCACCACGCCCAAGTTCTGCCCAGATGCTCCAGACAGACCCACTGTGCCCTGGCCCCGTGAGGCAGACCCGCACCCGTGTCCACAGGCACGATCCCCTTCCTCCCCGCACCCGTGAGGACACAGCCTCCCAACCTTTCCAGCTTAGGCCACGGTGCAAGAAGGACTCATGCCCAGGAAAAGGTGGGTCTGGAGGTCAGGCAAGGACCTCCCTAAAGAAAAAATCGGTCACAAAATCAACTCATTTCTTAAGGGAGAGCAGGCTGGGGTCCAGAGGGCACAGCTTTTTTTTTTTCCCCAAGAGAAAGAGTCTCACTCTGTCACACAGGCTAGAGTACAGTGGTAGAATCGTAACTCACTGAAGCGTCGACCTCTTGGGCTCAAGCAAACCTCTTGCCTCAGCCTCTGAAGTAGCTGGGACTACAGGTGCCGCACCACCATGCCCACCTATTGTTAGTTTTTGTGGGTTTTTTTGTAGAGACCGGGTCTCGCTATGTTGCCCAGGCTGGTCTTGAACTCCTGGCCTCAAGCAATGCCCCCCCAGTCTCCCAAGGTGCTGGGATTGCAGGCATCAGCCACCACGCCCGGCTTAGAGTACAGCCTTTGAGGGCTGTCACCTCAACTAGATGCTAGGCTTTGGGTACCCACCTGGGCCCTGGTCATGGCAACCCTCACCAAGGCAGCTGGGATTTGGGGAACCTTGGCCTCTCCTTCAATCACAGGATTTGCTTCCAGGTGTTGGTGAAGCCTTCTGTACCTGCCCAAAGCAACTCAAGAGCTGCTGGACAGGGACTGGCTTTGTACTAAACAAAAGCAAGGACAGGGTCGGGCACGGTGGCTCATGCCTGTAATCCCAGCACTTTGGGAGGCCAAGGCAGGTGGATTGCTTGAGGCCAGGAGTTCAAAACCAGCCTGGGCAACATAGTGAAACCCCATCTCCACTAAAAATACAAAAATTAGCCAGGCATGGTGGTGCATGCCTGTAATCCCAGCTACTTGGGAGGCTGAGGCACAGGAATCGCTTGAACTCAGGAAGCGGAGGTTGCAGTGAGCCAAGATCGCGCCACTGCACTCCTGCCTGGGTGACAGAATGAGAATCTGTTCAAAACAAAAAAAGCAGGGACAGTTGCGGAAAAGCTTTCTGGGACATAATGTGACTAGGAAAGGGCCTGCTAAGCCTCTCGGGGGCTCTGGAGATCCCAAGGCAGAAGAGGACCACGTAGTCTAAAGAGGCTACCACAGACTAGATACAGACTTGCTTTTCTGGAGACATAAAGGCACTACGGGCTACAAGGGATTCCAGCTTGCAGCCCCACCCTATGGCCAAATCCCACCTCCTCTAACATGGACAGACCCAGATCCTCATAACCGTACTAGATCCTGCCTCCTCAGATATTAATGGACCTAGGACCTCATACCAGGGATAGATCCTACGTCCTCAGACACTATGCTGGGCATGCATAGTGATGTGCAAGAAAGAAGTGACCCCAGCTGAGAAACATCCCCTGAGCCAAGCCAGGACCTCCCTAGCCAGGGCGACATGATCACCAGTCATGCCCCTCCCATGGTGGTCAAACTCAGATGACACTCAAATGGAACCAACCTCAGTTACAAAGATTCATCCTGATGAGACAAGGAGCACAGGTGGACCTTGGCCAGGCCCAAGGGCAATGGGGCAGAGAGCTCCTGGAGGAGCTGAAACCCAGGTTCCTGGGCCTCCCAGACCCCCCACAGGCCCTGCTGACTCCAAGGCCTGGTCTGGCAGCTGGTACCTGCTGGAAGTACGCAGCAAAGCGGTGCAGGTACTGGTCATAGGGCAGCATGGCATGCGTCTCACACCCAAAGCAGTTGATGTACCAGATACCCAGCAGGGCCAGCAGGACGGGGGCGTTCTTCTCCAGGGGCGTCGTGCGGAAGTGCTGGTCCTGAAACAGGAGCAGGGTGAGTGGAAGCTGAGCAGCTGCACGGGGAGGGGGAGGGACAGGACAGTGGGGGAGAAAGGGGAGGGACCAGGACCAACACACACGCCTCTGGCCAGCACTTGGCAGAGAACCAGCCTCAGCACTCACCATCCAGTGAGCCCCCGAGAGCAGCTGCTCGAAGTTGTCAAAACCTGTGACACAAAAGCAGAGTCAACAGAAGTGGCCACACTCTGCGTCCTGTGGGCAGTGGGCACAGCTCCTTCTGCAACCAAGGAAGGCTGCATGGAGAGCCAGAAGACACGACACGGGAGGACTCAGGCCTAGACAAAGCCCCTCCAGTGAGAGGTGGCCCTGAGTGCAGGGATCTGACTCTGCCTAGGATAGGAAAGAAACAGGACTGCAGGTGTGAGGGGCAGAGACGGGGGCCGACCCGCACACCCAAAAAAACCCAGACCTTCCTTATGGACATGAAATAAATATCCCAGCCAGCTGCAGAGAGGCCAGCAGCCTGTGAGGACAGCATGATGTTCAGGGACACGAGCCCCCTACCCTGTCTCCCACGGGGGCTACAAGACGCAGAAACATATACACTCACCCACGTGCAGGGCAATGGAGAGTCCGATGGCCGACCACAGCGAGTAGCGTCCTCCCACCCACTAGGAGAGACAGGACAAGGTGCTGAGGGCGGGCCGGCACACCCCGCCCCCCACCTCCTGCCGGAAACCCTATCCCTGGTCTTGCACAGGGGCATCTTGGAGGGCCCTGGCCCAACCCACCTCCAGGAAGCAAGGCAGCAGGCAGGCGCTGGCAACACACGGGAAGACCAACAGGGCAGACTACACGTGGAACTGACCACAGCCACAAGACAAACTGAAGAGCTTACCGGGGTCTTCCCTGAGATGTTGGGCCCTGTCTCTGCAGACACCAGCAGACCCAGGGCCTCATACCTGTGCCAGGACCCACCTCCTCAGACACGGACAGACCCCGGGCCTCATACCTGTGCCAGGGCCCACCTCCTCAGATACGGACAGACCCCGGGCCTCATACCTGTGCCAGGGCCCACCTCCTCAGACACGGACACACCCCAGGCCTCATACCTGTGCCAGGACCCACCTCCTCAGATACGGACAGACCCCGGGCCTCATACCTGTGCCAGGGCCCACCTCCTCAGACACGGACACACCCCGGGCCTCATACCTGTCACAGGTCCCACCTCCTCAGACACGAACAGACCCAGATCCTCATACTCATACCAGATCCTACCTCCTCAGATATGGACAGACCCAGGGTCTCATATCTGTGCCCAGCCTCACCTCCCCAGACACTGGCAGACCCAAGGCCTCATACGTGCACACAGCTTCAACTCTTTAGACATGGACAGACCCAGATGCTCGTGCCTGTGCCAGATCCTACCTCCTCAGACATTGAAAGACCCAGATCCTCATACCTGTATGAGATCCTACCTCCTCAGACATTGAAAGACCCAGATCCTCATACCTATATAAGATCCTACCTCCTCAAATACTGACAGACCCAGATCCTCATACCAGGGCCAGATCCAACCTCTTCAGACACTTAAAGAGACCCAGGTCCTAATACCTGTATCAGATGCTACTTCCTCAGACATAGACCCAAATCCTAATACCTGTATCAGATCCTACCTCCTCAGATACAGAGACATGCAGATCCTCACGCCTATATCAGATTCCTACCTGCTCAGATACAGAGACATGCAGATCCTCATGCCTATATCAGATTCCTACCTCCTCAGATACAGAGACATGCAGATCCTCACACCTGTATGAGATCCTACCTCCTCAGATACAGACATGCAGATCCTCACACTTGTATCAGATTCTGAACTCCTCAGATGCTGACAGACACAGATCCTCATACCTGTACCAGATTCCTACCTCTTCAGATATTGACAGACTCAGATCCTCATAACGGGTCAGATCCTACCTCCTCAGACGTGAGCAGACTCAGATCCTCACACCTGTACCAGATCCTGCCTCTTCAGCCATGGACAAACCCAGATCCTCACACCTACACCATATCCTACCTCCTCAGACACTGCAATACTCAAATAGTCATGCCTGTACGAGGTCATCCTCCTGAGACAGAGACAGACCCAAATCCTCAAACCTGTACCAGATTCCTACCTCCTCAGATACTGACAGACCCCGATCCTCATACTGGTACCCGATCCTACCTCCTCAGACATGGACAGACCCAGATCCTCATACCAGGGTCAGAGCCTACCTCCTCAGATACTGACAGATCCAGATCCTCATAGCAGGACCAGACCTTACCTTCTCTCACACTGACAGACCCAGATCCTTACATGTGCACCAGATCCTCCCTCCTCAGACATGAACAGACCAAGATCCTCATACTCATGCCAGATCCTACCTCCTAAGATATGGACAGACCCAGATCCTACCTCCTCAGACTTGGGGAGACCCACATCCTCATACCAGGGCAAGGTCCTACCTCCTCAGACATTGACAGACCCAGATCCTCATGCCTGTAACAGATTGCTACCTCCTCAGATACTGAAAGACTCAGATCCTCAAACAAGGGCCAGATCCTACCTTCTCAGACACTGAAAGACCCAGATCTTTACATCTGCGCCAGATCCTACCTCCTTAGACAGGGACAGACCCAGATCCTATTTCCTCAGGCATGGAGAAACCCATATCCTCATACCAGGGCCAGGTCCTACCTCCCCAAACACTGACAGACCCAGATCCTCAAGCCTGCAAGATTCCTACCTCCTCAGACATGAAGAGACCCAGGTCCTCATACCTGCAGCAGACTACTATCTCTTCAGATACTGACAGACCCAGAACCTCATACCAGTACCAGATCCTACCTCCTCAGACATGGAGAGACTCAGATCCTCATACTGGTACCAGATCCTACCTCCTCAGATATGGACACACCTACAGCCTCATATCTGTGCCCAGCCTCACTTCCTTAGACACTGGCAGAACCAAGGTCTCATACCTGCACACAGCTCCAACTCTTTAGACACAGACAGACCCAGATGCTCACACCTGTGCCATATCCTACCTCCTCAGATATTGAAAGACTCAGATCCTCATACCTGTATGAGATCCTACCTCCTCAGATATTGAGAGACCCAGATCCTCATACCAGGGCCAGATGCTACCTCCTCAGATACTGACACATCCAGATACTCATACCAGGGCCAGATCCTACCTTCCACAACACTGACAGACCAAGATCCTTATATGTGCACCAGATCCTACCTTCTCAGACATGGAGAGACCCAGATCCTCATACCAGGGCCAGGTCCTACCTCCTCAGACACTGACAGACCCAGATCCCCATGCCTGTAACAGATTCCTACGTCCTCAGAAACGGAGACACCCAATACTCATACCTGTACCAGATTCCTACCTCCTTGGATATTGAAAGATGTCTGGACAGACCCATAATGACGACATGAACAGACCCAGATCCTTGTAGCTGTACCAGATTCCTACCTTCTCACACATGGAGAGACTCAGATCCTCCTACCTATACCAGATCCTAATACCAAGACCAGATCTTACCTTCTGAAACATGGAAAGACCCAGATCCTTATGTCTGAGCCAGATCCTCCCTCTGCAGACATGAACAGACCCAGATCCTCATACTCATGCCAGATCCTACCTCCTCAGACATGGACAGACCCAGAACCTACTTCCTCAGACTTGGAGAGACCAAGAACCTCATACCAGGGCTAGGTCCTACCTCCTCACACATGAACAGACCCAGATCCTCATACCAGGGCCAGATCCTACCTCCTCAGACATGAAGAGACCCAGATCCTCATACCTGTACCAGATTCCTACCTCCTCAGATATTGAAAGACCCAGATCCTCAAACTAGGGCCAGGTCCTACCTTCTCAGACATGAAGAGACCCAGTTCCTCATACCTGTACCAGATTCCTACCTCCTCAGACATGGACAGACCCAGATCCTCTCACCTGTACCAGAGCCTACCTCCTAAGACATTGACAGACTCAGATCCTCATACCAGGGCCAGATCCTACCTCCTCAGATACTGACAGATCCAGATCCTTATACCAGCACCCAGACACTATCTCTTCAGACACTGACAGTCCCAGATCCTCAAAATCCTAATGGGACAGATCCTACCTTCTCAGGCATGAACAGACCCCGATCCTTATACCTGCCACAGATCCTACCTCCGCGGACATGAACAGACCCAGATCCTCACTACCTCCTCAGACACGGACAGACTCAGATCCTACCTCCTCAGATATGGAAAGATCCACATCCTCATACCAGAGCCAGGTCCTACCTCCTCAGACAGTGAAAGACGCAGATCCTCATATATGTACCAGATTCCTACCGCCTCAAACACTGACAGACCCAGATCCTTATACCAGGGCCAGATCTTATCTTCTCACACATTGACAGACCCAGATCCTCATGCCTGTAACAGATTCCTATCTCCACAGACATACAGAGACCCAGATCTTCATACTTGTACCAGATTCCTACCTCCTCAGATATTGAAAGACCCAGATCCTTATACCAGGGCCAGATCCTACCTTTTCAGACATTGATAGACCCAAATCCTTCTATTTGTGCCACATCCTACCTCCTCAGACATGGACAGACCCAGATCCTAATACCCACACCAAATCCTACCTCCTCAGACATGATCCTACCTAAACAGACCCAGATCCTTGTATCTGTACCAGATTCCTACCTTCTCACACATGGAGAGACCCAGATCCTCATACTTGTACCAGATCCTACCTCCTCAGAGATGGACAGACCCAGATCCTTACATCTGTATCAGATCCTACCTCCAGACACGGAGAGACCCAAATCCTAACACCTGTACCAGATCCTGCCTTCTCAGACATTGACAGACACAGATCCTCATGCAAGGGCCAGATCCTGCCTCCTCAGATACTGGCAGTCCCAGATCGTCATAAGCCTCATACCAGGGCCACATCCTACCTTCTCAGACATGGACAGACCCAGATCCTCATACCAGGGCCAGATCCTGCTTCCTCAGACACTGACAGTCCCAGATCCTCATACCTGTACCAGATTCCTACCTCCTCAGACATAGACAGACCCAGATCTTCACACCTGTACTAGATCCGTACCTCCTCAGATACTGACAGACCCAGATCCTCATACCAGGGCCAGATCCTACCTCCTCAGATACTGACAGACTCAGATCCTCATAATCTTACTGGGCCAGATCCTACCTTCTCAGACATGAACAGACCCAGATCCTCATACCTGTACCAGATCCAACCTCCTCAGACACGGAAAGACCCAGATCCTCATACCAATACTAGATTCCTACCTCCTCAGATATTGAAAGACCCAGATCCTCATACCAGGGCCAGATCGTACCTTCTCAGACATTGAAAGACCCAGATCCTTATACCTGCTCCAGATCCTACCTCCGCAGACATGGACAGATCCAGATCCTCATACTCATGCCAGATCCTACCTCCTCAGACACGGGCACATCCAGATCCTACTCCTCAGACATGGAGAGACCCAGATCCTCATACCAGGGCCAGGTCCTACCTCCTCAGACATTGACAGATGCAGATCCTCATACGTGTACCAGATTCCTACCTCCTCAAACACTGACAGACCCAGATTGTCATATCAGGGAGAGATCTTACCTCCTCACACATTGACAGACCCAGATCTTCATGCCTGTAACAGACTCCTACCTCCTCAGTCGTGAGGAGACCCAGATCTTCATACCTGTACCAGATTCCTACCTCCTCAGATATTGAAAGACCCAGATCCCCATACTAGGGCCAGATGCTACATTCTCAGACATTGATAGACCCAGATCCCTATAATTGCACCGTCCTACCTCCTGAGACATGAACAGACCCAGATCCTTATATCTGTGCCAGATCTTACCTCCTTAGACATGGACAGACCCAGATTCTCATGCCTGTACCAGATCATACCTCCTCAGAAATTGACAGACTCAGATCCTCATATCAGGGCCAGATCCTACCTCCTCAGATACTGACAGATACAGATCCTTATACCCGCACCCATATACTACCTCTTCAGATACTGACAGACCCAGATCCTCAAAATCCTAATGGGCCAGATCCTACCATCTCAGACATGAACAGACCCAGATCCTCATACCTGTACCAGATTCCTACCTCGTCAGATACTGAAAGACCCAGATCCTCAAACGAGGGCCAGATTCTACCTTCTCAGGCATTAAAATACCTAGATCCTGATATCCGTGCCAGATCCGACCTCCTCAGACATGGACAGACCCAGATCCTAATACATGCACCAAATCCTACCTCCTCAGACACGAACACACCCAGATGCTCCTATCTGTGCCAGATTCCTAACTCCTCAGATGTGGACACACCCAGATCCTCATACCTGTACCAGATGCTACTTCCTGAGACATGGAGAGACCCAGATCTTCACACCTGTACCAGATCCTACCTTCTCAGACATGGACAGACTCAGATCCTCATACCTGGACCAGATCCTACCTCCTCAGACACTGACAGATCCAGATCCTTATACCCGTACCCAGATCCTACCTCTGCAGATACTGACCATACCAGATTCTTATACCTGCACCCAGATCCTACCTCCTCAGATACTGACAGACCCAGATCCTCATAATCCTAATGGGCCAGATCCTACCTTCTCAGATACTGACAGACCCAGATCCTCATAATCCTAATGGGCCAGATCCTACCTTCTCAGATACTGACAGACCCAGATCCTCATAATCCTAATGGGCCAGATCCTACCTCCTCAGATACTGACAGACCCAGATCCTCATAATCCTAATGGGCCAGATCCTACCTTCTCAGACATGGACAGACCCAGATGCCCATACCAGGGCCAGATCCTACCTCCTCAGACACTGACAGACCCAGATCCTCAAAACTGTACCAGATTCAACCCCCTCAGAGATGGAGAGACCCACATCCTCATACCAGGGCCAGATTCCTACCTCCTCAGATACTGACAGACCCAGATCCTCATACCAGGGTCAGATCCTACCTTCTCAGACATGGACAGACCCAGATCCTTATACCTACTCCAGATCATACCTCCACAGACATGGACAGACCCAGAGCCTCATACTCATGCCAGATCCTACCTCCTCAGACACGGAGAGATCCAGATCCTACCTCCTCAGACGTGGGGAGACACAGATCATCATACCAGGGCCAGACAGTACCTCTTCACACACTGACAGACCCAGATCCTCATGCCTGTAACAGATTCCTCCCTCCTCAGACATGGAGAGACCCAGATCCTCATACCTGTACTAGATTCCTACCTCTTCAAATATTGAAAGACTCAGATCCTCATACCAGGGCCAGATCCTACCTTCTCATACATTAAAAGACCCAGATCCTTATACTTGCTCCAGATCCTACCTCCTCAGACATGGACAGACCCAGATCCTCACACTTGTACCAGATCCTACCTGTTCAGACATAGAGAGACCCAGATCCTCACACCTGTACCAGATCCTACCTCCTCAGACACTGACAGACCCAGATCCTCATACCTGTACCCGCACCCAGATCCTATCTCCTCAGATACTGACAGACCCAAATCCTCATAAGCCTCATACCAGGACCAGATCCTACCTTCTCAGACATGGACAGACCCAGATCCTCACACTTGTACCAGATCCTACCTCCAGACATGGAGAGACCCATATCTTCATACTTGTACCAGATTTGTACCTCCTCCAATATTGAAAGACCCAGATCCTCATACCAAGGCCAGATCCTACCTCCTCAGATACTGACAGTTCCAGATTCTTATACCCGCACCCAGATCCTACCTCCTCAGATATTGACAGTCTCAGATCCTCATCTTCCTATCAGGGCCAGATCCTACCTTCTCAGACACTGAAAGACCCAGATCCTCATATTTATGCCAGATCCTACCTCCTCAGACATGGACAGACCCAGATCCTACCTCTGCAGACATGAAGAGACTCAGTTACGCATACCAGGGCCAGGTCCTACCTCCTCAGACACTGACAGACCCAGATCCTCATGCCTGTAACAGATTCCTACCTCCTCAGACATGAAGAGACCCAGATCCGTATACCAGGGCCAGGTCCTACCTCCTCAGACTTGACAGACCCAGATCATCATACCTGTACCAGATTCCTACCTCGTCAGATACTGAAAGACCTAGATCCTCAAATGAGGGCCAGATCCTACCTTTTCAGACATTAAAAGACCTAGATCCTTCTATCTGTGCCAGATCCTACCTCCTCAGACATGGACAGACCCAGATCCTAATACATGCACCAAATCCTACCTCCTCAGACATGAACACACCCAGATCCTCCTATCTGTACCATATTCCTACCTCAGACACTGACAGATCCAGATCCTTATACCCGCACCCAGATCCTACCTCCGCAGATACTGACCGTACCAGATTCTTATACCTGCACCTAGATCCTACCTCCTCAGACACTGACAGACCCAGATCCTCAAAACTGTACCAGATTCAACCCCCTCAGAGATGGAGAGATCCACATCCTCATACGAGGGCCAGATTCCTACCTCCTCAGATACTGACAGACCCAGATCCTCATACCTGCACCAGATCCTACCTTCTCAGACATGGACAGACCCAGATACTCATACCTGCACCAGATCCTACCTCCTGAGACATAGAAAGACCCAGATCTTCACACCTCTACCAGACCCTACCTCCTCAGGCATGGACAGACTCAGATCCTCATACCTGGGCCAGATCCTACCTCCTCAGACACTGACGGATCCAGATCCTCATACCTGTACGAGATTCAACCTCCTCAGAGATGGAGAGACCCACATCCTCATATGAGGGCCGGATTCCTACCTCCTCAGATATTGACAGACCCAGATCCTCATACCAGGGCCAGATCTTACCTTCTCAGACATTGAAAGATCCAGATCCTTATACCTGCTCCAGATCCTACCTCCACAGACATGGACAGATCCAGATCCTCATACTCATGCCAGATCCTACCTCCTCAGACACGGTCAGACCCAGATCCTACCTCCTCAGACACGGGCAGACCCAGATCCTACCTCCTCAGACATGGACAGATCCAGATCCTACCTCCTCAGACATGGATAGACCCAGATCCTCACACTTGTACCAGATCCTACCTGCTCAGACATAGAGAGACGCAGATCCTCACACCTGTACCAGATCCTACCTCCTTAGACACTGACAGACCCAGATCCTCATACCAGCGCCAGATCCTACCTCCTCAGAGACTGACAGATCCAGATCCTTATACCGGCACCCAGATCCTACCTCCTCATATACTGACAGCCCCAGATCCTCATACCTGTACCAGATTCAACCCCTCAGAGATGGAGACACCCATCCTCATACCAGGGCCAGATTCTTACCTCCTCAGATATTGACAGACCAAGATCCTCATACCAGAGCTAGAACCTACCTTCTCAGACACGGACAGGCCCAGATCCTCATACCTGCTCCAGATCCGACCTCCGCAGACAAGGTCAGACCCAGATGCTACCTCCTCAGACATGGGGAGACATCAATCCTCATACCAGGGCCAGATCTTACCTCTTCACACATTGACAGACCCAGATCTTCATGCCTATAACAGATTCCTACCTTCTCAGACATGGAGAGACCCAGATCCTCATACTTGTACTAGATTCCTACCTGCGCCAGATCCTACCTCCTCAGACATGGACAGACCCAGATCCTCACACTTGTACCAGATCCTACCTGCTCAGACATAGAGAGACCCAGATCCTCACACCTGTACCAGATCCTACCTCCTCAGACATTGACAGACCCAGATCCTCATACCAGTGCCAGATCCTACCTCCTCAGATACTGACAGATGCAGATCCTTATACGGGCACCCAGATCCTACCTCCTCAGACACTGACAGTCCCAGATCCTCGTAATCCTCCTATCAGGGCAAGATCCTACTGTCTCAGACATGAGCAACCCAGAGCCTTATAAGGGGGCCAGATCCTACCTTCTCAGACACTGACAAACCAGATCCTCTTACCTGTATCTACACCCAGATCCTATCTCCTCAGATACTGACAGACCCAAATCCTCATAAGCCTCATACCAGGGCCAGATCCTACCTTCTCAGACATGGACAGACCCAGATCCCATACCAGGGCCAGATCCTACCTCCTCAGATACTGACAGACCCAGATCCTCATACCTGTACCAAATTCCCACCTCCTCAGATATAGACAGACCCAGATCTTCACGCCTGTACCAGATCCTACCTCCTTGGACATAGATAGACCCAGATCCTCATACCTGTACCAGATCCTACTTACTCAGACATGGAGAGACCCAGATCCTTATACCTGTGCCGGATCCTACCTCTGCAGACATGGACACACCCAGATCCTCATACTCATGCCAGATCCTACCTCCTCAGACACGGGCAGATCCAGATCCTACCTCCTCAGACATGGGGAGACACAGATCCTCATCCCAGGGCCAGATCTTACCTCTTTACACATTAACAGACCCAGATCTTCATGCCTGTGACAGATTCCTACCTCTTCAGACATGGAGAACCCAGATCCTCATACCTGTACTAGATTCCTACCTCCTCAGATATTGAAAGACTCAGATCCTCATACCAGGGCCAGATCCTACCTTCTCAGACATTGAAAGATCCAGATCCTTATATCTGTGCCAGATCCTACCTCCTCAGACATGGACAGACCCAGATCCTCATACTCATGCCAGATCCTACCTGCTCAGACACAGAGAGACCCAGATCCTCACACCTGTACCAGATCCTACCTCTTCAGACACTGACAGACCCAGATCTTCACACCTGTACCAGATCCTACCTCTTCAGACACTGACAGACCCAGATCCTCATACCAGCACCAGATCCTACCTCTCCAGATACTGACAGATCCAGATCCTTATACGGGCACCCAGATCCTACCTCCTCAGATACTGACAGACCCAGACCCTCATAATCCTCCTATCAGGACCAGATCCTACCTTCTCAGACATGGGCAACCCAGAGCCTCATACCAGGGCCAGATCCTACCTCCTCAGACACTGATAGACCCAGATCCTACCTCCTCAGATACTGACAGACCTAAATCCTCATAAGCCTCATACCAGGGCCAGATCCTACCTTCTCAGACATGGACAGACCCAGATCCTCATACCAGGGCCAGATCCTACCTCCTCAGATATTGACAAACCCAGATCCTCATACCTGTACCAGATCCTACTTCCTCAGACATGGAGAGACCCAGATCCTTATACCTGTGCCAGATCCCACCTCTGCAGACATGGAGAGACCCAAATCCTCATACTGATGCGAGATCCTACCTCCTCAAACATGGACAGACCCAGATCCTACCTCCTCAGACATGGACAGACCCAGATCCTACCTCCTCAGACATGGAGAAACCTTGACCTTCCTCAGACATGGACAGACCGAGATCCTCATACTTCTATGATTCCTGCCTCCTCAGACATTGACAGACCCAGATCCTCACACCAAGGCCAGAACCTACCTTCTCAGACACTGAAAGACCCAGATTCTTATACCTGTGCCAGATCCTAACTCCGCAGACACGGACAGACCCAGGTCCTCATGCTCATGCCAGATCCCACCTCCTCAGACATGGACAGACCCAGATCCTACCTCCTCAGACATGGAGAGATCCAGATCCTGCCTCCTGAGACATGGAAAGACCCAGATCCTCATACTTGTACGATTCCTACCTCCTCAGACACTGACAGACCCAGATCCTCATACCAGGGTCAGGTCCTACCTCCTCAGACATTGACAGATGCAGATCCTCATACCTGTAACAGATTCCTACCTCTTCAGATATTGACAGACCCAGATCCTCATACTAGGGCCAGATCCTACCTCCTAGGACACACTGGAAGACACAGATCATCATACCAGGGCCAGATCACAACTCCTCAGATATTAACCGACCCAGATCCTTATACCTGCACCAGATCCTACCTCCTCAGGCATTGACAGATCCAGATCCTTTTACCTGTGCCAGATCCTACCTCCTTAGACACTGACCGACCCAGATCCTTATATGTGCATCAGACCCTACCTCCTCAGACATGGACAGTCCCAAATCTTCAATACTGTACCAGATCTTACCTCCTCATACCCTGACAAACACAGATCCTTATACTTGCACCAGATCCTACCTCCTCAGATATTGACAGACTCAGATCCTCATACTTGTGCCAGTTCCCACCTCCTCAGAAACTGACAGACCCAGATATTCTTACCAGGGCGAGAGCCTACCTCCTCAGAAACTGACAGACCCAGATCCTCTTACCAGTGCCAGATCCTTCCTCCCCCGACATGAACAGACCCGGATCCTCACACCTGTACCAGATCCTACCTTCTCAGATAATGAAAGACCCAGATCCTTATACCTGTACCAGATCCTACCTCCTCAGACACGAACAGAACCAGATCCTCATACTCATGCCAAATCTTACCTCCAGACATAGCAGACCCAGATCCTCACACCTGTACTAGATCCTACCTCCTCAGACATTGACAGACCCAGATCCTCATGCTTATGCCAGATCCTACCTCCTTAGTCACTGACAGAACCAGATTCTCACACTTAATACCAGATCTCACCTCCTCAGACACTAGAAGATCCAGATTCTCATACCTGTGCCAAATGCCACCTCCTCAGACACCTGAAGACCCAGATCCTCACACCTGTACCAGATGCTACCTCCTCAGATACTAACAGACCCAGATCCTCATACCAGGGCCAGATCCTACCTGCTCAGACATAGACAGACCCAGATCCTCATACCAGGGCCAGATCCTACCTGCTCAGACATAGACAGACCCGGATTCTCATACCAGGGCCAGATCCTACCTCCTCAGACATTGAAAGACCCAGATCCTCACACCTGTACAAGATCCTACCTCCTCAGTCACTGGAAGACCCAGGTCCTCGTTCCTGTATCAGATGGTAACTCCTCAGACTTTCACAGATGCAGATCCTCATACCTGTACCAGATTCCTACCTCCTCCAACACTGACAGACCCAGATCCTCATTCCTGTACCAGACGGTAACTCCTCAGACATGGACAGTCCTAGATCCTCATACCAGGGCCAGATCTTACCTCCTCAGACATGGACGGACCCAGATCCTCATACCAGGACCCGATCCCACCTCCTCAGATACTGATGGACCCAGATCTTCATACCTGTACCCAGCCTCACCTCCCCAGACACTAGAAAACTCAGGGCTTCATACCTGTGCCAGATGCTATCTCCTCAGGCAATGGAAGCCCAACGGCCTGACACCTGAGTCCAACCTCACCTCCTCAAACACTGGAAGACCCAGATCATCATACCTGTGCCAGGTGCTACCTCCTCAGACATGGGAAGACCCAGATCCTCATACCTGTGCCAGGTGCTACCTCCTCAAACACTGGAAGACCCAGATCATCATACCTGTGCCAGGTGCTACCTCCTCAGACATGGGAAGACCCAGATCCTCATACCTGTGCCAGGTGCTACCTCCTCAAACACTGGAAGACCCAGATCATCATACCTGTGCCAGGTGCTACCTCCTCAGACATGGGAAGACCCAGATTCTCATACCTGTGCCAGGTGCTACCTCCTCAAACACTGGAAGACCCAGATCATCATACCTGTGCCAGGTGCTACCTCCTCAAACACTGGAAGACCCAGATCATCATACCTGTGCCAGGTGCTACCTCCTCAGACATGGGAAGACCCAGATCCTCATATCTGTGCCAGGTGCTACCTCCTCAGACATGGGAAGACCCAGATCCTCATACCTGTGCCAGGTGCTACCTCCTCAGACATGGGAAGACGCAGATCCTCATACCTGTGCCAGGTGCTACCTCCTCAAACACTGGAAGACCCAGATTCTCATACCTGTGCCAGGTGCTACCTCCTCACACATGGAAGACCCATATCCTCACACCTGTGCCAGGTGGTACCTCCTCAAACATTGGAAGACCAGATCCTCATACCTGTGTTAGGTGCTACCTCCTCAGACACAGGAAGACCCAGATCCTCATACCTGTACCAGATGTTACCTCCTCCGACATCAGCAGACCCAGGGCCTCATACCTGTAACCTGCTGTTACCTCCTCAGACATCAGCAGACCCAGGGCCTCATACCTGTAACCTGCTGTTACCTCCTCAGACATCAGCAGACCCAGGGCCTCATACCTGTAACCTGCTGTTACCTCCTCAGACATCAGCAGACCCAGGGCCTCATACCTGTAACCTGCTGTTACCTCCTCAGACATCAGCAGACCCAGGGCCTCATACCTGTAACCTGCTGTTACCTCCTCAGACACCGTCAGATCCAGGGCCTCATACTTGTACCAGATCCTACCTCCTCACACACTGGGAGACCCAGATGTCATACCTGTACTTAGCCCATCTCCTTGGATACCTCTTCCAGCACCACATACCTGTACCAGGCCCTACTTCTGTAGACACTTGCAGACCCACAGCCCCATACCAGTGCCAGGACTCACCTTCTCAGCCTCATACTTGTGCCCAGGTATGCTTCCTTGGACAATGAAAGACCCAGCAGCTGTCTGCCGCTCTTGGCTGGGTCTCCTCAGATATTAAAAACCTACAACTACATTTCTGGTCCCCAGCCCACCTGCTTGCATAGTGGCCCAGTGCCTCATACTTGTGCCAGGCCCCACATCCTCAGATACTGACAGACCCAGATCCTCATACCTGTGCCAGAAATTCTCTGTTGAACAATGAAGACTCATCACTTTGTACCTGTGCCCATTCCCAACTCCTCAGGCGGTACTGACAGATCCAGAACCTCAGACCTGTGCCTCACCCTACCTCCTGGACACCGACAGGCCCAATGGGTCATACCTGGGCTCGACCGATCTTCTCGGCCCATCACCTAGGCCTATCATTCACACTGCACCTTCTCAAGCCACACCCACAGGTTCCACTTGGTGCCATCAGAATCCTCAGAACTTCACGGACGTCTCCCTGACAGCTGTTTATGGCGCACCTTCCACATTTCTAGCACAGGCAATGGACGCAGATCAAATAATCATGCCAATAAATGTGAAACTGAGAAACAAGTGCTCAGGAGAAATGGAATATGGTGCTAAGGCCACTTATAAAAGGAACCTGAGGGGTACTTGAGCCTTGATCTCAAGAACGAGCAGGCATGACCCAGAGAAGCACTGAGGGAGCATTCCAGCAGCAGTAACAGCACATGCAAAGGTCCTGTGGCCAAAGCAGTTTTTCTCAAGGGTGACAGAATTAAGGCCCACAGAAAATGATTTGAGTGACTTCTCAGTTCTCCCAAGGATGGTCCAAGACTAGTAACCTTCTAGACACGAAGGAGAGGTGCCCACTTATTACATCCAGTAGATGCCTTGGGCTGTGAGGGCTTAATTCTCTCCTGGAAGCCCACTGAGGCAGGGGGAAGCATAGCACCGTCCAGAGGATAAAGGAAGGGGTGAGGACCACAGGGTGGAAGCTGAGAGGCACGGCGGGAGGACTCTGAACAGTCTGTCGCTAAGGTAAGGACAGAAGCAAACAAGCCACTTCAAAGGCCCGGAGATTGACTGGGGAGTGCAGAGGACTGATTCTGGGAGCTCTCCAGTGTGGCTGAGAGGTTTCTGGTTTTTTTTAGAGACACAGTCTTGCTCTGTTGCCCAGGTGAAGTGCAGTGGCATGATCACAGCTCACTGCAGCCTCAAACTCCTGGGCTCAAGTGATCCTCCCATCTCAGCCTCCCCAGTAGCTGGGACTACAGGCACACACCACCATGCTTGGCTATTTTTAAAATTTTGTGTAGAGATGGGGTCTTGCTCTGTTGTCCAGGCAGGTTTTGAACACCTGGCCTCAACCTCCCATCTCAGCCTCCCATTTCAGCCTTCTGAAGCTCAGGGATTACAGCCATGAGCCACCACACCCAGCCCAGACTCAGCTCTAGAAACTAAACTTCAGTACAGCCAGCCCTCTGGCTGACCGAGTCCAGGCTGCTCACCGTGGCCAAGAACAGGTCCTGAGATCCCAGTTTTGCAAGAGCCCAAGCAATGCCAAACAGTGTCTGACCTGAGCCTCCGAACCCTCAATCTGCAGATATGGGTCTCTAGACCTCACCTTTAAGTGCAGAGGCCTCTGAGACCACACATTATAGATGCAGCTCCTCAGTCAGTTCAATGTTCTGGGCCTCACCTGCCCCAGTGCCCCAGATCTCACCTTATCTAACCATCATCTACCTTTTTCCTCACTTTACTCACTTTTTTTTTTTTTGAGACAGGGTCTCTCACTCTGTCACCCAGGCCTGAGTGTGGTGGGTGGCATGATCTCAGCTCACTGGACTCAGTTTCTTTTTTTTTCTTTTGAGACAGGGTCTCTCACTCTGTCGCCCAGGCCCGAGTGCGGTGGCATGATCTCAGCTCACTGCAATCTCTGCCTGCCAGGTTCAAGCAATTTTCCTGCCTCAGCCTCCTGAGTAACTGGGATGACAGACATGTGCTACCATGCATGGCTAATTTTTGTATTTTTAGGAGATGGGGTTTCACCGTGTTGGCCATACTGGTCTCGAACTCCTGACCTCAAGTGATCCACCCACCTTGGCCTTCCAAAGTGCTGGGATGACAGGCGTGAGCCACTGCGCCTGGCAACTTTCCTCACTTTTAACTCAGACCCTATGTCAACTGGAGCAAAATGCCACCTTGGATGCAGGCCAACACCATGGACTGGTTACAGATCCTCAGGCCTCTGTAGTACCCTGAGCTCTGTCTATCATACCTGACCAGGGTGCTGAGAACAGATAGCTGACCCACCTGATCCTTAGGGTTCCCCAGACATCACCAGGCAGACCCAGGTACAAACACCTACAATGACTACCACTTTCCCTTGATATAAGAGCCCACACTACTCACCTAATTGTGCCTGACCCACCTTCCCCAGGCCTGGCTAGCCTCACCAATTATGCATTCCTGGGCTAGACCCCACCCACTTCACCTAACAAGCCCAGCAGTACTTTTGTGCTTGAACCCAGGTGTCAAGAACCCACCTAAGACCATGTTTATACAACCTCTGTGAAACTGAACCTGGATCCACAGACTCACTGCCAATGTCAGGCCAACATACCAGCACTGAGCCTGGATCCATGGACTCAATGCCAATGTCAGCTAAACATACCAGCACTGAGCCTGGATCCACAGACTCATTGACAACACCAGGTCAATATGCCAGCACTAAGCCTGAATCCACAGACTCACTGACAATGCCAGGTCAACATAGCAGCACTGAGCCTGGATCCATGGACTCACTGCCAATGTCAGGTAAACACACCAGCACTGAGCCTGGATCCACAGACTCACTGACAACACCAGGTCAACATGCCAGCACTGAGCCTGGACCCACAGACTCATTGATAATGCCAGGTCAACATACCAGCAGTGAGCCTGGATCCACAGACTTACTGACAACAACCAGGTAAACATATCAGCACTGAGCCTGGATCCACAGACTCACTGACATAATCAGGTATACATACCAGCACTGAGCCTGGAGTCACAGCCTCACTGACATAATCAGGTAAACGTAACAGCACTGAGCCTGGAGCCATAGACTCACTGACACCACCAGATAAATATACCAGCACTGAGCATCGATGCAATGGCTTCACCTGGAAGACCTAGTTCTGCCTGTTTGTGTCCAACTCCAGTGCCTCAGGCTACAGAGTTACACACCTGTCGAAGATGGGTTCCAGACATCTCAGCTGATAGACCAGGCTTCACATAACCTGACCCCTCATACCCTGACTGACAGACCCAGGTTCCTTTGCCTGAGCCCAACTCAGATTCCTTACAGCCTACCAGGGTCCAGCTTTATTTACGTGAGCCTGGCCTCGGCAGTCCACATCCTGTGTCTGGCTTGGCTTTTCATGTCTCACAGACAGAGCCAATGCTGCCAATCTCTGCTTAACATCAGCACCAATGAGCTCACTGAGGAGCCTCAGACCTCATCAAATGGAACATCTCTGCCTACCTGTGCTCCCCAGCTGAGATGTGTAGTTCTACCAACTTGTGACTAACCCATTGTCCCCAGGCCTAAGACTGAGTCAGCACAACGGAGCCAGAACCACGCACCAATGACTCCACCTGCAAGACCCCAGGTGTACGTCCCTCTAGCTACAAAGTCCTTACTTGAGAGAGATACATCTACCTACTCACGTCTAACTTAGGGGCCACAGACCTCGTAGGAAACCCACAATGTTCTCCCTGCCTGTGGAGACCCCCATGCTATGGGCTTGACCTGAGAGGCCACTCTGTACACCTAGGATCAACTCTGGTTCTTCAGGCTTCACCTCAAACACCCAGGGGCATATTCCTGTGCCTGAATCCAACTCCTGAAAGAGCCAACTCTATCTACCTGCATTCAATCCTAACTCCTCAGCTCTCCTTCAAGAGACTACTGGCAGACCAGTTTTGTCTACCTGCCTGACCCTGGCTCCTCAGACCACACATGGTGGGCCAGCTCTGCCTACCTGTGCTTGACCCTGGCTCCTCAGACCACACCTGAAAGGCTATCTCTACCTACCTGAGCTTGACCCTGGGTTCTCAGACTACACCTAGTGACCCAGAATACCTACCTGTACTCAATCCTGGCTCTTCAGACCATACCAGGCAGGCAGCTCTACCTACCTGAGCCTGACCCTGGCTCCTCAGACCATACCTGGTGGGCCAGCTTTGCCTACCTGTGCTTACCCTGTCTCCTCAAACCACACCCAGTGGGCCAGCTCTACCTACCTGTACTTGACCTTGGCTCCTTAAACCACACCTAGAAGACTATCTCTACCTACCTGTGTTTGACTCTGGCTCTTCGGAGTATACCTGGCATGCCAGATCTACCTACCTGAGCCTGACGTTGGCTCTTTAGATCATACCTGGTAGGCAAGATCTGCCTACCTGTGCTTGATGCTGGCTCCTGGGCTTGTACCTGGTGGACCAGCACTCCCTACCTGCATGTGGTGAGGGTTCCTGAGCTTGTACCTTGTGGGCCAGCTCTGCCTACCTCTGCTTCACACCTCAGCTGCTCATATCTCATCCAACACACTTGGTTTCTCTTACCTGGGCTTGACTATGACTTTTTAGGTCTCATGAACACACCCAGCTTTGTGAAGCTGCCCTGATTCTGGCTCCAAAGACCTTACCTGCCAAACCCTGCTCTAAACAGGTGCTCTAAACACCTGTGTTTAACTCCTGTTCTTCAGACCTGATAGACCCGAAGAGATATACCTGGACCAGGCTCCAAAAACCTCACCCAAGAAACTCAATTCCACATGCCCACTTACCTGTGGCTGGCCACAGCTCCTCAGCCTCACCCAGGAGATGAACTTCTACCCACCCATCTTTTTTCTTTTTTTTTTTTTTTTGAGACAAAATTTCACTCTCGCTGCCCAAGTTGCAGTATAGTGGCATGATCTCGGCTCACTGCAAACTCTGCCTCCCAGGTTCAAGCGATTCTCCTGCCTCAGCCTCCCGAGTAGCTGGGATTACAGGCACATGCCACCACATCCAGCTAATTTTTGTATTTTTTTGTAGAAATGGGGTTTCACCCGTCACCGTATTGGCCAGGCTGGTCTTGAACTCCTGACCTCAGATGATACACCCACCTTGGCCTCCCAAACTGCTGGGATTACAGGCGTGAGCCACCACACCCGACCCCTGTTTTTTTGTTTGTTTGTTTTTTGTTTTTTTGAGATAGAGTCTCACTGTCATCCAGGCTGAAGTGTAGTAGCACGATCTTGGCTCACTCTGCCTCCCCAGTTCAAGCAATTCTGGTGCCTCAGCCTCCCAAGCAGCTAGGACTGCAGGCATGCACCACCACCATGCCTGGCTAATTTTTGTATTTTTAGTAGAAATGGGGTTTCGCTATGTTGGCCAGGCTGGTCTCGAGCTCTTGACTTCAAGTGATCTGCCTGCCTTGGCCTCCCAAAGTGCTGGGATTACAGGCATAAGCCACTGCGCCTGGCCTTCCCACCTGTCTTGACACCACCTGGGAAATCCAGACCTGCTCACTGTGCCAAATCCCAGCCTCTCAGACCCTCCTGAGACCTGGCTCTATCCACTGCCTTCACTTCACACCCTCAGAGGTTGTCTACCACATCCAGGTCTTTCTAGATGAGCCTAACCCCAACTCCTTGGGCCTCACCTGATAGATCGTTCTCTCCACCTGTGCCTGACCTCAACTGCAGGACAGTTTAATTAGCTTGACTATGGCTGTTCTGGTCAACCTCCCTCCGCGTGCCCCTGGTTTCACAGATGTCACCCGACAAACTCTACCCATCATGCTTCTCGGACCTGGGATACAAACCAGGGCCTGACCTCAGTGGCTCAGACCTTACCTGTGAGACCCAAAACTACATACCCATGTCTCACCTTAACCCCTGAAACCTCGCCTGCTAGAACCGCTCTACGTACCTCGACCAGACCCAGGCTTCATCCACCTTTCAGACGGATGCAGGTCGTCCTCCCTTTGTCCGACTCCAGCTTTTTGGTCTCTTCCCAGGCTCACCCACCAGAGCTGCTCAGACATCGCCTGAGGACACAGCTCCAACCTGGACCCAATCATGGATCTTCAGCCTCACTTATCAGACCCAGCTCAACCTGTCTGCCTATCTTTAGCTCCAACGTCCTTACCAGACTGGTCCAGTTCTGCCTACCTGAGCAGAGTCTTGGCTCCTCAGGCCTCCCCTAGAAACCCAGCCATACAAACCTGTCTGATTCCAGCTCCTGGGACCTCAGACAGACGCGGCTCTGAAAGGCTGCACTATACACACCTAACCTGAACAGTCACTTTCCTCACACATGACAGATCACTGGCTGCTGACCTCGGCCTGAGGGAGCCTGGTGAGAGCCCAGTGTTGACAAACACTGTCTGACTGGCCTAGTCTTGATGTCTGCCCTGCAGACCCAGGTCTCTGGACCTTTACTCACCCTGAGCCACTCAGACCGCACCTACCCAGCACAGCTCCGCATGCAACCCGCCGGCTTCACCTGCCGCAGCTCCCCTGTCCTTGCCTCACATCACCAGGTACATTCCTACCTCTCCCGCATCTGGGCTCTGCAGACCCTGACGCCACAGACTTGGACTTCAGTCACGAATTCTCAGAGGCCTCTGATGCCCTGAGCTCTGCCCATCACACCCAGTCAGGATGCTGAGAAGCAGGTGCTGACCTGTGTGTCCCTAATCCTGGGTTCTAAACACCCCATTCAAGCAATTAGCCACCCACTACCTGATCCTCACTTTTCAAAGAACTGGCCAGAGATCCCAGCGTGCACACCCGTCCCATGCCATAGGTCAACATCACCTCCCACAGAGCCCGGCTGACATACACACATACAGGCTCCTCAGACTCCACCTGACAGAACCATCTCTAAATACCTGCCTCTCCTCCAGAATTCACAGACCCATGGGTCCCTCTCCCTGCCCTGGCTCCTCCTCAGAACTCACCTGGATCTGCTCTGGCTCCGCTTCGGGCCTCCCCAGCCAAAACTGGCCCTGTGGCATGTGCTGACTCTGGCTGAGCCCTGAGAGACCCTGCGGTTTCCCACCACCGCTCTGCCTGATCCTGACACCCAAGGCTGCCCCACAACTGGCCCTGGCGGACCAAGAATTACCACTACCAGACGAGACTCTTCTGATCTCACCTGAGAGCCGGGACTGCATCCCTAGGCCTGAGCTGATGGCTGTAGCTCACCCGAGACCCTACCTCCAGGAACTTCACCTGCTCCTATCCCTGGGTTCTTCAGATATCACCTTCTGGATTCAGCAGGACACACACTAGTAACTCAGGCCGATCCCTCCTCCATCCCCTGTGGTCTGTCTAGCCTGGCCCAGGAAGCCTCCGCTTAGGTCTCACCAGCCAGCCCTGGCCCCATGTTCCTGTGCCTAAATATCATTGCTAGGCCTTACCTGGGAGACCAGACCCATCCTCTGCTTAAGCCACACCCTAACTCATCTCTACATGCTGGGTGGTGACGAGCAAGGACACCCCCGATCTGCTCAGCTCCTTGGCTGGCAGCAGCACCCACACGTCCCTGCCCACCACCTGCTCAGGCTCCAGATCCCAAGGAGGAGGTGGAAGGTGGCTGCCCTCCATTATCAGGCATGCAACATTTATTAGAAGCCGCACAGTCTCTCTTGACCGGGGTTCCGCATCTGAGCCACAGGATGCAGAAAATGACTTGAGTGACTCTTGTCAATTCTTCCAAGGATGGTATGTAACTAGTCTCATTCTAGAAAGAAGTTAACTCATTATACACAGTGGATGGCTTAACGCATTAGGGCTTCATTCTCTCCCAGACCCCTAGAGCTTTCAAAGGTACAAGGTTATGTCTGTGGATGCCATCACCAAGCAAAGGGCCTCCGGTCCAAATGCCTGGAAACAGCCCCAGGTGGGAAAACCACCACATGGGCAATGCCCTCTCTGCTGCGCCTGCCACAGTGTTAGACCCTGCACCTAAGCCTGGCCATGCCCACAGCATTCACAGCGCCTGCACTACACCCTGCACTGCACCCCTGCACCCCAGGCTTCACAGCCAGAGCCCTCCTCACACCACTGCTGAGCTCAGGCAAGTGCACAAGGAAAGCTGCAGCTCACTGTTCGGCTCCAGCAGAGGCGGTCCCATGGACCACCTGTTGCTACGGAGGGGTCTGCAGCCCTGTCACTCAAGGCAGGGTTTGCTCTGCAAGCTGCCCCAGCCTGGCGCCTCCTCTACGCCACCCCCCAGCTCCTCCTACAGCTCCTGTTGCTCCTTTCCAGGCCTACCCGGTCATACCTCATGCCTCACCCTGCCCCTTGGCCTTTACAGATGGTGGCTGCAGTTCAGAGAAAGGTCATTACTGAGAATAACTCACAACCTCAACTCAGTGAGGGGGGCAAGGGGGACTCGCGTTACCCCACAGTGGGTGTTGCAGGCAGGCACCCAAGGGAGTGTCATCTGGCAATGCAAGCTCAGCCCGCCCTCAGGTGGAAGTGGAGCCCTCATCCTGCCTGGGTTGCTCTTGTCCTCCAAGCCTCTCTGAGGGCCTCTCTACCTTTCCCCAAGCTAGGTATGCAGCAGGTACTCAATAAACACTGACCTGACCTCATGGGCCCCTCAACGGCCAGGATTTGGCAAAGGAACTTAATTCACCCAGTGCAGAAGTGCTTGTACTTACATCCCAGAACTCGAACATGTTTTGAGGGTCAATTCCAAACTCCTTCACTTTGGTCTACAAAAAAAAAAAAAAAAAAAAAAAAAAAAAAAAAACAAAGGGAGAGAAATGAAAGGAAGCATTTGCTAGTGGGATGGAAACAGGAGCTCCAGGAGGCAGGGAGCTATGCTCTGTGAGCTGAGCCTCACCTTCCCCAGAGCCAGGGATGGGGCAGGGCTAGAGCAGTCTGTGAGTCGAGGGCAGGGCCCAGGATCTGCCCACCCCAAGATGGACACCAGGCACACCAGTGACGCTGCACCTGTAAAGCCCCCTGCTGAGGGCAGCTGTAACCCCGTGTGAGGAACTGGCCCACACACTGCTCTGCAACAGCTCTCATCCAGGCCTGTCTGGGACACCAGAACATGACCCCTCAGGGCATCTAGGAACCGAACCTAGGACTGGGACCCGAGCATGGGCAGGGGCCACCTACCAGGCCAGGCAACCACACACAGGCTGGACAGTTACCCAGCCCTTCCCACGTGTGGGAGGGTGACTGCACCAAGAAGCTCTGAGGACCCATCAGGTATTCTGGTCCCCAGAGCAGACAGGGCCAGCAACCCCTTACCTATTCCCCACAGGAGGAGAAGCCCTGCTGACCAGTCAGCGGGAGGCAGGCAACAGTGCTATGGTTAGCCAGCCTTATGGCGTCCTGCTGCAGCCGGGCGAGCACTGGAGGCAGAGATGTAGGGGTAACGGTGGAGGGGGTGGGAGGGAGTGATGTGGGTGTGGTCCCCAGCTCTGACACAGCACAGTGCCCACCGGCTGACTGCTGCTGTCACTCCTGGAACATCCCTTACTCTGCCATGCTCTGCTGAGCCTGCACAACCTCGGGGCCAGGCAGACTGTGAGAACTGGGGGACAGGTGACCCAGGTTCTAATCCTGGTATCACCTACTCATACAGTCACTAAGTGAGCCAGGTACAGTGGCTCATGCCTATAATCCCAACACTTTGGGAGGCCGAGGTGGGCAGATCACTTGAGGTCAGGAATTCGAGACTAGCCTGGCCACCATGGCGAAACCCTGTCTCTACCAAAAATACAAAAATTAGCTGGACGTGGTAGTGGGTGCCTGTAATCCCAGCTAGTCAGGAGGCTGAGGCATGAAAATTGCTTGAACCCAGGAGGCAAAGGTTGCAATGAGCCAAGATCGCACCACTGCATTCCAGCCTGGGTGACAGAGCGAGACCTTGTCTCAAAAAATAGGCTGGGCACAGCAGCACACACCTGTAATCCCAGCACTTTGGGAGGCCGAGGTGGGCGGATCACTTGAGGTCAGGAATTAGAGACCAGCCTGGCCAACATGGTGAAACCCCGTCTCCACTAAAAATATAAAAATTAGCCGGGCATGGTGGCGTGCACCTGTAATCCCAGCTACTCAGGAGGCTGAGGCATGAGAATCACTTGAACCTGGAAGGCAGAGGTTGCAAGGAGCCAAGATCTCGCCACTGCACTCCAGCCTGGGCAACAAAGCGGACTGTCTCAAAAAAAAAAAAAAAAAACAAAAACACCACACACAAAACAACAATCACTAAGTAGGAGGCAAAGCGTGACCTCCCTTCATTGGGGCTTTATGTCCTTACGTGAAACATGGAACGCATCCTCCACCCCCACCCAGCATGGCCCATTCGGGGAGATGCCGCGCACAGAGGCCTAGGAAGGTCATGTGTGTGGAGGGTTCTGGGTATCACTCAGGCCTGGGAGATGGAAAAAGGGGTTATCGTGATCCCACTGACTCCAAGCTTCTCTTCTCAAGGCTGCAGAGGTTGAATGGGTGAATGTGGAAAAGGCAAGGAAGGCTTGCAGCCCACAGGCAGCCAACCCTTCCATAGCATCAGCTCCACCAGACCTATGAACCACGTCTCTGACGGGCCATGACCTAGACATGCTGGGCCCTCCCAGGAAGGCAGTACAGGGGACCACAGGGGCACTTACTGTGTTAGTAGACAGGGCAACGAAGTGCTTCGCCACTGCAGAAGGCTACAAAAGACAGAGCCAAGTTACCAAATCCAGCCCAGGGAGACAAGGGGTAGTCACTCCCCATCACCAGAGGAACCAAGGCCCTGCATGGGACTGAGATTCCCAGTCCCTGGTTCTGAGACTGTTAAAGGAGGCCCACATCGAGGTCAAGGTCAAGAAAGCAGGTGGGTCACAGGCTGCCTGCTCATCCCATCTTACAAGCATGCGGGGCTCAGGGACATCCCTCCCCTATAAAATAGGTGTGGCCAAGAGTCCCTGCTGCACCAAGGAACCTTAGAGAAAGGGCAACACAAGGGCTGTCAGCCTGCGAGAGCAGGTTCTGTCACATCTGCAAGGCTGGGTCTGGCAAAGCCAGGATGAACAATCATCTCATCTAGCAAAGGCAGGCACTGGCAAGGCCACCTTCCTCTTCCAACTTCAGGAGAGACAGGGCCAGACTTGGTCACTCAGGGGCCCACCCTGCTCTTCCCAGCTCAGAGGCTGACCACGAGGGAGGCCCTATAGCCCACTCACATCCTTGGCCGCCTGGAGAAACCACTCCTTCGCCGTCTCCGCATTCGTGATGGTCTCCTGGGTGGTAAAGGTCTGCAACCGAAGAGAACAGCAGTGGGCGCCCGAGCTTAGGGGTGGGTGCAGCCTCAAGCCAGGGCTCAGCAGCGGAGGCCAAGGCAATGCCCAGTTGTCAACTGGAGCAGTATTTGCAGGTCAGTGACAGTGACGTCACATAACCTCCTGAGACTCCAACTCTTTAATACCAAAGGAGGGAGGCTGGTAAACACAAACCGCCGACCCTAAGCCTTCAGGTCAAAGGCCACAGCTTCTCCCCTGGGGGGCTGCAGTCAGCCTGAGGCTCTCTTCGGCCCAGGCTGGAAGGTATCTCAGAATTCAGATGGAATTCTTCATATTTTATGTACATTCATGTGAGTAAATAGAGCATAAACGGCAGCAAACAAAACCCCTCTATTATCAGGGCATGGCTCTGGGATCAGAAAGGAGCAAGTGTGGCAGGGCATGCTTTGGGAGCACTTTGGGAGGCCGAGGTGGGGGCATCACCTGAGGTCAGGAGTTCAAGACCAGCATGGCCAACATGGCGAAACCCCATCTATACTAAAAAATAATAAATAAATAAATAGTAAAATTAGCCAAGTGTGGTGGTGTGCTGCCTAGTCCCAGCTACTTGGGAGGCTGAGAAAGGAGAACTGCTTGAAACCCAGGAGACAGAGATTGCAGTGAGCCGAGATCGCGCCACTACACTCCAGCCTGGGTGACAGAGCCAGACTCTGTCTCAAAAACAAAACAAAAAACAGGAGCAGGCATAATGGACAGGTTTGTAAGGAAGTGGTGAGCAGTCCCAGACTGAGCAGAGATGCCGCAAGGTGAGTGGGTGTGATCAAGACACAAAGGTTCAAACTGATGTGTTCAGGCTTTCATCAGTCAACCTTGTTTGCTGCCAGGCACAGAAACAGTCTAGGGCAGCTGTACTGACCTGATCCACAAACCATGGTTCACCCACCGAGAGGGACCAATGGCCAGGGGGACAGCAAAACAGCCGTCCCTCCCTGCCCCAACACACACACGGCCAGGGGCCGGGCAGTTTTCGGCGCTCATACCTTGGAGGCGATGATGAACAGGGAGGACTCGGGGTTCAGCTGGGTCAGGGTTTTGGCAATGTGAGTTCCATCAATGTTGGAGACATACCAGACGCGGGGACCTTCTGAAGAGTATGGCTTAAGGGCTTCAGTCACCATGAGGGGTCCCTGGGGGGAGACACAGCATCAGAGAATAAGAATTCAGAGCCCACAAAAAGTGGAGACAGCCAGGTCCCATCCCTGGAGAAAGTAAGGACCTGGGTGGGACCAACAGTGCCCAGACTCCCACCCTACCCCAAGGCAGTTTTCTCCTCACCAGGTCGGAGCCGCCAATGCCAATGTTGATGACGTCCGTGATGGTCTTGCCTGTGTACCCCTTCCAGTCACCGCTCCGGACACGCTGGCACAGGGAGGAAGATGCCGTCAGCCCAAACCCCCAGGCATAAGCCGCTGTTCAAAAACATCATTACTGCCATGTCCTGGTTCCTCAGTCCCAGCTTTCAGGCCCTCGCAGGTGCCTCTATTTTTTTGTTTTTAACTTACAATTTTTTTTTTTTTTTGAGACGGAGTCTTGCTCTGTCTCCCAGGCTGGAGTGCAGTGGCGCGATCTCGGCTCACCGCAACGTCCGCCTCCCGGGTTCATGCCATTCTGCTGCCTCAGACTCCTGAGTAGTTGGAACTATACAGGTGCCCGCCACCATGCCCAGCTAATGTTTTTTGTTTTAGTAGAGATGGGGTTTCACTGTGTTAGCAGGATGGTCTCGTACTCCTGACCTCGTGATCCACCCGCCTCGGCCTCCCAAAGTGCTGCGATTACAGGCTTGAGCAACCGTGCCCGGCTTATTTATTTTTAATTTTGTTTTTTTTTTGAGACAGAGACTCCACTTTCTGGGTTCTAACAATACTCATGCCTCAGTCTCCTGAGTAGCTGGGACTACAGGCCTGTGCCACCACCATGCCTAGCTAATTTTTTTGTATTTTTAGTAGGGACGGGGTTTCGCCATGTTGGCCAGGCTGGTCTCGAATTACTCGCCTCAAGTGATCTGCCCAGCTCGGCCTCCCAAAGTGCTAGAATTACAGGTGTGAGCCACCGCATCTCGCTATTTATTTATTTTTAAAACTGTGCCTTAGGGGCCAGGAAGGGTGGCTCAAGGCTGAGACAGGAGAATTGCTTGAGCCCAGGAAGTTGAGGCTGCAGCAAGCTAAGATTGCTAACACTGTACTCCAGCCTAGGTGACACAGGAAGACCCTGACTCCAAAAACAGAACAAAATGCTCTGCCTTAGCCATTTTTTTTTTTCCTAAGACAGAGTCTTACTCTGTCGCTAAGGCTGGAGTGCAACGGCACAATCTCAGCTCACTGCAGCCTCCACCTCCAGGCTCCAGGGTTCAAGCAATTCTCCTGCCTCAGCCTCCCAAGTAGCTGGGATTACAGGCACCTGCCACCATGCCCGGCTAATTTTTACTACTTTTAGTAGAAACGGGGTTTCGCTGTGTTGGCCAGGCTGGTCTCAAACTCCTGACCTCAGGTGATCCACCCACCTCAGCCTCCCAAAGTGTTTGGATTACAGGTGTGAGCCACCACGCACAGCCTATTTTATTTTTTGTAGAGACGGTGTCTTGCTATGTTGCCCAGCCTGGTCTCTAACTCCTGGCCTCAAATAATCCTCCCATCTTGACCTCCCAAAGCGTTGGGATTACAGGCGTGAGCCACTATGCAAGGCCTAGGAGTCTCTGGAGACCACAGTGGCCCCTGCCACACTCACCACCAACTAGACTATTTCCTGGTTACAACAGTGAGACATCCCTACCTCACAGAAACACCGTCAGAATTTGCAAAACCAGGGATAACTCGGCAGAATCTACTATGCCAGAGACCAAGAGATGTGAAATGCTGAAAACTGTGACTGGGCGGGGAAAGGAGTATCAGACCTGCAGCCAGTCTCCAATCAGACGCCAGTGATCCCTGCTTCCTGGAACTCATGCCCCTGCATAGCTTCCGCCTGTGCTGGGAGAGGTGACCTGTGCACCCACCAGGAGACTGGCAAAAGGGGTGAAATGTGACTTCAGAGAACCTGCAGTTTCTGCTTTGCTCTCTCGGATGACTCGCTTTTGGCGAAGCCGTCTATGATGCTGTAAAGACACTCAAAAGAGCTCCATAAAGAAGCCCACGCAGCAGGGAACTGAGGCCTTTTTCCAACAGTCACTGCCAACTCGCTTCCTGTGTATGGGACACCTTAGAGGGGAGTCTTCCAAACCCATCAAACCTTCCAGTAACCAGGGCGCTGGCCAACATCTTGACTAAAGCCTCATGAGAGATCTCCAAACCAAGACCAACCAGGTGAGCCACTCCCAAACCTCTGACCCACAGACACTGTGAGAGGTAATAAAAGTACTGCTAGGCCCGGCATGGTGGCTCACACCTGTAATCCCAGCACTTTGGGAGGCTGAGGCAGGTGGATCACAAGGTCAGAAGTTCGAGACCAGCCTGGCCAACATGGTGAAACCCCATCTCTACTAAAAGAAAAAATACAAAAATTATCCGGGCATGGTGGCGTGCCCCTGTAATCCCAGCTACTCAGGAGGCTGAGACAGGAGAATTGGTGAAACCCAGGAGGCGGAGGTTGTAGTGAGCTAAGATTGTGCCATTGCACTCTAGCCTGGGCGACAGAGCAAGACTGTCTCAAAAAAAAAAAAAAAAAGTTTATTGCTGTTTTAAGCCAAGTTTTCACGTCATTTGTTACACAATGATAGATAACTAATACAGATTCTGGCACCAAAAGTACAGTGTTGTCATAATAGAAACCTAAATATGCATGACTCAGTGACTCATGCTTATAATCCCAGCACTTACTGGGAAACTGAGGCAGGAGGATCACTTGAGCCCAAGAGTTTAAAACTAGCCTGGGCAACATAGCATGACCTCATCTCTACAAAAAATAAAAAAGTAACCAAGCATGGTGGCATGTGCCTGTAGTCCCAGAAGGCTGAGGTGGGGGATTGCTTGAGCCCAGGAGTTCGAGGCTGCAGTGAGTGGTGATTGCACGCACCACTGCACTCCAGCCTGGGCAACAGAGTGAGACCCTATCTCAAAAAATAAGAAAGAAAGAAAAGAAAAAATAATTATCCCATACATATCAGTCATCCTATGCCCACCTCGCCATTGTATGTTGGGTGTCTGGGGGTAATTTGTCTCTTTAAATTCACATGTCTTCAGATTGAAAGGAACTATACTCGAGTTGTACTAAAGGAAATGCAGGTACTACCACACCTGTACTTGACAAGATGAGGTTCTAGACTTCTGATACTGTAACAGGATATGGACTTAGGAGAAAGTGAGTGGGGTGTTTGCGTATGGAAGGAACACAAATCAACCACTAGGCGCCAGAAGCAGGACTACGATAGCCACCCACCTTCTGGGATGGTGACCAGTGGTCCTTGCCTCCTGGCATTAACCCACTGGTGCAGTCCCTTCCCACAATGACCAGGGCTGATCTGTAACACCAACAGGGTATTATAGAAATGAAAGAGTGTAGCTGGGCGTGGTGGCTCACCCTGTAATCCCAGCATTTTGGGAGGGTGAAGCAGGCAGATCACTTGAGATCAGGAGTTGGAGACCAACCTGGCCAAAATGGTGAAACCCCATCTCTACTAAAAAAATAATTAAAAAAAAAAGGGGGCAGGCATGGTGGCGGGTACCTGTAATCCCAGTTACTCAGGAGGCTAAGACAGGAGAATCGCTTGAGCCCAAGACCGGAGGTTGCAGTGAGCCAAGATCACGCCATTGCACTCTGGCCTGGGCGACAAGAGTGAAACTCCATCTCAAAAAAAAAATAAAAAAAGAGTGTGAATCCTGACATTAGGTCACAAAAGACCTCCAGGCATCTGCCTTGCTCTCTATTGGATCACTCACTCTGGGAGAAATAAGCTGCGTTGTCATGAGGACACTTGAACTGTCTGTGCCTCCCAAAGCCAGCTGTGCTAGTGAGCCATCTTCAAAGCAGACCCTCCAGGCCCCATCAAGCCTTCAAATGACCACATCTTTAGCCAGCATCTTGATTGCAATCTTAGAAGATCAGAGCCACTACTCCAAACGCAGCCACTGCAAATTCCCCACCTAAAGAGATGGTGATTGTTGCTTCTAGTTGCTAAATTTTGGAATAATTTGTCACACATCAATAAAAAATTAGTATACACTAATAAGATCCAGCAATTTTCTTTTCTTTTAAATTTTTTTTTTTTTTTTTTTTTAGAATCTTGCTCTGACACCCAGGCTGGAGTACAGTGGTGCGATCTCAGCTTACTGCAACCTCCATCTCCCGGGTTCAAGCGATTCTCCTGCCTCAGCTTCCCAAGTAACTGGGACTACCGGCGTGCAATACCATGCCCAGCTATAAATAATAATAATTATTATTATTATTTTTTGTGATGGAGTCTTGCTCTGTCACCCAGGTTGGAGTGCAGTGGCGCTATCTCGGCTCTCAGTAACCTCCACCTCCTGGGTTCAAATGATACTGCTGCCTCAGTCTCCCGAGCAGCTGGAATTACGGGTGCCTGCCACACCCCCAGCTAATTTTGTTTGTATTTTTCGTAGAGACAGGTTTTGCCATGTGGGCCAGGCTGGTCTCAAACTCCCGACCTGAAGTGATCCACCCACCCCAGCCTCCCAAAGTGCTAGGATTACAGGTGTGAGCCACAGCATCCAGATTACAAATTATTATTTTTAAATTAAAACAAAAATAGGCTGGGCACAGTGGCTCACGCCCGTAATCCCAGCACTTTGGGAGGCCGAAGTGGTCAGATTATGAGGTCAGGAGTTCGAGACCAGCCTGGCCAACATGGTGAAACTTCATCTCTACTAAAAATACAAAAATTAGCTGGGTGTGGTGGCAGGCACCTGTAATCCCAGCTACTCTGGAGGCTGAGGCAGGAGAACTGTTTGAACCCAGGAGGCAGAGGGTGCAGTGAGCCAAGATCAGGCCATTGCACTCCAGTCTGGGCGAAAGAGAGAGACTCTGTCTAAAAAAAAAAAAAAAAAAAAAAAAAGGCCAGGCGCAGTGGCTTACGTCTGTAATCCCAGCACTTTGGGAGGCAAAGGTGGCCAGATCACGAGGTCAGGAGATGGAAACCATCCTGGCTAACATGGTGAAATCCAGTCTCTACTAAAAATACAAAAAATTAGCCGGGCGAGGTGGCGGGCTCCTGTAGTCCCAGCTACTCAGGAGGCTGAGGCAGGAGAAAGACGTGAACCCGGGAGGCAGAACTTGCAGTGAGCCGAGATTGCGCCACTGCGCTTCAGCCTGGGTAACAGAGCGAGACTCTGTCTCAAGGAAAAAAAAAAAAAAAAAAAAAAAAGAGGGTCTATGTTGCCCAAACTAGTCTTGAACTCCTGGCCTGTAGTGATCTGATTCACCCTTCCAAAATGCTGGGATTACACACAAGCCACTGCACTTTTCTGGGTTTAGGTTTTAAAGACACGGTCGTGCTCTGTTGCTCGGCCTGGAATGCAGGAGTATGATCATAGCTCACTGCAGCTTCAAACTCCTGGGCTAAAGCAATTCTCCCGCCTCAGCCTCCTAAGTAGCCAAGACTATAGGTGCACACTACCACAGCTGGCTAACTTTTAACTTTTTTTTTAAAGGCAAGGTCTTGTTATGTTGCCCAGGCTGGTATTATACTACTGGCCTCAAGCAATCCTCTTGCCTCTGTCTCCCAAAGGGCTGGGATTACAGAGGTGAGCAACTGTGCCTGGCCCTACTTTTTCTTTAAATATACCATGGGAAAATTTCCATCAATACAGAAAGAAATAAAATAAGTTGTTCAACTTCTCAACCCTCCCTCACGGGCGTATGACAAAAGAGGTTACAAAAGCAAGTCTCAGCTGGGTGTGGTGGCTCATACCTGTAATCCCAGGACTCTGGGAGGCCAAGGCGGGTGGATCACTTGAGATCAGGAGTTCAAGACCAGCCTGACCAACATGGTGAAACCCTGTCTCTACTAAAAATACAAAAATTAGCCGGGCGTGGTGGTGTGTGCCTATAATCCCAGCTACTGGGGAGGCTGAGGCAGGAGAATCACTTGAACCTGGGAGGCAGAGGTTGAGTGAGCCGAGACCACACCATTGCACTCCAGCCCGGGTGACAGAGCGAGACTCTGTCTCAAAAAAAAAAAAAAAGGCAAGTCTCCTTCCCTGACTGTCAAAGGTTTGTTATAATGAAGCATCCCAGAGGCAAAATGTATCTTTTTTTTTTTTTTTTTTTTTAAGTTTTGAGACAAAGTCTTACTCTGTTGCCCAAGTTGCAGTGCAGTGGCGTGATTTTGGCTCACCGCAACCTCCCCCTCCCGGGTTCAAGTGATTCTCCCACCTCAGCCTCCCGAGTAGCTGGGACTACAGGCACGCGCTGCCATGCCTGGCTAACTTTTTTGTATTTTTTTTTCAGCAGAGATGGAGTTTCACTATGTTAGCCAGGCTGGTCTTGAACTCCTGACCTCGTGGTCCACCCACCTTGGCCTCCCAAGGTGCTGGGATTACAGGTGTGAGCCACCACACTCAGCCAAATGTGTCTATCTTTATTACAATTACATCCAGCTTTCATTTGACCAAATGAGGCTTTACCATACCCACCAATTCTGCAACTTCCTTTTTCAACTTCCCAGTCCCCATCCTGAACAGCATGGCAAGTCAATCCAACTGTAGCTCCCTGATTCCTAACGGTGCCCAGGATGACAGTATATGAATATATGCTGACTCTACTTGGTAAGTCCCCTGACATAAATGAGTACAGCTTGGTTTCAGGTTTTGCCACTACAATCAAGGTCACAGTGAACGTCTTCACCCAATCTTGGCAAACTTTGGAGAGCACAGCCATGAGGAATGTTCCTCACCAGGGGATTGCTGCCATTCAGCAACTTTTTTTGAACTATAAATACCCTATCAGCCTGAGTCAGGTACTCCAGTGGCCAGCTTTAAGGGAAGGCCTTCCTGGAAACAGCACCCCAAACAGTGCAGTGCCACCCTCGCCATGTGGCATGGCTGAGCGCACCCAGCCCGATCACACAGCACTAGGCTTTGAATGCACTTCAGCTCTGCCACTCACAGCACATGGCTGGAAAGGCCCTGCTGCACGCCCAAAGCCCGTCACATGGACTGACCACCCTAAATGACATTCTGGAAATCCAGATTCCCATCAGGACCCCACAACTTCCTTGCCCTGGGAAGCGTCTCACTCTGTCACCCGAGCTGCCTCAACCTCCCGGGCTCAAGCAATCCTCCCACCTCAGCCTCCCAAGTAGCTGGGACACACCAGCATGCCTGGCTAATTTATTTATTTTTTGAAGAGATGGGTTTTTTTTTTGTTGTTTTTTTTTTTTTTTTGAGGCAGAGTTTCACTCCGTCACCTAGGCTGGAGTGCAGTACTATGATCTTGGCTCACTGCAACCTCCGCCTCCCAGGCTCAAGAGATTCTCCTGCCTCAGACTCCCCAGTAGCTGATATTACAGGTGCTCGCCACCATGCCCAGGTAACTTTTTGTATTTTTAGTAGAGACGGCGTTTCACCATGTTGATTGATCTCAAAACTCCTGACCTCAAATGATCCAACTGCCCAGCCTCCCAGAGTGCTAGGATTACAGGCATGAGCCACCGTGCCCAGCCCATTTTCAGGTCTGAAAGTGGCTCTTGGCCAAAGTAACCGGACGTTGACCAGCCACATGTGGAGACCACTGCTCCTAGGACAAGCAGCAAATGATCACAGCTGCAAGAGCTTGGATGATCACCCTTGGCGCATGCATAGCCCACACAGACACACCGGCATCACCCTCATTCTCCAGGCTTGAGGACGTCTGCCAACCCACCCCTGCAGAATCACCCCTGGGATAGACACTGAGGCAAGTGCTTGATGTGGGGAAACTTAGCTGGTCTCTGAGGCAACCCCTACCACCCTACACACAAGGAAAAGGAGGCATGTTACATGCACTGTCACTGACACACAGACACCGCTTACATACTTCCAGGTGGAAATAAGTTGCAGAAGAGCAGGGAGAAAACCAAACTGCGTGCATGTGCACGTGTGTACATGTTTCGAAGAGGAGATGACAGACGTGTACGTGCACAGGAACTTTCTGGAAGACTTCACAGGAAAACTTTTCTATTTTTTAAATTTATTTTTTGAGACAGGATCTTGCTCCGTTGTCCAGACTGGAGTGCACTGGTGTCACCATGGCTCACTGCAGCCTCGACTTCCCAGGCTCAAGCCATCCTCCCACCTCAGCCTCCTGAATAGCTGGGACTAGAAGTATGAGCTGCTGCGCCTGGCTACAGGAAACGTTACAAAGGCTGCTTCTGGAGGGTTAGCTGGGAATGGGGATGAGGAATTTTTTTTTTTTTTTTTTTGACAGAGTCTCACTCTGTCGTCCAGGCTAGAGTGCAATGGCACACTCACAGATGACTGCAACTTCTGCTTCCCAGCTTCAAGTGATTCTCCTGCCTCAGCCTCCCAAGTAGCTGGGGTTACAGGTGTGTGTCACCATACTTGGCTAATTTTTGTATTTTTAGTGGAGATGGGGTTTCACCATGATGGCTAGGCTGGTCTCAAATTCCTTACCTCAAGTGATCCGCTCGCCTCAGCCTCCCAAAGTTCCGGGATCACAGGCATGAGCCACCCACCACACCCAGCCAGGGTTGAGGAAATTTTACAACGTTTTATCTATTTCTAGACTGGGTGATAAGGGCGTATGACAAAAGAGGTTAGAAAAAGCTCCTTCCAGCCAGGCGCAGTGGCTCACGCCTGTAATTCTAGCACTTTGGGAGGCTGAGGCGGGCAGATGACCTGAGGTCAGGGGTTTGAGACCAGCCTGGCCAACATGGTGAAACCCCATCTCTACTAAAAATATAAAAATTAGCTGGGCGGGGTGGCGCATAATTGTAATCCCAGCTACTCGGGAGGCTGAGGCAGGAGAATCACTTGAATCCAGGATGCAGAGGTTGCAGTGAGCTGAGATCGCACCACTGCACTCCTGTCTGGGCGACAGAGTGAGACTCCATCTCAAAAAAAAAAAAAAAGAAAGAAAGAAAAGAAAAAGCTCCTTCCTTTCCTGACTGTCCCGTCTCTCGGGTGCCTCACTTCTTTTTTTTTTTTTTTTTTTTTTTGAGACAGAGTCTCGCTCTGTTGCCCAGGCTGGAGTGCAGTGGCACAATCTCTGCCCACTGCAAGCTCTGTCTCCCGGGTTCATGCCATTCTCCTGCCTCAGCCTCCCGAGTAGCTGGGACCACAGGGGCCCGCCACCTCGCCCGGCTAATTTTTTTGTATTTTTAGTAGAGACAGGGTTTCATCATGTTAGCCTGGATGGTCTTGATCTCCTGACCTCGTGATCTGCCTGCCTCGGCCTCCCAAAGTGCTGGGATTACAGGCGTGAGCCACCGCGCCTGGCCCCTTAGGGCCCCACTTTCCATTTCGAGCCTCTGTCATTTGTCACCATGAGCCCACAGGTGTCTGTAATTCAGGAAGGAGACTGCCCCCACTTCTGCCAGCAGTAGGTTCCTTCAGAGCAGAGCCAGGAGAAATTCAGGCCTCAGCAAAAACCCCCAGGGTCAGCGATCACACAGGCAACTCCTCCCTTAAGCTGCAGTGAGAGCCTGAGTCCTGCCTCCAAGAAGAGAGGAAAAGTTGCCCCTCAGGGATCCCAGATTCCCATATACTCACACACGGCCAAGGGCGAGTTCGGCCCAGTAGCCACTTACCTGGCAGAAAGACTTCATCTTGTCCAGAACCTTGTTGACCTCTGGCATCACATCCTTGCCATCTACCAGGATGGGTGTGTTTGACCGGTTCCGAAGAGCCACGTGCAGCACAGCTCGACCCTGGGGATGAGGGTGGGTGTAAAGACTGTCCCCTCAACCCCAGGCAGCCATGCTCCCAGCTGGGCATGGTACCATAGCTCGGCCCTCTATCCACTAGACAGGCAGGCCCTGAGGTCTCTGTTAGCAGCATGATCTTGTTCCAAGAACCCACTGTATGCTTACAGGAGTAGGAGCTCCCCAAGGACTTATGTGCTGCAGACAGTCGGGAGGAGATGGGGGCGGGACCCATACATGCCTAGGACAGGCCCAGAGGGCCTGCCATAGGTGTTCAGGGCATGAACAGTGAGAGAAAAGAGCAACAGTGGGCAAAGGCAGAGAATGGGGACAACACATGTCAGAAACAAGCAATAAATGCTTTCAGAAGCCGGGCGTCATGGCTCAAGCCTGTAATTCTAGAACTCTGGGATGCCAAGGCGGGTGGATAACTTAAGGTCAGGAATTCGAGACCAGCCCGGGCAACATGGTGACATCCTGTCTCTACTAAAAATACAAAAATTAGCCAGGTGGGGTGGCACACACCTGTATTTCCAGCTACTCGGGAAGCTGAGGCAGAGAATCGCCTGAACCCATTAGACAGAGGTTGCAGGGAGCCGAGATCGCACCACTGCACTCCAGCCTGGGCGACAGAGCGAGACTCCATGTCAAAATAAATAAATAAATAAATAAACGCTTTCCGAAAATGAGTGCTCACTAAGCCTGAAGTAACCTCATCCTCCCAATGCGTGTCCACGGTGTTTGCTGGCACCTTTTAGGCAGTGTCCTCAGCTCCTTGGATTTGCAGCAAGGTATGCAACTCAAGCTTCCCTCACCAAGCAGCCCGATTAACTACCAACTGCCAGGAACCAAACCAGACTTGAAGTCTGTGACCGGTGCCAGGCGGTTGGCCCGGCTACGTGAGTGAAACGGCCTGAAGCCAGCAGAGGAGTCCTTGAGGGAAGGTCTAAAGACCCTAGGTGGGCCGGAAAAGGATCATCTTGGGATTCCAACCCAGTGAGAGGCTTGCTGAGGTGGAAGGTTTCATGCCACCCCACCCTCACCCTGCCAGACCCCACTCCTGCCCCACGTTTTATAGGTGAATGCACTCCTCCAGGAGGCCTTCCTTGATTGCATCCTCTCTCAGCTTAGACCCACAATGCAAGACAGGTTGAGTGTGAATCTCCACTTTGCCTCTTACAGCTACGACATCTTAGATAAGGGACGTGACCTCTGAACCTCAGACTCCTCCCATGTAAGAGGAGGATAATGACATCATGAGGACAGAGTGTGGGTGCTCAGTGTCCATTATACCTCCAGGCTTGGCTCCCATACTGAGTCAGGAACAGAGGTCCCCAGGCCTGGCCTCTCCACTGCTTCCTATTGACTCCTACTGCTTGAGTAGGCTGAAGTCTTCAGTGATTAAGATTCTTCTTGTCGCTACTAAAACTTGCAGCGAGGATATATTAGAGTTAACTTCTCCAAGAAAATGTCAGCCTTGAGAAACTCTCCCTCTGGGTATGTGATGTCCTCCTCCCAGGCAGACACTGGGAACCATTCCAAGGAGCTCACCAAACCTAGATGGCCAATCTTGTGGAAGACACACCCTAAAGCCCTGCTACAAAGCAGGAGGAAAAAGGCCTTCAGGCCCCTCATTAAGCAAAAGCATTGCCCAAGAGAAGGGGTGAAGACACAGGGTAATGCGGCTAACAGTCAGATAAACCCCAAAGGGAAGGAAGGAGGCCCCAGAGGGTATGTGGGGCCTGCTCACCTCGGTGTAGTTGATCTTCTCACCATTGAACATCCGCTCCCGGGCGGCCTCCACGCCCCTGGACTTGGCCTAGGAAGATACGATACTGAGGCCTGGTCCCGCCCAAACTGACCACCCCAAGTGTCGGCCCCCAAACACAAGGCTTGGTGCTGTCCCCAATGAGACAGACAGATGGCTGCTGCCTGGTTCCCTCTCCCACTGTCTGGGAAAGGTCTACTCAGACATCAGACACTGGGGTCCCCGGGAGGCTGCTTAGAACCTAAGCCAGGGCAGGTGCCTCACCTGCACAGAGGAGGTCACCGAGGTCGAATGAGAGGAAAAACTCAAGATGCTCAAGGTCCTGGGGACACCCAGGAGCCCAGCTCGCCCATCACTCTGTCAGTTACCAGTTACACCTCCCTAAGCAGAACATTACCAGGTCCACCAGCATCCGCATCACATCCTCCGTCACCAGGTTCTTGGAGTAATCCAGCAGGATATGCCCATGGTTGGTGTTGAGGGTCAGGCTGCAGAAAGATGGAGATGCTGCTGACCACACCCTGGTCACCCTAGTGGGAGACCTGTCCTGAGCAGGAGCTGTTTCCAGAAGAAACATCCTCCCTGACCCACGCCCCACAAGGGCCACGGCCACCCAGCACAGTGGTGATGTCTGTCACCTGCTGGCCCACCAGGATGATCTGCAACAGCAGCACAGAGAAAGAAGCCATCCTCACAGACCCCTGATGCAGGCAGACCCTGGGTGAGGAGCCTGGACTGAAGGCGGGGACCACCCCCTCCCAGGGCTTCCACTCTCTGCCGTAAGTTACTCAAGCACCCATCCAGATGACAGGGATGGCCACTGGGACGTCTAGCCCAGAGCCACAGCCGCTCCCCGCCCCTCCTCCACCAGCATCAGTGATCAGAGCTCGCTCGGCCGCGCCCCGGCCCATGATTTCCTCCAATGCTCCTTCCCACTTCCCGGTCGTGCACAGGTCTCTTCTGCAGGAATCACGCCCGACGTCTCCACCCTTCCACCCAGCTCCCTCAAACCCCACGCCCGGGCTGCCCGCCCGGCAAACGGTCCCAAGCCCATGTGGCCAGGAGCGGATGGAAAGGGACAGCCCTTTCCCGCTTGCTGCGTCAGCCAGGGCCTCTCCTCACAACTGCGAAAGGAGCCCCTGCTCAAATGGCCGGAGCTGCACGGGTGGGGGAGGGGAAACGTCCCCATGTAGAGGCCCGTTTTTCCTCGTGACGAAGCAGACACGGCGCCGAGACCCCCGGCGAGGCCGCAAGCCCCCAAGAACGCACTCCAAGGAGACTCCAAGGACGAAGTGCGGCCTCGGCTTGGGCCCCAGTCCGTGGCCTGGAGGTGGGGGGCGGGGGTCCCCGGGCACCACTGCCCCGACCTCCAGACCCCATCCCCGCGTGCCCGGCTCCGGGCGCCGCGCGTGGCAGCCCCCGCCTCCCGCCCGCCCGCACCTGAAGTGGTTGAAGCGATCCTTGTCGGCATCGAAGAGGCGGCGCAGGTTCAGCTCGGAGCCGTGCTCGCGATACCATTGCTGCAGCTTCTGGAAATGGGGGTCCCGGGTGAGAGCGGCCATGGCGGGACTAGAAGGTACGCGGACTGGAACGCGCGCCGAGGAGGAAGGAGCGCTGGCAGCGCGCAGCGAGCAAGGCGCGGGGGGGCGCGGTGGCCTTTATGGCGCAGGCGCCCGTTCCGGCCCCACCCCTGAGCCCCGGCCCCGGCCCCGGCCCCGCCCCCGACCCGCGCCCCGATACCCAGGCCGGGTGCCCGCTAAGCGACCTTGCCCGCGGCCGCTGATCTGGGGCCTCAGCTCCTCTCTCCCTACCGCTTGCGCCACCGCTTCGCTGGCTTCTGCCCGGAAGTGGCTGTGGAGAGGGATGGGCAGAGCCCGGGGATCACTGGAGCCCAGAAGTTGGAGGCTGCAGAGAGCTACCCATGGCGCCACTGCACTCCTTGTGCGCTGGTCGGCTTCATTCATTCATTCGACAAAACTCTACAGCTCGAACACCTTCCACGTTACAGGCAGTGTTCCAGGCGCTGTGGATACATATGTGCCAAATAAGCAAGTACAACAGATGATGTGTGTCAGGTGCTGGTAAGGGCTATTGAGGAAAAGCAAGATGAAAAGGGTGCTGAGAATCCGGGTTGCAATTAAGAAGAAACTTACTGGGGCGGGCGCGGTGGCTCACGCCTGTAATCTTAGCACTTTGGGAGGCCGAGGCAGGCGGATCACGTGAGGTCAGGAATTCGAGACCAGCCTGGCCAACTTGGTGAAACTTCGTCTCTACTAACAAAAAAAAATGCAAAAATTAGCCGGGCCTGGTGGCACGTGCGTGTAATCCCAGCTAACTCGAGAGGCTGAGACAGGAGAAGCACTTGAACCTGGCAGGTGAAGACTGCAGTGAGCCACTGTACTCCAGCCTGGGCGGCACAGTGAGACTCCGTCTCAAAAAAAAAAGGCCGGGCGCGGTGGCTCAAGCCTGTAATCCCAGCACTTTGGGAGGCCCAGACGGCGGATCACGAGGTCAGGAGATCGAGACCATCCTGGCTAACAGGGTGAAACCCGGTCTCTACTAAAAAATACAAAAAGCTAGCCGGGCGAGGTGGCGGGCGCCTGTAGTCTCAGCTACTTGGGAGGCTGAGGCAGGAGAATGGCGTGAACCCGGGAGGCGGAGCTTGCAGGGAGCTGAGATCCGGCCACTGCACTCCAGCCTGGGCAACAGAGCGAGACTCCATCTCAATAAAAAAAAAAAAAAAAAAAAAAAAAAGAAGATGAGGTCAGAGAGTGAAAGGGAGGCAACAAGATCACATAAGACCTTGTAAGTCATTGTAAGAATTCTGGGGCTGGGCACTCTTGCCTACAATCCCAGCACTTTGGGAGGTGGGATGGCTTGACACCAGGAGTTCAAGCCCAGCCTGGGGAAGATAGCAAAACACTGCTTCTAAAATACTAAAAATAAATTAGCAGGGCATGTGGTGGTGCACACCTGTAGAGTCCCAGCTACTCGGGAGGCCAAGGCAGCAGTATCACTTGAGTCCAGGAGTTCGAGGCTGCAGTGATTACGACCACTGTACTCCTTGGGTGTACAGCATGGGTGACACAGTAAGACTTTGTCTAAAAAAGAAAAAAGAAAAAAAAAAAAGAAAATAGGGAAAGGCTAACAACGAAAGAAATGAGTGGCCACTGAGTGGTCACAGCACTTTCCAGGGAACAGCCCCGTCCACATGGCCCTTCTCTAAGAATTGTCAACTCTAAGATTTCACTGAGCTTCCACACCTAGCACAACCCTAGTAGTTCTGAACGGTATTTGTTCTACTGGAGTTCTTTTTTGTTTGTTTGTTTGGGATGGAGTCTCGCTCTGTCCCCAGGCTGGAGTGCAGTGGTACGATCTCGGCTCACTGCAACCTCCACCTCCCTGGTTCAAGCAATTCTCCTGCCTCAGCCTCCCGAGTAGCTGAGACTACAGGCACCCGCCACCACGCCCGGCTAATTTTTTGCATTTTTAGTAGAGACAGGGTTTCACCATGTTAGCCAGGACGGTGTTGATCTCCTGACCTCGTGATCCACCCGCCTCAGCCTCCCAAAGTGCTGGGATTACAGGCATGAGCCACCGCGCCCAGCCTCCCCTACCTTTTAACCTTCCATAATGTACACCTCTCGCAATTTGGCCTCTGTGATTCCCGGAAGCTTCAACTATTCCAGATTTCACATTTACTTTGAAACTCCAAAGTTACATGGATTTTGGTTTTTTTTTTTTCCTTTTTTTTTTTGAGACAGAGTTTCACTCTTGTTGCCCAGGCTAGAGTGCAATGGCACGATCTCAGCTCACTGCAACCTCTGCCTCCCTGCAACCTCCGCCTCCCAGGTTCAAGCAATTCTCTTGCCTCAGCCTCCCTAGTAGCTGGGATTACAGGCGCCCGCCACCTCGCCAGGCTGATTTTTGGTTTTTTTTGTTTTTGTTTTTTGAGACGGAGTCTCCCTCTGTCACCAGACCAGAGTGCAGTGGCACCATCTCGGCTCACTGCAACCTCCAACTCCCTGGTTCAAGCAATTCTCCTGCTTCAGCCTCCTGAGTAGCTGAGATTACAGGCATGTGCCACTATGCCCAACTAATTTTTGTATTTTTAGTAGAGATGGGTTTTCACCATGTTGACCAGGATGGTCTCTATCTCCTGACCTCGTGATCTGTCTGCCTCAGCCTCCCAAAGTGCTGGGATTACAGGCATGAGCCACTGCGCCCAGCCTAATATTCGTATTTTTGGTAGAGATGGGGTTTCACCATGTTGGCCAGGCTGGTCTCGAACTCCTGACCTAAGGTAATCCACCCACCTCGGCCTCCCAAAGTGCTGGGATTACAGGCATGCGCCACCACGCCCAGCCTGGATTTTCTATGTTAGCAGGAAACTAGGTTCCTATCGGGTGGGCCGTAAGTCACAGTGGCTACAGGGAGAAAACAGAGAAGTACGAAGAAAGGTCATTACTAATCCAAAGCCATTCATCATCATACTACAATACTACTAACATGGCCACTACTCTAGCCAGGTTTACTATGTGCAGAGTGCCATGCTAAATCCTTTCCATGTATCCCTCATGGCAGTCCTATGAAGGATACCCTGTTGTCCACCCCATTTAACAGAGAGGTTAAGAAATGTGAAACAAAGCCGGATGCGGTGGCTCACACGGTAATCCCACCACTTTGGGAGGCTGAGGCGGGCAGATCACGAGGTCAGGAGTTCGAGACCAGCCTGAGCAACATGGTGAAACCCCGTCTCTACTAAAAATAGAAAAAAATTAGCCGGATGTGGTGTTGGGCACCTGTAGTCCCAGCTACTCGGGAGGCTGAGGCAGGAGAATGGTGTGAACCCGGGAGGTGGAGCTTGCAGTGAGCTGAATCATGCCACTGCACTCCAGCCTGGGCGACAGAGCGAGACTCCATCTCAAAAAAAAAAAAAAAAGAAATGTGAAACGAGACCGGGTATGGTGGCTCACACTTGTAATCCCAACACTTTGGGAGGCCAAGGCGGGCAGATCACTTGAAGCCAGGAGTTTGAGTCCAGTCTGGCCACCATGGCGAAACCCTGTCTCTACTAAAATTACAAAAACTAGCCGGACATGGTGGCGGACACCTGTAATCCCAGCTACTAGGGAGGCTGAGGCAGGAGAATCACTTGAACCTGGGTGGCGGAGGTTGCAGTGAGCCGAGATCACGCCACTGCACTCTGGTCTGGGTGACAGAGTGACACCCTGTCTCAAAAAAAAAAAAGAAAGAAAGAAATGTGAAACAAGCCACTCTGCTCTTAACTAGAGAATCAACCCAGGCTACCTGGTTCCTTCCTGAACCCTGTGCTTAATCACAGCCCTGTGCTGCCTGCCAGTTCTTCTTCAGTCCTAGGAAAAAAGTGGAAAGGAAGTGGAGAAGCAGGCAATCCCTTTCTCCGCTCATCATCCCAGTTATGTCTTATTAGTTGAAACACGGTCTCACTCTGTCACCCAGGCTGGAGTGCAGTGGCATGACCATAGCTCACTGCAGCCTTGAACTCTGGGCTCAAGCGCTTCTCTCACCTCAGTCTCCTGAGTAGCTAGAACGACAGGCATAGCCACCCTGCCCGGCTAATTTTCTTCTTCTTATTATTTGTAGAGACTGAGTTGCACTATGTTGCCCAGGCTGGTCTCAAATTCCAGGCCTCAAGAGATTTTCCTGCCTCAGCCTCCCGAAGTGTTGGGATTACAGGTGTGCGTCACTGTGCCTGGCCATAAGGTCATTTTATATTCTGTTGTCTACCACCATCACTACAATCACTACCATATGCTGAGCCAAGTCCTGCAAATCGCAGAGCTTAGGGCTCAGAATCCCCAGGATCCTGGGGGCAGTGAATCTGGGAGGGGTCATGCCCCCGGACCAGGGATTGACCAAGGATAATCGATAGGAAACCTAGCCCAGAAATTCCAAGAGAGCATGCTGCAGAGCCAGACACCTTCATGTGCCCCCTGCAAGATGATCTGGCCCCGAGAGAGGAGCGGACCAGAGGGTACACCTGAGAGCAGAGGCAAGTTAGGAAGTCCAGGGACAGTCCTTACTCTGGATAGCAAAGATTTAATTTCAAGCATAAGGCAGCCCTGGAAAAGTAACTGACTTCCACTGAGTATTGATGAAGCTAGCACTTACTGCAGGCTGTGGCGGGCACAGTTGCAAACAAGAGCCCCGTTCTAAAGATGGGGAAACTGAGGTATGGGCATTTAGACATCTCAGACCTTACTTCAGGGCCGCTGGACAGGGATCAGGCAGGCCCTGGAGGACAGGTAGTCATGGGAGAGAAGGCAGAGGGACTGGGGCAGGGGATTGGTGGGGTGGTCAGTTCTGGGGCCTGAGCTGAAGGAGTCGGGAGCGGGGCGTGGAGTGGCGTTTCCACGCCGATGGATTTTAGACATCTGTTTCGGGGCGGGGGGGCGAGTCCACCGAGGATGCTGAGTCATGTTGACTAGCGAAGGCGAGGGGCCCGCGCCTCTGGGGCCCCGTGGAGCTGCCGGGATTGGCTCACCGTCTCCGGGGAGGCCACGGAGCAGGTGTAGGCGGGGTTGAGCGCGGATGGGGCGCGGCGCGGGGGGAGGTGCGCACGCGTGTGCGTGTGGGCCGGCACGTCCGGGTGGGCTGGGCAAGCGCTTGTGCGCATGTCCCCGCACAGGGTCGGGGGCAGGAGTCCGGACACCAAGCCTTGCAGACACGGATCCTTGCAGACACCCGGGTCCGCACGTCTGGGATGGACGTGGTGAGTGCACGTGCGCATGCGCTGCGTAAGGCTGTGCGCATGCGCACACCGGGAGTGGTGCGTGGAGGGGCCGCCTCCTCACCACGCCCCCAAGAGGACTAGAGCTTGTACCTGTTGTTGGCTTTACCGTACGCGACCGACTCTTGTCGTTTTGGGGCTTCATTACCAGAGTCCCGAATCCTTTGCTAGGTGCTTAAAAACATTTTCTTCATTGTACATAGGTGTTTCCACGAGAATAAAAAGCTTTACACTGGGGCCGGGCGCGGTGGCTCAAGCCTGTAATCCCAGCACTTTGGAAGGCCGAGACGGGTGGATCACGAGGTCAGGAGATCGAGACCATCCTGGCTAACACGGTGAAACCCCGTTTCTACTAAGAAATAAAAAAAAAAAGGGCCGGGCGCGGTGGCTCACGCCTGTAATCCCAGCACTTTGGGAGGCCGAGACGGGCGGATCACGAGGTCAGGAGATCGAGACCATCCTGGCTAACACAGTGAAACCCCGTCTCTACTAAAAAATACAAAAAATTAGCCGGGCGAGGTGGTGGGCGCCTGTAGTCCCAGCTACTCGGGAGGCTGAGGCAGGAGAATGGCGTAAACTCGGGAGGCGGAGCTTGTAGTGAGCTGAGATCCGGCCACTGCACTCCAGCCTGGGCGACAGAGCAAGACTCCGTCTCAAAAAAAAATAAAATAAAATAAAAAAATAAAACTAGCCGGGCGAGGTGGCGGGCGCCTATAGTCCCAGCTACTCGGGAGGCTGAGGCCGGAGAATGGGCGTGAACCTGGGAGGTGGAGCTTGCAGTGAGCTAAGATCCGGCCACTGCACTTCAGCCTGGGCGACAGAGCGAGACTCCCTCTCAAAAAAAAAAAAAAAAGCTTTACCTTTATTTGAGGTCTGCTTGGGCCTACGCGCATCTCCACCGTAGTGCTAATCCCTTCCCTGTCCTGGGACAGCCTCAATGATGTATTTAATAGTATTCTTTTAGCCCAACGCAAGAGCCTTTTCGTCTGGTTGTTTTTGTTTTTCGTTTTTAGAGACAGAGTCTTGCTCTATTACCCAGGCTGGAGTGCAGTGGTAAGATCTCGGCTCGCTGCAGCCTCGAACTCCTGGACTCAAGTGATCCTCCCACCTTGGCCTCCCAAAGTGCTGGAATTCCAGGCGTGAGCTGCTACACCCAGCCTCTGGTTCTATTTTTTTTGCTCAGTATTAGAATTCGTAAGTTCTGGCCCCGGCAACACATCCTTTCATGTCTCAAGTTGCATTGTGGTGGTCACAGGACCTGTCCTGCATCTTGCACATGTGGCCATGAACAAGACTCGCTCCTTGCTCTCATGGGGCCTTCATTCCAGTGAGACACAAATGCAAACACAAAATTCCAGAAGAGTGCTAAGTGCTGTCATGAGAAACGAAGCCAGGCTGGAAGATGGGCTCTAACCCCAGAAAACTGATGGAGAGGCCCAAGCAGCCTTGGGAGCAACAGGTAGGCAAGTTGGAGGACACATGGCAAGGCTACTTGGAAGTAGGGGAGGGTGCATGGGAAACTCTGAGGCTGTGGGGGGAGAGGCAGGAGCCAGGTGAAGTCCAGGTAGATAGCAGTGGAGATGTAAGAACATGGTGGAAATTTTTTTTTTTTTTTTTTTGAGATGGAGTCTTGCTCTGTTGCCCAGGCTGGAGTGCAATGGTGAGATCTCAGCTCACTGCAACTTCCACCTCCCGGGTTCAAGCGATTCTCCTGCCTCAGCTTCCTGAGTAGCTGGGATTACAGGCACCCGCCACCATGCCCAGCTAATTTTTGTATTTTTTAGTAGAGTTGGGGTTTCACCATGTTGGTCAGGCTAGTCTCGAACTCCTGACCTTGGGTGATCCACCTGCCTTGGCCTCCCAAAGTGCTGGGATTATAGGTGTGAGCCACAGCACCTGGCTAGAACATGGTAAAATTTGAGTGTGCTTGGGAATACGCTTATAGGACTTGTTGATTAGTTGAATGAGGAAATGAAAAAATGAAGAATATCTTCTGGGATTTCAGCCTGAGCAACTGGGTTGCTGGTGGATGCTGGTTCTCTTACCAAGGACGGGAAAGATGGGTTGTCTCCCCTAAAATACTGAGTTTTAAAGGCAGGGACTGTTATCTTTGCAGTCTTGGCTCCTAGCAAGGGCCTAGCCCTTATGTGACATTAGTGAATGTTGAAATGAATGTGACATGCCTCAAACAATCCTTCTCCCTCACCTAGGCCCACATCTTCAAGTCAGTATTCCAGTACAAGCCACATCGAGTCCCCTCACTGACCCACAGAAGCCTGGGCTCAGGAGCTCACCCCTGTGCTGTAAGGCCATGTGCATGTGTTATTTCCAGAGCCTACCCTTGGAGATGCCTCAGACTCCTGGGTACCTGTGGCTGGGAGGTAGCCAGTCATGCTGTCCACATACATGCTTTTGGGCAGTGGAGAAGCTGATCATTGGGAAGGTTTATTTCCTGTCTCCACATTAGGAGGCAGGTTACAGCAGTGGCCACACGGTGCACAAAAGGCCATCCCCTAACAGCCCCATGGTTGGCATGCAGCATCTCAGCCTCCAAACTGGAAGCCCCCCGCTATCCAAGGAGCCCCCAGGTGGGAAAGGAAGGTCACAAGCCTCCCAAGTACCTCAGATGGGCTGGGGCCTGTGAGGCCCCTGCAGTAGGTCAGGTGTAGCATCTGCTCAGCTTCCCTCCCCACTCATTCGCACACAGCCAGAGCTACAGGGCTCCTGCCCTCTGGCCTCCAGCACTGCTGTGAATCAGAACTAGTCAAGAGAACTGGGTGCTTGTGTTAAACGGGAACACACTTAAATAAAATACGGGCTTTTTTTTTTTTTAAAGAGATGGGGTCTCACTATGTTGCCCAGGCTGGTCTTGAACTCCTGGCCTCAAGCAGTCCTCGCAGGTGAGCCTCCCAAATTGCTGGGATTACAGGTGTGAGCCAGCACACCTGGCCCCTGCTAGCTTTTTAATATGGACTTCCAGTGTGTTCTTCAGCACACTCAGGCAACATGGCTGTTACTGAGCAACTTTGTCTTGAGGTGCATTTGGAAGGCTCTGGGACTTGGTCCCCATGCTCAACTTCAGGGCACCTTGGCAGAAAGAAGAGTGGTTCCTACACCAGCAGCTTATATATTAATGCCCACATTACTCCATTTCCTTCAGATCAGCAAAAATGGTTCCAATGAGGTGCTTTCTGTAAATGAAAATGAGTTGAAATGCTCCTGTGACCTGCCCTCCATTTGTGGTTCTCATGATACTATCTTCCTTCTGCTTAGCAGGATGGCATCATCCAGTGAGACAAGTCCTTCTTTTTTTTTCTTTTTGTCTGAGACAGAGTCTTGCTCTGTTACCCAGGCTGGAGTGCAGTGGAGCAGTCTTGGCTCACTGTAACCTCTGCCTCCTGGGTTCAAACAATTCTCCTGCCTTAGCCTTCTGAGTAGCTGGGATTACTGATGCCTGCAACCACACCACCTAATTTTTTGTATTTTTAGTAGAGATGGTGTTTCACCATGTTGGGCAGGCGGGGCTTGAACTCCTGACCTCATGATCCACCACCTCAGCCTCCCAAAGTGGTGGGATTACAGGTGTGAGCCACAATGCCTGGCCTTTTTTTTTTTTTTTCTTTGGAGACAGTCTCGCTCTCTGGACAGGCTAGAGTGCAGTGGCACGATTTCGGCTCACTGCAACCTCCAACATCCTGGGTTCAAGCGAAGCGATTCTTCTGCCTCAGCCTCCTGAGTAGCCGGGATTACAGGCACGCGCCACCATGCCCAGCTAATTTTTGTATTTTTAGTAGAGATGGGGTTTCACCATGTTGGCCGGGATGGTCTCGATTTCCCGACCTCGTGGTCCACCTGCCTCAGCCTCCTAAAGTGCTGGGATTACAGGTGTGAGCCACTGCGGCAGGCAGAGACAGGTCCTTCTTATCCCTGTGTGGCACAGTATCTCTGCCATAGATTGGGTCCCTGGTTTGGGGAGAGGGTAAAATAAGCCCTCATTCCTGGGTCTCCTCATTGGACAAGCTAGCTGGGCAAGTCACAGCATCCACATTTGGTGGGACATGGGTGTTGGCAGACCCCAACCCAGAGAGCTTGCACCTTTCAGAGGACATCTCCTTCACTACGGCACTGGCTTCCCCTGCACAGGGGCCTAAACCAGCTTGGGCCTTAGGGAAGCTAATAGAGGAGGTGTAGCTGCTTGTTCTGCCTCCTGCCCATCCACTTCAGCTCACTGTAATATCCCAAGTGGTCTTCCCCTTGCTAGAATCAGAGGACAGGCTGACCTAAAAACCAACTCAGTCTGCAGCTTTTCAAAGCAATGAATCAGGCAGGGCTTTTGACATAATGTCCTCTGCAGTTCATTTTAAACAAGGATACAAAGTATTATTAAATGTATATTTTTAATAAAGCCAATAGTTATTTTACTTATAGGAGCTTTAAAAGATACAAAATGTAGAGTTCCAGTTTGGAAGCATTGTAACTATACACACAATGTCCTGCTGATGCCCTAGCAAGGCAGCCACGCCCGACCATGCAAAGGACACATACATTCACACACGCACACACATGCGCTTTGGCGAGACCCCTCTGCCAAGCGCAGCACCTGGAATTACCAGTGTTCAGAGCAAGGCGGTGCCGGGAACACAGCACCTACATGGAGACCACACAAACGGCTTCACACAGTCTCACAGCCCATGGAGATGCAATTAGAAAATGTCTTCCTTAACAGAGAAAAACAAACTGGAAAGTGACAATTAGCAACATCACCTGTGCTGGGGCATCAAGGACTGACCTCTGTCCAAGGTGAGGCCTTTGGGGAGGCACTATTAAAACAAGAGTACATCAGTATAATAGAACTCGAAATACAGGGTACTGTGGACACATTACTGAAGGAAATAGAAAACTATCTTACAAGTAGAACAGCCATAGACAACTTTAACAGAGATTAGTGTGCACACTGTGACAGCTAACAGACAGGAGCCACGCAGGGTTGGTGCAAAGCACGTGCCTGAAAATGTCTATATACAAAACAGTTCTTTGTAAACATGGTGAGGTGAATGCTCAGAACCACGGCAAAAGATCATAAATACAGGCAGCAATGCATCCCCACACAGCACAAAAGACAACACCTGAGGCCTGGGAACAGCCTGACAACACAGTACTAAAAACTCAGGTGGCTGGGCTCAGACACCCTAAGGGTCCTCTCGAATTAGTGTGTGTGTGTGTGTGTGTGTGTGTGTGTGTATGTGTACATACATATATATATGTGTGTGTATATATATATTCTTTTTTTTTTTTTCTTTTTGAGACGGAATCTCGCTTGGTCACCCAGGCTGGAGTGCGGTGGCGCAATCTCGGCTCACTGCAACCTCCGCCTCCCGGGTTCAAGCGATTCTTCTGCCTCAGCCTCCCAAGTAGCTGGGACTACAGGCGCCCGCCACCACGCCTGGCTAATTTTTGTATTTTTAGTAGAGATGGGGTTTCACCATATTGGCCAGGCTGGTCTTGAACTCCTGACCTTGTGATCCGCCCACCTCGGTCTCCCAAAGTGCTGGGATTACAGGCGTGAGCCACCGCGCCCGTCCTCTTTTTGGTATTTTTATATATAAATTTACTTATATCTGTAGAAAAACGAGAACATAAATGTGTTATTACAATCTTTGCTGGAAAAGCTTATATGGAGTTAGAAAGAATAAACCATTTATTAGTAGTTAACATATATTAAAATGGTTTAATGATTTAAGAAAATATAAAAAAAATATTAATACTGTCAAACTTTCATACTAGAAAATATTATGGATTTTTCTCAATTAGACTTTTTCAAAGATGAAATATGAAAAATTTAAATAAGTTTTATATAAAGAACTTTCTGTAACCTCAATTAATATACAGTGGGATATGTCTATTCTATATAGATATATTTATTATTATTTCTCAATTTAAGCACCATTCAATTCTTCTGGATCCATTCTGGCTGGAAAATATCCCTAAATCCACAGGATGTTATCTATTTAATGGCACATGTTAACTGAAAATGAGGTGGATTTTTTTTTTTTTAAGAAAAGACCTTAAATTAATTTCTATCTACATCTTAATTGGTTTGTCTTCTGAGCCAGCTCACAATGTCAATGCAATTTCTAGTGCAGGTGTCTCTGAGTGCCCCTTGACCACACCCCGAGGACTGTGGCAGTGTCCTGGCCGTGTGTGGAAGGATCGAAGGGCAGCAGGTGCAGCCTTGCTCTGCACATGGACAGCAGCCGGCTGGTCCACCGCCACGCACCTTCAGCAGTATACCTCCGACACGAGTTCCACCATCCTGCTTCCGTAAAGCTGGGAAAGGCCGCAGTTCCTGGGTGCTGCTGAGTGGCGAGGAACTGTCCACCCACAGAAACCTCAGGTGACTGCTTCCAATCACAAATATTCTATATTTTGCTCATTTTGTATAAGCTTAAATATAGTGTTAAACAAACCTCCAGCCAGTATATCTGTTATCTTAAAACATTCAATGCATTTTAGGCAGGAGATGTTTTAACTAAAAACCTACATGAAAAAAATAGCTAGAAAAATACAGTGATTGGTGTGGTCATCACTCAAGGGGTGGAGGAGGGAGGAGAGGGTTTCTGAAAAATGGTCAGTTATGCCCTCAGCTTTCAGGCCTGATGTCTTCTCAACACAAAGCAGGACTAAAAACCCAAGAGCTATGTTTCTTCAAGTGTGGCCGTGGCGCCTGCATCAGAGTCACCTGCGGGGCTTATTAGGCATGCAGGTTCCCCAGCAAGCCCCCGAAGGCCAGACGCCTGTGTCTCCAGCTGGCTCTCCAGGGCTCTGATGCCGCCAATGTTTGAGAAGCCAGGTTTAAAGGCTGGGAGCTGCCAACCACCCTTGTCCCCAAGGAACCCTCCCTGGGATGGGGCGCACTGGTCCTCTGAGTGGCTGGTGTCAGCTAGGCGGCCCTGGGATGGGGACACCCATCCCCACAGCTCTGGGCAGGCAGGCAGGCTGGCCTGGGGTCAGTACTGGGGCAGATAGGCTGGCCTGCGCTCAGCCTTCCCAGGGAAGGCCTTGAAGCCCTTGGGTGCTGCCTTATGTGCTGGTGGGGGTGGGGGCTGTGGTGGGGTCTGCACGTAGGAGAAGGCGGCGGCACTGCAGTCGTTGGTTGCGGCCCATACTGGGGACTGCAGCATCTGCATGGTGTCGTTCCACTGGCTGCCGGGGCTGGTGACTGCATAGAGTGGTGCGCTGGGGCTGGGCAGCGTGCTGGGAAGCGGGGAAGGGTGCTGCCAGGGTGCTTTGGGTGGCCACGTTTTGGTTTTGTTATCCTGAGAGACAGAAGAGAGTTCTTAGTGGCATTTTGGGCAACGTATCATCTTTTCCCACCTCCCCAGATCCCTGGCCCTTATTCCCACCTAGGAGGCAGGGTCAGAGCACCACTCACTCCCACAGCCCTATCCAACAGAACTTCTTGCAATGGTAGCCACTTGCCACATGTGGCTAGTGCAAGCTGAGGACATTTTTACTTTTTTTTTTGGAGACGCAGTCTGTCTCTCACCCAGGCTGGAGTGCAGTGGCGTGATCTCGGCTCACTGCAACCTCCGCCTCCCGGGTTCAAGCGATTCTCCTGCCTCAGCCTCCTGAGTAGCTGGGATTACAAGCGTGTGCCACCATGCCTGGCTAATTTTTGTATTTTCAGTAGAGACGGGATTTCACCGTGTTAGCCAGGATAGTTTCGATCTCCTGACCTCATTTGTGATCCACCCGCCTTGGCCTCCCAAAGTGCTGGGAGTACAGGCATCGCCACTGTGCCCGGCTGATTAATTCTTTTTAAAAAATATTTTAGAGGCAGTCTCACTCTATCACCCAGGCTGGAGTACAATGGTGCAGTCATAGCTCACTGTAATCTCAAATTCCTGGGTTCAAGCCATCCTCCTGCCTCAACCTCCTGAGCAGCTAGGACTATAGGCATGTGCCACTGTGCCTGGCTAATCTTTTTTTTGTAGAGACAGTGTCTATGTTGCCTGGGTTGGTCACAAACCTCTGGCCTCAAGCCATCCTTCTGCCTTGGCCTCCCAAAGCACTAGGATTACAGGCATGAGCCACCATGCCCAGCCTGAATTTTTATTTGTATTTAAATTTACATAGCCACATGTGGTGAATGGCTATCATACTGCACAGCACAGCCGTAGAACGTCCTGTGGCTCTGAGTCAGCTGAGGAGGCTAATCATTTACACAGTTAATCATCACAAAGAAGACCCCTCATTACTTTGAGGCCCTCTGAAAACTGCAGCTGTGGAAGCTAGCCCAAATCTGTGCCCACAGAGCCTGCCTGAATACCTGGTTCACGTCCTCCACTGTGGTGAGGAGAGGTGGTGAGGGCAGCGTGCTGGTGTCCTGCTCTCCACTGCTGTGTTTCCTGAAAGAACCAAGAGCTCAGGGCAGTGATTGCCTGGCTTCCTGCCCAGCCTACCTGCATGGGACACACTAGTGCTAGGCTGCAGCGACTCCAGGCCCTGGTTCTAGGAGGGGAGGAGGGCTGCATGGGTCCATGGCGTAAAGGGGGCTAAGGGGAGCCCGCACTGAATGATGCGCTCCTGCATGGCCAGTGCAGGCAGAGGAGCTGGGGTTGGGGGTGGCAGGCAAAGACAGGCACCGGCTTTACTCACATGCTGAGTCCACCTTCTTTGCCTTTTTTTTTTTTTTTTTTTTTTTGAGACCGAGTCTCACTCTCTTTCCCAGGCTGGAGTGCAGTGGCATGATCTCAGCTCACTGCAACCTCCGCCTCCCAGGTTCAAGCAATTCTTGTGCCTCAACCTCCGGAGTAGCTGGGATTACAGGCGTCTGCTACCATGCGCAGCTAGTTTTTGTGTTTTTAGTAGAGATGGGGTTTCACCATGTTGGCCAGGCTGATCTCAAACTCCTGACCTCAGGTGATCTACCTGCATCAGCCCCCCATAGTATTGGGATTACAGGTGTGAGCCAGCGGGCCTGGCTGGCTTTTTGTTAATTCATTTAAGAGATACTGTTTCCAAGCACTAAGGATATGTGACTGTTACAAGGTTGAATGAAAAAGGCAGGATGTGGCCAGATCAGAGCCAGCACTCCTGCATGCAGACAACAGTCTCTGCAGAGATGGTGCCAGATGTGACTTCTTAAAAGTCGAATCAGTCATATGTCTGAAACAGCAGTCTCAAACTCCACCCCGGCTCAAACTTGCTCCTCCTGCAGGCTTTGCACCTCAGTTCACGGCACCCTTCACAGAAGCTCAGGCGGAAAACTTGTGTGTCATCCTTGACTCTTCCCCCCTCACCCATACCCCACTGCCAATTCCCCACCAGCTGCTGCTGCACTTTGTTCAGCTCTCTGCTCATCAGAAGTCTCATTGACTAAGTTCTGAAAATAGAACATCCACCTGTTCTCTGCATTTACTACCCTCATACCCTGCTTTATTTTCCTTCAGAGCACCTAGCCTAACCTGACATGATTTTTTGTTTGATTTTTGAAACAGGGTCTCACTCTGTTGCCCAGGCTAGAGTGCAGTGGCACAAACACAGCTGACTGTAGCCTCAACTTCCCAGGCTCAAGTGATCCTCCCACTTCAGCCTCCCGAGTAGCTGGGACTACAAGTGTGGACAGAAAGCATCTGAATGTGTGCTCAGGATTGGTCACTGCCACCCCCCAGCCCACTACTATTCTGTGCAAGTACCCTTCTGTCTTCACCTACCCGCTCCCCACTGCCTATCCGACGGAGCCTGGCCTGTCCGGCAAGGACCATGTAACCCTGCCTCCAGCTCTGCTCCACAGCATGGCTTCGAGTACCTGGGAGCCCTGCGTACCCTCCACTCCCATGGCCCTTAGTCTGCCACCCTAACCTTGCTTTCATAGCCACAGCAGTTTCTCTACTTATTTCTTTTTTTTTTTTTGAGACGGA